>NC_133006.1:6355357-6666428 GCF_048564905.1 Vicugna pacos
GAATTCTCTATGAGAAAAGTCAAGTTCTGTGGCAATTGCTGCTTCAAAGACGGGGAAGGATTTGAGGAGTGAGTCTCTGGAATTTTCTGTGCAGCCCTAAAGCTTGAGGGCTTAAATGACAGCAACCAAGCAGTCTTTGTACTAATGAAAGTTAAGCGCGCTCAGCGCCTTTGTGAAACGCTATCGTTTCTCTGGCTTTTCTGTGCATTTGTGTAGGATAAAAAAAGATTTTCGTATCTCTCCGCTGCTTCACTACTTGTAAGGAAATGGGCAAAAGCGATCATTTTGGTCCTGCTCTTTGGGTCCCCAGGTCTGAGTCTGGTGGAAAATGTGGCTCTACTTGTGGGGAATTCTTTGGAAAGTAAGCAAAAGCAAGAGGGAGTAACTCAGTGGTAGAGCCCGTGATAAGCACATACAGGGTCCTGGGTTCAATCCCCAGCACTTCCATTAAAAAAAATTAGGAAGGAGGAAGGGTTCCCTCACCATTGCTTTGGAAGCATTTTGCAAACTGAAACATACTAATAAATACGCATCCTTACCGTTAATGGTTATGGTGACTGTTTTCTTTGATTGTGAAGAAAAATAAGGTGATCGTGTCCTCTTCAGCCACTTTAGACTGTGACTGTCTGTTTTCTGATTATTTTGGAAGGAGTTGATTGATTTTAATGAAATTCAGGAACAAAGAATATCATGATATACCTTCGGGATCTGGAGACCCAGTGACTAAAATAAAGATTTGCCAAGTGGACAGTCACCTGCATTTGGCATATCCCAGTGCCATAGGTAAAAACAAACAAACAAAAACCAAGCATATTATGATAAATAAAGATAGCAGCTTGCACAGTCATTAATTTTATTTTGTGTGTGTATGCTTGCGTGCGTAGGGTCTAAAAATCACAGTCACGACAGTTAACATTAATTGTGGGCTGACTGTGTGTCAAGTGTGACCCTAGACTGCCTGTAATCCTGTTAATGTCACCCCCACTTTACGGTGAGGAAGCAGACCCCTGGGGAGGGTAAGTGGCTTGCCCAGAGTCCCACAGCAGGTGAGCGTCAGAGCCTGGCTGTTTTGGCGGATGTAAGGCAGTGTCTTGGCCAAACTTTATTCCTCCTGTGGCACTTCTTCTATTTTCTCTGGGAAATTTTCAGATCGTCTTTGCCATCAACTGATTAGGGTGGCTTTGAGCAACCAGCCGTTGTTTATTTAAATCCGGAACAGCAGGAACGCTCACCCGAGGAACGTGTCCTGGAGAGCTGGCTGCTGTGGGACCACGAGGTGACTGTGTGTGAAACCGCCCTGGGAACAGACGTGTGGATGCTGGGCTGAGGTCGGTGACCACCACCACAGCACCGGACGTTTCCTCGTCTCAGCGATTGTGGCTTTCTTGATCGAAGCCGTAGATCAACTCAGTTCCATCTTAATTTCGTTTCTGTCGGGCTATAAGCTTTTGTTGACCGTTAGTTTTGACATCCTATTTTAGGGAGGTGTAAACATTTTTCTAAATGGCATAATTTGTATCGAGTGAAAGACTCGTGTTTTGCTATTTAATAATTTCTAAAAACGAAGCAGAGAAGAGCTGAAGAACTGGGTCTATTTTCATGGTAGACTTTGAAATATAATCGCGTTTGACGTGACTCTCTGTGGTAGCTTGAGTTTAACCTGATGTCGTGGATAAAATCTTGTAACGGTTTTTTGTAATGTAGAATAAGCTGCCTTCAGAGTAGTTCTGAGACAGAACAGCTAGGCTGCCTTACCGTCACTGGGATCGTATTTGCAAAGTTGCTTCAAGATGCGGTTGTCTGTGTGTGAGAGAGACAGGAACGGAGAGGGAGGGATTCGCTTTGTTTTTGCAATTATACGTTGGTTTCTTGGTAAGCAAATCTGACTTTTTTAAACGTTTATCTAGGTCTCTAATCATTCATTTAATAATAGCTCGGATAGGGAAAGGCTGTGATGGTAACACAGAAAGAAAAGGAGTTTATCAAGACAAATTCCCAGCAAGATCACACGGTGAACCTGTTAAGTGTCTGAATTTGTTTGCTTTTGTTGTGGGGTCTGAATATCCCGCTTTCGTTCAAATAGGAATTATTTTCCCCTGAAATAAATAGCGATTGCATATTTATCTGCTGAATAGCCTTGAAAACGCTTGACCCACTTCTGTGAAGAAGTTTATCAGTTTGAAAACTAAAAACATAGGATGCTTTCCGCTTTCCTTTGCTAATGGCATATCTATTTTAGAAGGAGTAATAGAAATTGTTGCTCCAAAGGCCTGGTTTTTGTGCTCACAGCAAAGACCCCACACGTCTCTTGCTTGGCTTCTAAGCCGGATTTCAGCATCTGGTAGGCTAGGAAGATATTTTTGTCAGGTTTTACGGATAATAATTTACTCCTACATATATTTCCCACTTAACTGCACTTGAGTTTCCTAATATCTCCAGCCTTTCAGCTCCAAAAACTTCATGTTTCAGTGGATAAATTTGGCCTTTTAACTTTTCTGTCAAGTGGGTCATTGTACTTAGTGGGAAGATTTTTCAGGAACTTTTCATTTTGAAAGATTTAATTTCATTTTAGAGCTTTAAAATGAGAAAGGGGTACCATTCTGCTTATAATTCAGTTAGTATTTGTATGCTTTTCCAAAATCACCTGCCTATAGAAGATACCGTAGCTGGATAACATCCAGCTGCTCGTAGGCTGTGTCGAGTAGGTCAAGTTACGTTCTGAGAACAGTTTAACACTGTGATTTCCGTATGTGTGAAATAGTGCTTACTGACGACTCGTCCGAAAAACGTTGCTCATTATATTCATTGTGTATTTCTTTCACGAAAATATGAGAGATCTAGGCATCGTGATTAATATTGAAAACAGTTTAATACATCTTACTTTTATTAACATTAGAGCAGTTATAAATCAAATTTAGGAAGAAAAGAGAAACCACTCCAGTTCTGCCCTAACTATGAGTTCTTTTATGTTATTCAGATAGATCTTTGGGATCTGATACCAAGTCACAAAGAGAAATATTGAGGCGGCTGTCATAAATACCAATATAATATTAACAGGACACATTTCAACTTGAATCAGAATTATTGGGATCATCGTTGGTAGGGTTAGTTGAAATCAGTTTAATGAAATAGGAACTCAGTTATTAAATAAATGGCGTGTGCTTAAACATCATCTACTGGAGGACATTCTCCCGCAGCCTTCCCTGCTCCCTGGCCGTACTGCGCCCATTGTCCCATCCCTTTCCTCCACTGCACTGTCAGTTGTGCAGGGACGGTGGTGCACCTGCACTTGGCCAGTGCTCACCGGGCTGTTTGGCAGAGAGTAGGCACTGTCTGAGGAGTGGTTGAATTTATGCACGAATTATCTGTGCAGTTTTAAAAATGTGCTGCCCGCCGCCAACATGAGGTCGGTCTTCTTAGCTCTACATAAGGCTGGAAGACTGGAACAGAATCATGTTCATGATTCAGAGTTAGGAGTCTAAGGTGGGCTGAATCAGAGACATTCTTTCTTAGGAAAAGTTCAGTGAGGCTCTCAGAATGTTTGGAGAAAGGCAGCTGTCCACATTCTGTGGAAATGTTACTATTCACAGAGCCAGGAATAAGTAGCTTTTCAGGTTTACATAGCAAGGTAGTGACAGTCAGTCATCAAACCTTTAGTGTTTGCCTCGTGTCCAACCCACTGTTCAAACGTGGTAACTGTGGGCACCTTTTTCTGTCTTGTAATCAACACGTCGGAACAGCCTGTGTGCTCAAACACCACAGGGTCACATGCTTGTTGAAATATTTCACTTCTTGACTGTGAGAAGTGGGCATCGCTATTGTGACGTTGCCGGGTAGTTGATTATATTTTTCCTTACAGATGGCTGTGTATATATTTTTCCAGCGTAATGATGGCCACGTACTGAGTTGCATCTAATAACTGTTGAATGGGTGTGTTACCTCTAGAGTTCTGGTTACAGATGGATTTTATTTTTAAAAGATTCAGTTCTTAGGGTTATAAAAATCATTTTGGAATAATATTTTCTTATGAAAGGTACAAAAGTTCCCTTCCACATCTTTTCTGTAAAATCACCAGAGAAAGGAAATGGTTGTTTTTACTAGAACTGTCTTCACTTGGGATCAGCACAGTTTTACTTATGTTCAAATGATTATCTTGTGAGATTGAGAAAAAAAAAATCTGTCCTCTATCTGCTATTCTGACAGTGTTGCTTATTTCGTAAAGGATGGATAGATTTTATTTTATTTAAATAAAACTATTAATCTCCTCCCCCCCACACACAAGGTTAAAGTTTGTCTTGCTGAGTTTATTTTAAACGGTGCTTTTAAAGAGTGTTTGTTTAGTAGATAGAAATCTGTGGATGTGATTTTGTTTATTAAATATGCAGTCACTTAACTGCCCTTGATCTTCGCCCGTGTCCTGCACCAAACTCAGGAGGACGGCATGGTTAGTACTAACTACTAACATTCGTGTCCGCGGTGCGCAGGGCTCCGTGCCCTCAGGGGTTGTTTACCTTGGCGAACAGTTGAACTTGAACTTGGGCTTTTACAAAAATGACACATTTTCGGCTTCAAAGTGTTGTGCGCTCTGCATCGCAGATACTAAACGTCTGGGAGCCCGCGACCTCAGCGCACGGGAGTGTGGCTTCCGCAGAAGGATGGGGACCGGTTAGCTCCTCTCCCCGTTCAGGATCCACGTGGGCGCGGCCCCCGGCGGGGCTCCGGGTGTCAGGTTCCGCCTCTGCTCGCCCGTCCCTCCCCTCCCGACCCCACCCCTATCCTCTCCAACCCCTCCCCTCCCCTCCTCTCCCAATCTCTCCCAAGCCCTCCCTCCCCTCCCCTCCCCTCCCGGGTTAGAAGCCGGCGGTGGCGCCGGGCGAGCGGTGAACCCGCGCCGCCCTCTCCCCAGTTCCAGCACCGGGGCTGCTTCGCGCTGATGTCACCAGCAGGCGTTTGCATCGCAGCGGCGCGGCCCCGGGGTCCCTCCCCCTGAGGGGCTGGCGGGGGCCGGGCCGCGCCGGGAGTCCGGGGAGATGCCTGCGGAGCCCAGGCGCGGGAGCGCGTAGCGGCCGAGCGGGAGCGGGGGGCGCGCGGAGCGGATGCGGCGCGGAGCGCGGAGCGCCGGGGCTCGGGGCCGCCGGGCCGCCCTCCTCTGCGGCCGCCGGCGCCGCCGCCGCCGCCTCCTCCCTCCGGCTCCGGCTGCAATGCGAGCGGCGCTGCGGCCGCAGCCGGTCCCCTTCAGACGCGGGAGTCGGCGCGCTTCCCCAGCTCTGCCCGTGCCTTAGAGGGAGCCCGGAGCTCTTCTGTGCTGCAGTTGCCTCAGGTGGAATGAGTCGTCTTAAGGAGGCTCAGATAAGACCCTGAAAATGGCTTTTTTTTAAAAAGGGGAATTTATAGTTCACCAGGCTTTCTGTTTACTTTAAACGGTTGCTGGATTGTACTGGCTTGGCCGTCCAAAAAGTCTATTTTTTCCCCCTTCGGGTGGTTCTGAATAGCCTCGAAGAAGCTTAATATGGGAAGAGAAACTGCCTTTGAATCAGGATTATTTATAGCTACTCCCAAAACAAGGAGAAGAAAAGTTTAACTTTCTTACAGCGTTAGACTTAACTTATTTTTTTCTCTGAAGACTTGTTCTGTGCCTTCCTCTGAACAATACGTGGTCCCTGCGTTTGCCTTTTAAGTTTCGGAACCTTGGTTTATTTATAAAAGAAAGAGATGGAGTTTTGCAAGCCATCTTTAAGTGGATTACAGTTAACCAGAGCGCTGCTGAAAGTCGCGTTCAGCCTGCTGGGATGCTTGCTTGGAAATTTTAGTCTGGAAATCTCAGCTGCAGAATTAGAATAAAAAGGGAAATAGACTGACAATGGAATGTCCTGAGTGTTTGAGCCACTGTTAAGTGTTTATTTGTTTTCTTTTTTTTTTTTTTTCTGTGTTTCGGAGTGTGTGAAAGGGAACGTGGGAGGCTGGGGGGAGGGGAGGAAGGAGCGTTCTGTTCTCTGTTGTTGAGGCACTTTGTTTTTTAGACTTACTCTGAAACAACCAGGTAAAGGGATAGTTGCACTTAGACTGGTGCACTGATGCTGGCCTTCAGCCGCTCGTCGCTTCCAACCTGTGCTATTTGAGATGTGTCTTGGTGCTGAAGACACTCGATAGTTCTGTTCAGAAGCGAGCTTTGCTGCAAGATGCTCTGCCTTATTTCCTGCTGTCTGTGTCGAGAGCTGCAATATTTGTTTTGACTGTCTTCGTCATGGGGAAGCCACTGAGCAGGCCGGACTGTTTACGTCAGAATCCCCCATGTATGGGGAAGGGTGAGGAAGAGGAGGACCTGAACATCGAGGACTGTTACGTCCCGCAGCGCTCCATCTATGACACGGTCAGGCTGAACGAGCAGATCGACTCTGGTTCCAAAGGGAGCCTGTCCTCCAGGCATTTTACAGACAGGACTCTGCCCTACAGTCACCGAACACTGGACGTGAGCTCTCTGTGCTCCAACGGTGCCCTGGCTCCCTCCAGCGTGTTTGAGCTCAGAGGCCGTGAAGCCCACAAGCTAGATGAAAAGATGATCTTTGATGCCCTCAAGCTCAATAGCGATATCGTCCGAACGGCAGGGTTACCCAAAGCCAAACCCCACGCGGAAAAGAGAGAGCACAGACGGTCCTGGCGAATGTTTGTTCCAGCCAATCTGATGGATTACGCGAACAAAAGTGAAAGCTCTTTTGTGGAACCTACTGATGTGTCAGATGCTGTAACCAAGGTGGGCAGGTGCAGGTGGGGGACTAACTCCCTCACGTCGGAGGAGGAGGACTCCGGGTTGTGCAGCCCTCCGGCAGAGAGGGAAGAAAAACAGGGCATTTTAACCGGAGACCAGTCACACACGAGAAGCCTGTCTTCGGCTGAAGACATTCACACAGCGGAGCAACAGGCACCCTTTTTTTCTGCCAGTTCCGTCAGCGAACACCAGATGCCCCTGCTTTCGTGTGGAAGCGCCCACCCCGACGAGAACTTCAAACTGATCTTACAGGAGGCTTTCCCACTAGAGGAAACAAAACATGCACACGGTCCAAGGGGGATCTGGGCTGAAAATTGCTGCCTGAGGCACGATTTCAGAGAGAGCACCATTCAGTGTGACCCATCTCTTGGCACAAGAGATGGGGAAAGCAAGTGTATTTCTAACCCTGGAGAAGAAGGGAAGACATACAGATCGGGGGAATTCCACATCGCAGCACACAGGAGGGAGCTGATGGGAGGGTCTCCCGAGGACTTGGCTCTGTCTCACCCTGATCTGGGGGGAAATGATGGAGATCATGGTAGTGCAAGTTTAGTGGAAAACCTGACACTCTTGACACAGTGTGATTCAGAAGAATCCAGCGTCGCATCTAAAGAGGAAATGGAGGTGTCCCTTTCTGACCAGGAGATGGAGGTGATCTATATGGAGTGCTCCCCGAAATTCAGAGCGGTAAAAAGGAAAGCGGCTCCCAGAAAAACAAGGGCGCAGGTGGGAATATTGGATACCGTCTGTAACGGCTTTCCCTCCGGTCAGGTAATTAATGAGAATGGGGTACTATGATGCCGAAAGTCTGTGGTTCTGTTGTAAAGGGGTCACTGGTGTTTCTAATAATGATCAGTCCGGTCTTTTATTGGGGGCGGGGCTTGACTGGTACCCTCCAAGATGGTAGCTGTTGCTCAGTTGACCAAGACAACAGATTAACTAGGGGACCGTCTTTGAGAAGGATCATTCCCAGCTGTTCATAGAGTCCCGCTACTGATGGTGGAAATGGTGGCTGTCCCCCGTCACTTAGAATGCCTCCACTGTGGATCTTTGTCAACCTTGGGCTTTTACACAAATTGTGGTCTAAGACCCTGCCATTTAAGGGCAGTTATATTGGATTTATTAAGCTCGAACAGGCTTAGTCATGAGAGTACAAGCACAGTGTTATATTGTTGTGGTCTGAGAAGTGCTCCCCGCAGAGTGAGGACTTTGGAAATGTGCTGAGAATGTTCCCCCGGGGGCTGGGCGTGTGGGAGGGGAGACGTTCCCTTACCCTATTCTGCAGTCGTGACAGATTCGGACTTTCTGTGAGTGGTGAGTGAGGTAAGAAAGTAAAGGGTGCAGCCTTGTCATAAGGAGAGGTTGTCTGTCCAGCCTGTAATTTTTTTCTTCCCACTTAGATTGAAGTTCAGCTATATTTGGTCCTTTTCTCCTAGGCTCTTCTGGTAAACTTTGCCTCAGAGGTAATTGCGTTTTATTTTAAGCTTCTCTTGTGTTTGTGTGCTTGTGGGTTCCATTTGGGGGAGTGGCTCTCTCCCTAGGTATTTTGTTACTGAGAGATAAGGAATTTGGACAATACCAGAAAAGCTCCCGTTCTCAGTCTGTGAAATCATCGCTCTTATCAGCGATGCCCTTTTCTGTGAGTGTGCGTGAAATGGCACGCTAGTTTCAAAACTCAGCAAAGTCCTTTTTTCCTGTGAAGGGTTTTGCAGTTGATTTGTAGAAAGTAATTAAACTCTTAGGAGTATATAAATTAGTGGATGTCTTTTTTTTTTAAACCCTTAGTGTATTGGGGGGGCGGGGAGCTGTTTAGAAAATGACCACTAACTCATCTAGAACTCCTCTGTTCATTTCTGTAAAACCAAGACTAGAGGTTAAGGCAATTTACTGGATCATTTTTATTAGTTTTTTTTTTCTTTTTGCCCTGAAAATGAGCTGCGAGGGAGAATAAAACGTTCCCCTGAATTCTTAGATACCAGACAAGTCCCTGGAATTAAAAATGTAGCAGTTTTCTTCCTTCCCCTCTTTTTCTGTAAGTAGTAAAACCTGTCTACAGCTGTTAGTTCGAGAAGTAGTAACTTAAAAAGTGGTAAAGAAAAATTGTAGAATCAGTCATAGTGCCAAACTCTGTGTTTGCTACCTCGCTGTAAGTTTCTATTGACTTAATAGGGAAATTAATGCCTTTTTAAAAAAAAAATGAAAACGTATGTTTTTTTTCCCCAGTGATTTGGGGAATTCTTACCTGTTTAGCTGTCATTGACTTTGTATATTTAGGATTGTTATATAGAAACAGTTCACCAGTGTGGAAATGGTACGGATTTTCTGTGGACGAAGACTTTGGGGCTTTTTGCTGAGAGAGGACTTTAAGAAGAGATGATTGCTTATTTGCTTGCTGTTCCTTGCTTTCCTCATTCACTCCGTAGCACGGACGTATCCAGTGTGCTAGGCTTGGACCAGAGTCTGGGGAGTTTACCTCTTGCTGCCTCTGCGTCTTTTAAAATTAGTTTCCGTACTGTGCCTATAACTTTTTTCTTCAAGTACCATTTTGATACCTGCTTTTATCGTGTTTACATATATTCTGTGTTAACTGTTCATTCACCTGGACTGTCAGTGTATTTACATCGTGGCCTGGAGTGTAATGACTCAGTGCCCCACACCTTGTCTTGCCTTGTCATCCAGCTGAAACTTGCCTTCCTCAGTTAAGCTAACTGATTCCCCTCATGGCCTCCTTCAAGCCCCATGCTAAGAACGTTTGTATTATCTGTGAAAGAGTCGATGTGCCTCCCCTGTACTATCTGTGGAGGACTTATCCTCATTCACCTCAAGGTATAAATAAAATTTTCGATACTGGTAATCATTTGGCAAATAATTACAAGCTTGGTACTGTGGTGGGTCTTGGGCATGGGCTTGCTATAAGGGAAAAAGGAATCTGTGCTTTCATGAAACTTGCGTTTTACTCTAACACGTTAATTAGGTCTTTCGCCAGTTACGGGCAATGGGGCCTGCAAATTGGATGGGATGGAGAGTCGTTAGGGAGGCTGCTGGAAAACCACTGACCGTGCAGGCAGTGACCGGAGAGCGACCAGAGTTGCTGTGCTGGTGATGTGTGATCAGGTCCAGGAGGGGAGGTCTCTGTGTTGCTTGCAAGCCACGCCCATTGGCGTCTTGACAGACCCTGAAGGGTGGATGTGCAGGGATTCACACTATTCCAGTGCCCGCCTGCACCATTTTTCTGTTCCTGTCCCGATATTTGGCCCCTCCAGTTCGCCTCATCATCTTGTGAGTGGATCCCACTTCCAATTTGAGTGTCATTTGCCAGCAAGCAGCAGGCGTCCTTCGAGAGCCTGTTAGGGCCCATCGTATCATTTTGCTCCTTAGCGTTTTCTGTACGTTTTTTACTAGAGTTAAACTGGAATGATGGGAAATTCCTAGTGCTATGATAATGAAGCGATGGAGAGAAGTCTTATGTACTCTTCTCTTGGTTTCATAGGTAATCTGATTAAATGCACTTGGAGTGTCTTCCTTTACTATTCCTGAGTGGTTTTGATAACACTGTGAATTTGTATTTAGCTCACTCTCTTACAGTTCTTCGCAGGGCAGCAGCAACATGTGAGTAGGCAGCAGAGCTTGCCTTGATCTCCTGATGAGCAGCTGTTCTGTGGGCTGCTTGTTAGGCCTACAATTCATGTAACTGTTGCTCTTCCGACTGCAGGTCTTCCAGAAAGAAGAGATTGAACCCTTGCAGGTCAAGCAGCAGGATGTGAACTGGCTGGGTCAAGGCCTCATTCAGAGTGCGGCCAAGGGCGCGAGCACCCAGGCTCTGGAGCGGGACCTGGACGATGCCAGTACGCGGTGGAAGACCCTGAATAAGAAGGTGATGCCTGCGTCCCCCTTCGTTGCCTGTTGGTGGCTCTCGAGTTTGTTGTGACTGTACTTAGAGTAGCCAAGCTCCCCGAAAACCACCCCCTCTTTGACATCACTGGGACCTGGCTGGCCCACATTTGATGCCCAAGGGACTCGATAGGCAGCATAAACGCAGGAAGCGAGCTGGGTGGGACAGGGTCCCCCTCAGAGCAGGGACCCGGCCATGCAGCTGTGACGGCCCTGGGCTGGGGGAGCACGTGCACCTCGAAGGGCACAGATCAGTGCCACGCAGAGGCCTGGGCCCCCTGTCACCACATCGTCAGCTGACTTGCAGAAGAACTCGGAAATCTCAATTCTAACGTGAAACCTAATTTTCAAGAGTCAGCCACCCACTCCGCACTGTATCATAGGTCATGTGGTGCAGGTCACAGCCCCTGTGAGCCTGTCTGCCCTGGATGAAAGATTTGCCTCCTCCCTAGAGATCGTGAACCCCAAATATCATTTTACTTGTAAGATGTGGCTCCCATCTTTTTCTAAACCATGACGGAAAACACTGGAAAATATGCTCCCATGTCTTAGGGATCCTTCTTTAAAGTCCGATTCATATCTCAGTGGTCCCCAGACACAACTGGGCGGCAGTGTGAGGTGGCAATATAGTCCACGCCGCTTAAAATACCTTGCCGGCGGCTTTTGCAGACCAAGCAGAAGAGACTTTTGAGAGGGGGTATGGGATATCTCTGTGCAGGAGACAGAGACTCCG
The DNA here is from genome assembly GCF_048564905.1 of Vicugna pacos. Lineage (NCBI taxonomy): Eukaryota > Metazoa > Chordata > Mammalia > Artiodactyla > Camelidae > Vicugna > Vicugna pacos. The sequence continues at coordinate 6,366,748 of NC_133006.1, forward strand.
TTTACTGGAAGACAAAGGCCCTGGATTGTCAGGAGGGGACTCGAGAGCTAGAAGCTTGCAGAATTTAATTGGTTACTTGGTAGTTAGTTGGCCTAGCAAAATGTAATTCTGATTCTCTGTACGATAATGGTTTTTTAAAAATATAAGTCTCTTTTGAAAAGTCATTGTCCTTGATACTCGTCAGTAGGAAGTAACAGATGAATCCCAGGGATAATGAGAAAAATGAAGAAGGCATTGTTTGTTTCAGTAACCTTAAAATATTTGAACATTGATTGCTAATCATAAAGGACATTTCCGAGACCTCAAAGGTCTCCCTTTTGCGTTGAGTGGTTGGGGTGGTAACTGTATCTCCTCGGTTTACTTGCTAAGTTGTCTCTTTCCCATCCCTGTCCTGCCCACTGTCAGTGCTTTGGGTACATTTGAAGTGGAAAAGGAAAGAAAATTTGGGACCAAATGGGAAGATGGGTGTGGACATTGCTGGACGGTGGGGGGATCTTATTTTTGTGAACAAAGCAGATCATTTGAACCCCCCTCCCCATGACTGTGCAGGTCGCCCAGCGAGCAGCCCAGTTACAGGAGGCCCTCCTGCACTGCGGGAGGTTCCAGGATGCACTGGAGTCCCTGCTCAGCTGGATGGTGGACACCGAGGAGCTGGTGGCCAATCAGAAGCCCCCGTCCGCCGAGTTCAAGGTGGTGAAGGCCCAGATACAAGAGCAAAAGGTAAGGGAGCTTTTGTTTGGTTCCATGTTAAGTATTGATGAGAGTAAAAATTTACCATGTGACTAGGATATCCTAGGTAACTGCTTATCAATGCTCTAGGCATTATTCTGTTAGTCATTCAACAAACATTTATTGACCATCTGCCGCAGGTCAGCCATGGTTCCAGGGGCTGGAGATACAGGGTGAATAAAAACGATCAGAGTTCCTCATTGAGTTTCAGGTTTAGTGGGAAGGGAGGAACAGGGAGAGACAATAAGTGGAGTAAACAAGTCAGTGGAGATACATTAGCAAGTGATAAACAAAGCAGGAGGGAGATAAGGGTTAGGAAGTGACAGGTAAGGGTGGCCGACAGGAAGTGCTGAGTGGAGTGGGAGTGTGTGCAGTTTTAAAATCTAGAGAACTCCCGGGAGACCTCACTCACCGAACAGGTGACTTGGAGCAGAAATACCCTTGTTCCCCCATACAGTTGGTTGCTGCATGTGAAGTTGCCTTTTTTCTGGATTCAGTATGGGCAGTTTCTTACGCTTCAGCCTTGTACTAATGAGGCAGAAAGCTAATTCACACATGCTGAGAGTCGTGCTCTGCTGTCTTTAAAAAAAAATTTTTTTTAAATTGAAGTGTAATTGATTTACAATGTTAGTTTCAGGTGTACAGCAAAGTGATTCAGTTATACACATACGTACATACATATATTTTTTCTTTTCAGAGTCTTTTCCATTATATATTATTACAAGAAACTGAATATAGTTCCCTGTGCTAGACAGTAGGTTCTGGTGTCTTTTGACACCGCAAACACAGGACCAGGTTGGAAGGACACTCCTCAGAGGGATGGTGACTACTTGGAGCCACACGTACAACTTTCATGGTCAGTTAGGAAGCATTTAGTGACCTTTGCGGTATTAATTTATCAGCCGTGACTTGAAGTGACAGAAAGCGGGGGGGACACCTGTCACACAGCACATTGACAAGGTTTCTCTTTGGAAAGAAGGGAAAGGATTAAAAGGCTTAACTGAGTTTTAACATTCAGTGCTACTCTGTCTAAAAATTCTCTCAAGTCTTTATAATGTGGGAAAATTAACCTATTGGAAATAGATTTAGCGATGAGGATTAAAGAAACATAACAGAAAACACACTGCATTTGTGTAATTTTTGGAAAAAACTAGTATATGATATGTAATAAAATAATTTATAGTTTATGTAATTTATAACAAAGTATAATGATGTATTTTATAATTTTTATAATATACTTAATGAATAGAATAAACAGATATAATATTTTATGATGTGGTGTAATATAACTGTGACCATTCACGATTTAATTTAAACTTTCATTATTCTCCCAGAGTTGATAACCTGTGACTAACCGACAGAACCTGTTTGTTGACTCTGCCTTCTTCATTGCTAGGGCCTCTGATGTAACGTTTACCCCAACTAGTCTCCTTAATTGTTCTTTTTACTGGCTGAGCCACCTGTCGTGCTTTGTATAATGACTCCAACCTGTGTCAGGAGAGGGCGTATCCCCCCTTCTCTTTGAACGCTTTCCTCTCCCCACTGCTGGGTGGTCTTGGTCTCAGAGTGACCAGGAGAGGACACCCTTCCAGCTTGTCACTTCCGGTGACTGTCCGTGCCCGTCCGTCCGTAAGCATCAGTCAGGACAGGGTCCGGGAAGCAGCGGGGTCCCCAGGGGTCTGTACACCTGTGCCTTCCCCGCCACTCTCAGCACAGCGCCTGTGCCCTGCACACTTGCCCTGAAATACTTGTTCTGATTCCTTTGGAGGAAGGTAATCCGATTTCTGGCTCCCTGTGTCAAGCATTCCATTCCAGCCTTCTTGCAGTGAAGAATTAAATTGAATTCTTTTTTTTTTTTTTTTTTGCTGCTGCTGCTAAATCCTGAAATATTCATCTTATTTAGCCAGCTTTGGCGATTTCTGCCACGTTTCACCCTGTTTTCATTCTGGAGATGGTATTTCAAGGCTCTTGTTAGTTTCCACCCTCATAAAGGACTTTAGGAGCCAGTCCAACCTTGTAAAAGGAGCCAGGAGCCTCTCATTTTAGCCTCAGTAGCTCGTGAACTTGGTCCCAGTCTCAGCTTCCCTGTCTGTTATGATGGATTGGCTAACGTGGGAAGAGGTTCTGAAAGCAGCAAAGATTTGTGGTGGCTTTTTCTGTCTCTGTTGGACAGACAGTGGTTGGGAGCCTAGGGCATCCCCGTTTCATTGCGGTAATGGGGATTTTGCACTTTTCAGTGCAGCGGAGTCTCCCCCGTGGCACCTTCTACGCCATTATTGTATATTAAAAAACAAGTAATGAATGGTTTAGTGGCCTTATTGATATTAATTTTATTTTTTATTTTTAAAGCTGTTTTTACATTTTTTTTTAATCTTATTTATTTTTTAAATTATTTTTTGGGACGAGACATAATTAGCTTTATTTATTTATTTAATTATTATTATTATTTTTAATGGCGATACTACGGATTGAACCCAGGACCTTGTGCGTGTTAAGCACGCGCTCTCCCACTGACCTGTCCCCTCCCCCGATATTAGTTTCATTTACTACGAAAAGCCCCCACCACAGTGTCTGACACAGTAGTAGTAATGAATCATTAAACAAAATGAGTTTTTTTTTTCCAGTCCTACTTCTCAGACCCTTTTTGTGTGTGAACCCACACAGAATTCTTTTTGTCGCACACCCAAAGTACTTAGCATATGTCTTCCACATGTTGATACAGTTATTCCTCAGCTTCCTTTCTGTTTGTTAATTCTTTTTTAAACTCAATGCTCTGCCCTCAGCTTCTCCAGAGGTTGCTGGATGACCGCAAATCCACCGTGGAGATGATCAAACGGGAGGGAGAAAAAATTGCCGACACAGCAGAACCCGCGGATAAAGTGAAGATCCTGAAACAACTGAATCTGCTGGACAGCAGATGGGAGGCGCTGCTCAGTAAGGCCGAAACAAGGTAACCCAGTGCCTCCCGTCTTCTGGAAGAGCAGCGGTGGCTTTAATCCAGATTTCTTGTCTTTGGGTAGTGCTTCCCTCTGAATTGCTCTTCTCCTGTGTTTATCATGTATGTGAACCTAGGGCTGTGGTGTCTCCCTCCTCATCCCTCTGGTGGTAAAATGTCTTGTGGTCCCCAGACAGATGCCAATGCTTTAAGTGTTTCCCCTGGGGGGTCATTCGTTCATCTGTGTATTAGGTAGTCACTGCCTGCCTACCACGCGTCTCATGGGGTGAGCTGGCTGGATCCTCTCTGCCCGCAGACAGGGCACAGCTGGCAGGGCTGCATAGCCATTGACGGGTGATACAGATGTGGTAGTTCAAAGCAAAACCTGCACCCAGGGTACCGTGGAAGTTTTCATAAGAAGAGCCAGCCTGGGGCGGGAAGGTGACAGCTGAGCTCTGTTTTGCAGGAGGAGCAGGAGTCGGTTCGGCAACAAGGCAGGTGGAGGGCGCTGTGATGTTACAAGGGTGGAAGCCGGGAGCATGGCCCTCCCCGGGCATCTGCGCTCCACGCTCTTTGATTACATCCCTTCGTTTTCTTCCCTGGCACCTTGTTGACCAGTGTCAAGTCATAGCGGCATCGAAATGTCACTCCGTAGGCTGGTTGGGTTGGAAATAGAAGAGCCGTGAAACAGAAAGAGATTCTCCAGATGTTCCTACCTCCTCTGGAACTAAAATGGTGCAGGGAAGGGTTTGTCTAATCCTGAAGTACGAAGTAGAAGGATTTACCATTCTAGGACCGACTCAGGTGTTCTTAAGGAGGTGGAAGTTCCATGTTATCATGGAAGTTGCTTGTGTGTCAGTAGATTATTCCTTCTGTGTGAAGCCCCAGGGCCTTGTGCCCTGGCTGCCGTGAGAGGGACTCTCAGTCCTTTTTGTAAATAGATGAGTGAGTGTCTCGATCTCTGGCCTTTTCCTAACCCTTCCTCACAGCGGTATTGAACTGGGGAAAGATGGTGGTCATATTATGATTCACACACAGATCAATAGATTCCCTCACAATTTAAATCATAGTAAGTTAAACCTAATCACAAAGTAATTTCCACTGATTCTAGATGATTGGATATTAGAATTTAGCAAAAAGAATCATAGGAAATGATAATGCAGAAGTCAAAAATAGTATGGTGATTTTTTTCATTTTTGAAAGATCAAGTGTATTTCAACTGAATATTTTTACATATGTGCATATTTATGCATATTTTAAAACATATGCACATGTAGTTGGCGATGTAATGATAGAGAAATTGTTGTCAGTGGCATGTACCACTTTTCCATAATTCCCTTCATCCCCATGGAAAGCTCATTTCTCAAATCATGTAATTCCCCAAGAATTAAATGTGCTGACAAGACAGCCACTCTGGGTCCCCGCTGAAGTGAGTCTTAGGACTGGGCACTGAATCAGGTCCTCTGTACACAGGCTGGCACAATCACTTGCCCTCGATAAACACTGAGGACAGTGGAGGTAGGTTTCAATTTCCGAGGTACCTTTTTAACAGAGGGAACGGTGAGTTTTCGAAAAGCATTTCAAACTACATGACAAGCAAGAGTCTGAGGGCATATTTCTCCTCTTTCATGATGTCTTAGCCCAAGGATCATTAACTATTGCTTTGGGGAAATATACCTGCCAGTGTGCTTTTTAAAGGAGGAACCACCCATAATCCACTGTGAATGCTGTTTGCATCCAATTTTGACCATTTGATTACAGCCAACTCAGTGACTGGGGCTCTGACTGAAGTTAGTTCATGATAAAGCACAGGACGTCTGTTCAGTAAATATTACCTATTCTTAACCATCATCATTACTGCTCTTGGTATTACAACTTTACTATTATTATAACTGTTTCACTGTAAGAATTATAACCAGGTTACTTAAAATGTTCGTAAGATTCAGGCACTGGAGGTTGGTCTGTTCAACTATAATTTTAGTTAATAAGAGAACTAATTTTATTTAATAGTGGAACTATTTTAAAATATCTTTTACAGATTTTTTTTTTTTTGCAGGGGGTAGGTAGGTTTATTTATTTACTTGGTTTTTCAGTGGAGGTCCTGGGGATTGAGCCCAGGGCCTCGTGCATGCTAAGCACGTGCTCTACCATTTGAGCTATACCCTCTCCCCCTTTAAAGTGCCTTTTAGATGTGAGAGGTTTTCATTCTAACCCAAGATGTTTTGTGCACAAACTGCTCAGCGTGGGTTGCAAGGGCCCGAGTGGGGGTTTCTGTTGACTGCTCTCCCACGTTCCTCATTCCTGAACGCCCTGCATCTTGGCCCATTTACAGGAATCGTCAGTTGGAAGGTATCTCAGTGGTAGCCCAGCAATTTCATGAAACCTTAGAACCGCTCAACGAGTGGCTGACGACCGTGGAGAAGAAGCTGGCAAATTGCGAGCCCATCGGAACCCAGGCATCCAAGCTGGAGGAACAGATCACGCAGCACAAAGTGAGCCTCCCGCCCCGTGTCAGCCAGACCCTGTTTTCCATTTCCTTTGCGGTTTTATGACATACGTTTGCATCCCGTCTGCATCACTGCAGACGTAGACCCGCTTCATGAGCCATCCTTTCGTTCTGCTTTATGTTTCCATTTTTATTTGTCCATTCTTTTTTTTTTTTCTTTTTCGTTTCTCTTCTTCTCATCTCCATTTAGGCCTTAGAAGATGACATCCTCAGTCACAGTAAACATTTACACCAGGCCGTTAGCATCGGCCAGTCCTTAAAGGTTTTGAGCTCCAGGGAGGATAAAGATTCGGTGCAGCAGAAATTAGACTCGTGTCAAGTGTGGTACATTGAGATGCAGGAGAAGAGCCGCTGCAGGTCTGAGCTGCTCCAGCAGGCCCTGTGCAATGCTAAGATTTTTGGGGAAGATGAAGTGGAGCTGATGAATTGGCTGCACGAAGCACACGACAAGCTGAGCAGGCTCTCGGTCCAGGACTACGGCCCCGTGGGGCTGGGCACGCAACAGGCCGAGCTTCGGGTATTTTGATTTATTTCGTTTTTGTTCATTTCAGTTATCTTTGTTTTCTCAGTTCTCCTGATTTCTGTATTATTTTATGTTCCTCGTTATGACTTAGATGACTCGCTACACACTCCAAAGAAGACTTGGCCTGGGTTTACAATTACTTTTATTTTTTTTATTTTTTGGTTATGTTAGCCATCATTTCTTTTTGCTTTTTTTTAATTAAATTTTTTGAGTTAAAACAATTTTTTATTGAAGTATAGTCGATTTACAATGCTGTATTAATTTCTGGTGTACAGCATAGTGCTTCAGTTATACGTCTATACATTTTCATACTTTTTTTCATTATAGGCCATTCCAAAGTATTGGTTTTAGTTCCCCGCGCTCTACAGTAGGGCCTTGCTGTTTATCTGTTTTATACATACAAGTAGTTAGTATCTGCAAACCCCGAACTCCCAGTGAAGCCACGTTTAAGAAGAGACTGAATTGATCCAGTAGGTGGATTTTTCACCTTTCATTTTGTCATGTCATCATTGTATACACAGACCTGTACGTAATAAACCCATCCTCCGAGGTTCCCACCTGGCCACGTTTTCTGAAGAGGGGAGTGAATTATGAACACAGGACGGAGGCGCAGTGGTGGAGAAAGGCGGGGTAAATGCGAGAACAGTGAGGGATATTTGAAAATGTGAGGTGTCTGGTCCAAATGAAACCTAATTAAAATTCTCTGGGGTTAACAGGTAATGCCAATGTGTCTTTAAATTTCTTTTTCCCATGTAAAATGGTACCTGTGTTTTAGGTTCTGCAAGAGGACATCCTACTCAGAAAACAAAACGTAGATCAGGCGTTACTGAATGGTCTAGAACTACTTAAACAGACAACAGGTGAGACGTCTCTAAGACAAATCATCGAGCAGTGAGCATTTTGCCTTGCTTTCAAAATATTTTAGAGACGGGGTTTAAAAAAAAAAACACTTTATAATTCGGGGGCCACTCCAAGACTTCATCCTGGAGAATGCTTTGAAGGCCGATCAAGGAGGTTTTTGGAATATGATTTCACTTTTTTTTTTTCTTCTCATGATCTCACTGAGTTCTTAACAGAAGTTTTGTGAATTACTCATAATGCCAAGCACTGGGGCCCAGGAGGTGGTCAGAGGCTCCCTCGGTGGAGTTAAGTTAGTTTTCCACTTACGGGAGGCAATTGTTCAAATGAGCACGTAGGTTGTGGATGGTTTTTTGTTTTTTAATTTTAAGATAGACGGCATTCCGTGGCGCACAGTGTAACTGTCCGAGGCTTCCTTCTCCATGCTTGAACTCACTAAGGAAACAGACCCTAGCTTGTTTAAGTCATTCCACTGGGCATAGGAGAGTCTCACTGGACCTATATTGAATTCAGTGTATGTACTTGGAAGGGGTGAGTACCAGTTCATTATGAACTGGAAGGGTTTGGTTTAGTATTTAGAGCCTTGCCCTGAAGTCTGAAGCCCGGGACACAGTTCCTCTGTGTGTCTGAAATTAAATGGAGGCACAAGAAGACGTAATGGAATAGCACAGATGACTTTATTATGTTGAACACACACGCACGTACATAGATTATACACATGAGCACACATGTGCCAGGCACTGTTCTAAACACTTTGCAGATAGAAACTCATTGCATTTTTATCCCAACCTTATGAAATAGGTTCTCTCCTTCTCCTCACGCAATGATGTGTCACCAGGGACACAGAGGTTCTGTGTCTCAGGCAAGATAATAAGCCACAAAGTTGGCGTTTGGACCCCAGGCTGTGGTTAACCCCTGTGCTTGAACACGGAAAGCATCATGCCACGGCGGTCCTTCCCATGTCACGGAAGGCACCGCAGCCCTTTACTGGTTTTATATTTACATTTTCAGAGCAGTTTACCTTCGCCGCAAAATCCTGGGAAAGATTCAAATTGAGGGAGGGGCTTTTCTGGGGTCAGCACCTCTTTAGAGAAAGGTCTCCTCACCCCCAGCCCCGAAAATCTCATCAGCATATCACAGCATCTAAAGGACTCCCTCTTCCCCTTTCGTTCTTTTTTTGGGGTGGGGTAATTAGATTTATTTATTTAATGGAGGTGCTGGGGATCGAACCCAGGACCTCGTGCATGCTGAGCACGCACTCTCCGCCTGAGCTATACACGCCACCAGCCCCTTTCCTGAGATGTAACATGCCTTTGAAATTTTAGGTGATGAAGTTTTAATCATTCAAGACAAGTTGGAGGCCATTAAAGCCAGGTACAGAGACATCACCCGACTGAGCACGGAGGTGGCCGGGACCCTGGAGCAGGCCCTGCAGCTGGCGCGGCGGCTGCACACCACACACGAGGAGGTGTGCGCCTGGCTGGACAAGGTGGAGGTGGAGTTGCTGTCCTACGAGACGCAGGATCTGACGGGAGACGCTGCCAGCCAGGCACACGCCAGGCAGAAAGTACGCTCTGCTTTGTGCACGGGGGGTCCTCTCGCTACCTTCCAGGGAGCGTTCCTTGCACAGGAACGAGACCGTATTTATCGCACGTCATTTCTCGTGTGCTGAGGGATGCCTTGGTGGGCGGGGACCCATCCGAAATGGACACCATATCAGCTCTCGGGATTTCAAGGAGCCCCGAAAGATGAAAATGGCATGTTTGCATTTGTTTCTCGACTCTTAGGGTGGGAGTCAAATTTATTACCCTAGGAACAGAATGATGAAAACAGAGGGAAAAAAAAGGAAAATGATCATTGTTTCAGAGAGAATGCATACCTTCGTTAGAATAACAGTATCTCTACAGGACAGATGGAAAACACGAGGTGGCTTCTCTAATTACGCTGCAATAGTGTCTTTTCCCCCCTGCTGATCATCCTTCTCAGGGGTCTCGGCCTCTGTTTTCATCATCCCTGAAGGAGGAGCACGGGGGAGGAGGAAGTTGCTGGGGTCCGGCTCACCCAGCCTGTAACGACTCCGCGGGCGAGATTTAAAGCTGACGTGGGTCCTCGTCTTGAGGGTGACTTGACTCTGGGCTTGGACTTTCCTTTTTGTCTTACTTTTCTGCTATCTGATTACTGAGAGGTTATCAGCGAGCAAAGAATGAGTACATGTGGAACTTGCTTGATTCGGGTTCCCAACTTTTAAACATTCATCATACGTTTCAAAGATAAAACTCCTGTGGTGTTGACAAATGATTGGTTCTTTTGAACACCTCAGGAAACACTTTCTTTTCTGCAAAATAGCTTTAAGCAGCTGAGGTTTATAGAGCTGACTGAGACGTAGGGGACCACGCCAGCGCATCGCATCAGCCTGCGAAGGGCTTCAGCCCCGAGCACAGTTAGGGGAAGGGCCTGTCCAGACTCCTCAGCGTTGCCCACGGGTGTGGACGTTTCCTTCCTCCCGTTTCCAGGAGCTGAAGAAGGAAGCCAAGAACAGCAAAGCCCTGCTGGACTCGCTTAACGAAGTGAGCAGCGCCCTGCTGGAGCTGGTGCCCTGGAGGGCGCGGGAGGGGCTGGAGAAGATGGTGGCCGAGGACAACGAGCGCTACCGCCTGGTGAGCGACACCATCACGCAGAAGGTGGAGGAGATGGACGCGGCCATCCTGAGATCCCAGCAGGTATGGCGGGCGGGCCTCTAGGCAGGGCCTCTCCCCGTGTTCCCAGAGCCGCCCCCCGGGCAGAGGTGGCCATCGGTAGTGTCACCACTTGTTGGTCACGCTTCACAAAAGAGGAGGGATTGGAAAGGGATCCAGCGGGGTTCCGGGGACATCCGAGTGCCAGGCAAAGCTGATCTGTAGTGAGCTAATGGCTGGATGCCTCCGGGTCCCTGAACCTCGTCCTCACCAGGTCATCCACCTGGAGGACCAGCCCCGCCCCCTGCTCTCCAGACAGAATGCCTTTCATCTGCACGGGTGCACGTAGCTCATGGTAACTTTACGCCCTGGTTAAGTCTCCTCTGTGTGTGAATCAGTATTTTGAGTTACTAACTCTGCATCTTCCTATGTGGCCAGGAGAGGCTGCGTCCTTTCTAAAAAGGAAGCAGTGGTGTTGGTAATGGAGACTTTCTCTGAAGATGACTGAAGGGGGAAAAAATGATCCTTTCTGACCCGTCTGCAGCTCGTACAGGGTTTAGAGTTCCAGAGTTTCCTAGGCCCCCGCCGTGAACCACAGCCCTCTCAGGACACTGTGGGCAATGCGTGGGGTCCTGGAAACCCAAGCTTGTAACACAGGTTTTGATTAACTTTTATGGAAATCTCTGAGTATTCGTTAAGTCATAAGACTGTCATTGCGGGCTTTCTCTGCCGGGGTCGGTGTGGTTTTGCCGTGAACTGTAGGCCAGGGCTGGGGAAGGTAGGTGACTAAGCTCTTACTCGTCCAAGCCAAAAGCAAGGAACACAAATCAGATGGTGCGGGAGCGTCCAAAATTCATTTTCGCAGCTGACCGTAGAAGTGTGATTTATCTAGTTCCGAAGCCTTGATGCCTCGCTCCTCGTTTCAGTGGTGTGCTCTCGGGGAAAAAAAAAAGTGTGCTCTTATCGCAAAAGCAGATGAAATAACGCCAGCAAAAGGCCTGCCTGAGACAGCTCTGCCAGGGAGGCCTTGATGCCCGAGGGCTGCGTGTGCCCGGCTCCGTTTTCAAAGTCTGGAGGAATTTGAGTGCCTCGTTAGCACAGGGAAGTAAGCCTGTTGATTCATGAAGTTCATTCAACTATTGGAAAATAGTTGAATGTTTTTCACCAGAATGTATTTCATCCTTGCAAGGTTGGCACTGAAGACTTCTCTAAATAGCCAGACAGAGAGCCTATCCTCGTGGGAGTATGATTTTTCTTGAGAAGCAGAATGTGGTTGGCTCGTCCCTTGAAGGAAGGCAGGTGACAGGCTCAAAGCTCTGCCCTGTGCCAAGGTCATTAAGCTGTCACCCAGTTCTATTCAAGGTTTTGCACATATTTTCAACATGAAAGTCACTGGGTCGGTATGTGTTTTCCTAGAACCCAAAACATCTTTAGGAAAATAACAATAATTGGGGTTTTTTTCCCCTAATAAAATCATCCCTTATTGAAAGTTTCAGGATTTTCTCAACGAATACAGAAAAACTCATGGAAGAAAGACAGTGTGAACACTGTGGTCTGTATCCTCCAAGCCGTCCTTGTGAGAGAGAATGGAGAGGGTTTAGGGAAAGCATCTCTCTGCCAGAAGGTCATGCAGCTAACATTAGGGGCATCCCTGTCTCACCATCTTCTGGTTGTTCGTATGTATTTATTCTGCACTTACATGTGCGTTCCTTTGACATGCCTGCAAGTCTTCCCAGGGAAGTAACCTCCCAGTAATAAAGAAAACCAACAAAAAGCACTTAAACCAATTACAAAAAAAAAAAAAAAACCAGAAGGAAAGAAAAAGAGATACACCTTCCCAGTAAGGCTGAGCTGCACCATTTAGGGCTGGGAGGGGCGTGGACGGTGTGGGATGAGGTGACTTGCCTGCAGTCCCCGTAGGCATTTCAACCAGAACTTAATCTGGATCTCATTCTACCTCACTGGAGTGCCTCTTTGTATATCAGATAGAGAGGGAAAGTCCTATGGGGTGATTTTTTTTTTTTATAATCTCCCTCAATAATCTTAAGGAAGGTGCCATTGTTTCAGCAAGATGGAGGTATGTAACAAAGGTATTTCCAACCATAAGGACTTTGAGACATGGCTTGTGCACTGAAAGGGTCATGAAACATCTCTTACTCTCTAGGCAAATTTAAGAACAAACTGGTACCTGTCTTTCTGGTTTGGCAGAAATTCAGTTTTGCACTCAAAAGAGTAGTTTCCAAACCCCTAATTTTCAAGTTTATTAAGGAGCTGATATGTCACTGAAACTATTTTATAACCTTGCCCCATAGAGATGTTTGGAATTAGGTGGGACCAGAGAACGGTTTGATACTGCAACATTTGTTTTCTGTTTACCCAATGATCATACATCCATGAAATACAAAAAGAATGATGCAGAAGGGGGAGGGTGTAGCTCAAGTCGTAGAGCACATGGCTTAGCATAGCCAAGATCCTGGGTTTAATCCCCAGTACCTTCTCCAAAAAAAGTAAGTAAGTAAACCTAATTACCTCCCCCCAAAAAATTTTTTAAAAAAAGAATATTAAAAAAAAGAATGATGCAAAAAAAAAACTTCAGACTTGGATGTCAGCCACATACTTTGTGCTGTTTGTTTTAAGTTATATAAACGCATCACCTGCTGTTCTTTTCTTCTCCGTCCGAAACGTGGACGTGATCTGACCACAGCCCATCTATTTGTTTTATTGACAGCTTCTCCTCCCAGATCCCTCCCCCCACCTACCCAGCCACAAGTGATGGGGTGAGGATGGGTGCCTGGAACATGACTGGGGAATTTTCCAATGTATAGATTTAATCATTTGTCCCTGAATAACCTGATGAAATGAAACTAGATTTAAAATCCCCGAATGTGCTGCTTTCCAAGCAGATTTCTCTTAAGATGTTCGAATCTTTTGACATTAAGCTTGTTTACGAACAGACCTACCTCCTTTATAAGGTGATAACCTGCGTTTTGGAATTCAGGTGTGGAGGGACTTCAGGGTAACGGTCAGGCCGCCATCCCAGAGGGTATTGGCTTCCCAACCTTGACATGAAAGATGTCAGACAAGGAAAAAGGTTAAGGTTGGAAGAGATTAGGAAAGGAAACATACAGATAACCTTCTGATTAACATGTACTTCATAACCATCCTGCAAATTCAGTTTTCCAGGAAGTTCTGATTGGACATGCTTACATTTCTCATGGTAATTCTAATAACAGTGGTGAGAAGCTGTGTCACTGAAGTTTGATTTCACAAGGCCAACAGCCTTATGCAAATCCAAATGACATTTATTGTTATTTGGGAAATAATGGGACAGCCTCAGTCCCGAGCAAGTGCGTGGGAACTGTGTGCATTCAGTGCTTCCCGTTAAAAGCCCCCAAATCTGGCTCTTCTGATTTGCAGGCACCGATATCCTGAAAAAGATACTGGTTTTGCTTTTTTTTTTTTAAATCGGGCCCATTCATAACTTTTGGGAAAGATCAAAGTGGACAGAGGCAGCTTGGTAAATAGTGATGGTGTGCTTTACAAAGAAACAAAACAGCTGCCTCCTCTGACAGGACATGCCGTTATCTGAGTTGGAAACTGGATGTAGTTTTGTGTGTCATGCCTACGCAGGCTCTTACATCTCTGCTGGTTTTCTTTTCTCGAATTGCACACTGAGCCAAACGAGCCACGTGGAAACGGGGAAAGGCGTGTTTACTTGAAGATGTTGTACAGACGTACAGCTGGAATTCAGGTCACTGGATTGTTTAAACCCAGAGCAGCTTGTCGTGCAGTTATCAATGTGCAGTTATTCATGTTCAGTTAACAAATGTGGAGTTATCAGAAGATGCTACAAGCTTGTATCTCACTGGGTCTGGGAATCCCAGGCACTCTTTGGCTGTTCCAGTCGCCTGGGTTATTTTATTGCACCATAATCATCCCCCAATATAGAGGCACATGATGCCATTAAAATAAACAGCTCATTGGGTCATTACAAATCAGCCTTGGAGAAAAATAGCACCTGTTTATTTCTTTTAAAGAATGAGAAGGAAGGGAGATTTGTTCAGCCTGTCCAGGTGTTGGCGTGGGAGAATGCAGGCTGCATTATGAATAATGTGAGGAACAAAATGGAAGGAAATGCTAATCAAAAGAAAGTGATAAGGTCCTCGCCAGGGGAAGGGAGTAAAAGGATGTCCTTGAGGTAAAGGTTTGCTTATCACTCTGTCTGACTTAAACCTCTGCTTCCACTCAAGGGAAACTTTCTAGAGAAGTACAAAAGCGATGTGTCGGAGATTTGGAGAAAAGTTTAAACAGTAAATTAAAACCTACCACTTTTTTTTTTTTTTTTTGACGGTGGTGGCATTTGAGCCAGTTTTGGTGAACTCACATGATTCTTTTTGAGTTCTTGAGCCCAAACCCTAGACAAGCCCAAGCAATGTGACAGGGTAACCACGAGTGCAGGGCTCAGACCACCGTGGTTCGAATCTCAGCCCCAGCGTTTACGCCCTTGTTGCTGAAAGGTCGGCCCCCATCCCTGACAAGCTGAACTGAAACTCAGAGACAGGGTCTTAAGAGCATAGAAGAAAAGAGACAGCTTTATTACTTTGCCGGGCAAAGGGGACGCACAGCCGGGTAGTGCCTTCAAAATTGTGACCCCACCTTGGGAATGGGGCAGGGTGGTTATACAGCCACAGCTCAAACAATAAAGCATCGATAAGCACCAACAGAATTATTTTCTTCTCATAAGGTTCAGAGTGGTGTCGTGGTGTCTCCAGAGGCTAGTAGTTGCCACTCTTTCTGTCTCTATCTTATAAGTACCCAAGGCATGGTCTTCTTGGTAATTCAGGCTGTTTTGTAAGATTGCAATTCTGTGACCTTTTCCTCGGAGAACGACTCAGAAACCAAGGATGATTTCTGCTTTTGATTACTGGAATAAAGCAGCGACAGTAAAATTAATAGCTTCATTTTAACAATGGTCCTGGAGCTGAGAGTAGCAACTGGTCCTTCAGGTTAGTTGGCCAGTTTGAGAGCAAGCGTAAGAATAAGCAATCTGTTAGCCTAAGTGCGGCCGTGTTATTAATTCTCCTTCAACTCGGACAACCTCTGGTGGGTCAGTTCGCTTCTCTCTGCCTTGGCTTCCTGGGCTGTAAATGGAATTAGTGCTAATACCCACATCATACAGCTGTTGTCAGGATCAAAGGAGATGTTACTGCATCTTAAGCACTTAGAACAGCATGTTCAGTTGAATGTTGCCTGTTACTGTTTCAGAGCATTTTCCAGGAACATTCAGAGATTAGCCAGTTAAAGTGTCTCTCACCAGCTTGTAGGAAATCTCTGGGACGCTAGTTCACCTCTAATAGGAACTTCAGTAGCTCGGGTTGATAGTCAACATGCCACTGACCACCCCCGTTAAAATACGTCCCCTGAATGCAGTTAGGGATGCTAACATTGTCTGCCATTCATTGGAAGTCGGTTTTTGCTACTTCTATGAGCAGCAAGCAAACTTATTAAAATTTGGTGTAGGGTGGGGGGGGGGATATAGCTCACGTGGTAAAGCGCATGCCTAGCATGCATGAGGTTCTGGGTTCAAACCCCACTACCTCCTCTAAAAACAAACAAATAAATAAATAAACCTAATTACCCCCTTCTTCCCCAAAAAAGATGGAAAATTTGGTGTAGTGAGCTTCCTGTCCACGTCACTCGCGTGTGCAATAAGCCATTTTGATTGTCTGTTAGAAATACACACAGCAAGCCATTTGGAAGAGTCTCAGACAGGAATAACATGCCTCGCTCGGCTGTAATCGCTTCGTGGAGACCCTGGGGGGTGTTCCTTTTGTTTCTCAGCAATAAATATTTTCTCATTTAATGAAAAAAAATTTCAAAGGCAGAAGGGAAGCTTCCGCTTGAAGTCTTGTTTTCTTTCAGCAGGCAAATATTTGCCTTGGTTAAAGAAACCATGTTTGAGTTTCAGCTTTCTGTTTTGGCAACTTGGATGGTATCCTTGTACTGTTTGTTTTTTTTTTGTTGTTGTTGGAGGCTTTTTTTTTTTTTAAAGAAAAGGCGACTTAGTATTAAACTAATATTAACAGTAAGAGCCTGACTTTCTTTACTAGGACTGTCATATAAATACTAAAAATAGCCTGGACACAAATTAGAGGGGTGGGGCATCACTTTGAGTTTTTTTCAGGGACCAGTAGAAGGAAAAAAACAAGTCAGTGCTGTTAAATTTTATTCCAACTTCTTGCAGCATTTGTGCTCAGGTGGAGAAGCCTGGACTGTTTTTTTTTTCTCAGTTTTGTACTCTTTGAGGGCATCACATAGAATTTTGCCTTGGAGTTTCATCCTGTGCAGCCCGAAAGCTCACGACCTGTGCAGAGAAGACATTTAACATTTGTCTGCTGGGATGATTTCTTTTTTGCACAGCTGATGCTGCTGAACTGGTTGATGAATTTTTTTTTCTTATTCCCAGTGATCAAAAATTGCTCATGAGTAGTTCCATTTGAAACTTAAGTCATGTCATAACAACTGTTGAACCAGATTAAGATAGAATTTTTCAAATGGCTTAACAGGATTCCTTCTGGAGTCCACATGGTTCCGACTTGCATCTGCAGCAATAAAAGTAATGAATTCACGAGCAAAACGTGTGTTTTACACTACGTGCAAACCGTGAGGCAGCTTCAAAAACCAGTGTAGGAGGTTACGGGAAACACAGGAAAAATAAACCTTTCTATTTGAGTGCACAAATGTGCAGAGTCATTTTCGAAGCACTGTCCTCACGTGAGAGTTGCCCACTCTGATGACTCTAAAGCTCTGATTTTCTGTGACCCTCTTAGATGCGTGGCATTTGAAGGGACACGTGTCCACGCAGCAGACGTGACAGTGTGGCACTTGGAGGAGTCTCAAAGCAGCCTGATTTGGCCTCTCTTTTAGTTAGAAGT
The DNA here is from genome assembly GCF_048564905.1 of Vicugna pacos. NCBI lineage: Eukaryota > Metazoa > Chordata > Mammalia > Artiodactyla > Camelidae > Vicugna > Vicugna pacos. The sequence goes on from NC_133006.1 coordinate 6,383,909, forward strand.
TGGTTTATATTCAGATTTTATCCAGGTAACACTTTCAGAGATGCTGAAGGAAAGGTCCCTTGAACCATGTCTTCCCTTTCATGCCCTTAGGTGATTTGTTTTTAAAGATAAATGCCAAAATATGTCTTTAACCCCTGTTATAGTTCTGGTTTGGGCCCGTATTTCGATGATTACTGGAATTTTTTTCTATCTAAACTATTGCCCCAAAGAAATTGACCTGAAAACAGCTTCAGTATTTATTTACTCCATTACTTGGTAAAGGTGAAAACAGGTGGGTTCATGATGTATAGGGGAAAAAATCTTCACAATAATTCAGTAGTAGTATTAAGAACTTTTTCACTTCTATAATTTGTTATTTTTTTATTTCGTGAGGTTGAAGCTATTAACCATGCTCTTGATCCGTGCTGTCATTGTTTATGCCAGGCTTTGGGGGGCAGGTTATGTCCTTATAATTAAGGAAAGTCCACTGATAGGCTCGACAAACATACTTAAAAAACAACTTATGCCCCATGTTGATGAGAGGACCGCTTAGGGGAGTGTGAATCAATACATCCCGTCTGAAGGGCAGCTGGGTAGCGTGTATCTCAAAGAGAAAATGCAAGCAGGACTTATGGATGAGAAATTACCCACACAGAGTTTTTTTTTTTTTTAAGTTTTTTATGATAACCGTAGACTCACATGCAGTTGTAAGAAATAACGCAGAGGTCCTGTTGGACCGTTGTCCCAGTTTCCCCAATGGCAGCATCGTGCAGGATTCTGGTACCGTATCACAAGCAGGACGCTGATCCCGCCGCCGCCAGGATACGGAACGTTTCCATCACAAGGAGCCTCAGGCTGCCCTTTCGTAGCCACATCCATTCCCCCCCACCTCTCCCTCCGCCTCAGCTCCTGGCCACCACAAATGTGGTCTCTGTTTCTATCATTTTATGATTTCAAGAAGGTTTGAGTACTTTTCCGCCACAGCCACTTTCTCCTGCTGGGATGGCAGTGACTTGAATGTTAGCTCTTTTATTGTAATTTCTCAGGCCCTGAGCTCCGTTACTGTTGTTGGTCTGTTTTCCGTTATCCAGGTTGGACGACTTCTGTTGATCTGTCTCTTTCTTCACTGACTCTGTCTTCTTTGACCTCGTCCCTTGGGCTTTTATTTCAGTTGTTCGACTTCCAAGTTCCAATGTTTCCATTCAGTCTTTGCTGAGACTTCAGGTTTTGTCCCTGTGGACTTCTAAGTTTTCAGTCATTTCAGCTGTGTTGGACATTGCTCATTGAAGCAGTTTCATCCTGGCTGCTTAAAGAGCTGTCAGACAGCCCTCACATCCCGGGCATCTGGGGATGAGCACCTGCCGGGGATGAGCACCTGCCGGGGATGACCATCTTCTGGGGATGAGCACCTGCTGGGTATAAGCATCTGCTAGTATCCCTCCTTTGTTCAGTTCACATTCTTCTTGGTTCTTGGTGTTGTGAGTTTTGGGTCTTGATGAAGCTCCCTGTTGCAGTTGGCTTTCTGTGACCCAGCTCTGGCAGAAGCTACGGGGATGCTGCCCGGTGTTGGGGAGGCAGAAGCCCGGGTCCCCTGGGCAACCTCGCACGACCCCTAACGGGTCCTCACTTCTGCTGGTGGGAGTGGGAGGTTTAGCTCCTGGACACCGTGGTGCAGGGCCACAGTACCACTGAGTGATGTGAGAATCCTGACTGCCTGGCCTTCCCTGATGCTACCACTCCCAAGGAGAGGAGCAGGGTCTGCCCCTGGACGCTGGGTGAGTGGAGGTCCAGGCTCCCCACGTGGTCTCCACACACCCTGGGAGCCAGGGCCCCCTGGTTGCCTCTTTGGCCTTGGCTGACCTCACCTGGCAGGGTGGGTGTCAGGGCTCCCATCAGCCTTTGTTGGCATGAGCTTGGGGAGGCAGGGCTTCGTTCCGTGGTGTGTGGTTGGAGTAGAGTGGATATTGTCTGAAAGTTTTCTGTCCTGCCAGGCTGCCCTTTCCTGCTCCTTTGACCAGAGAGACTAGGCTTTCCTGGGGCATGGCCCATGCCTCCTGGTGCTTCTGGGTGGCCAGTTTCCCCAGCATCCAGTCTAGGTCATGGGAGGTGAAAAGAAAACCCAGGGAACTGGGAATTTGCCCCTGGGCTGTTCCTCGATCTGTAGCAGCTCCGTTCTCTTCTCCCTCTGTCTAGAGGCTCCTTGTGTGTGTGTGTGCGTGTCTAGTGCTTAGGGCTCTGATAGTGCTCAGGGCTCTGAGGTGTACTTGTGTGGAACAGGGAGAAGTATGTCTGCCCTGTCTTCCTGTGAATCTGGAGTGTCGCATCATGTCTTTAAAGTATGAATTATAATCAGTTTACAGTGTTGTGTCAACTTCTGATATGCAGCATCACGTTTCAGTCATCCATATGCATACACGTTCTTTTTCATTGCAGGTTACTATGTGATAGTGAATATAGTTCCCTGTGCTGTACAGTAGAAACTTGTTGTGTATCTATTTTAAATATACTAGTTAGTATATGTAAATCTCCAACTCCCAATTTCTCTCTCTCCACCACCCTCTTCCCCCCTGGTAACCATAAGTTTGTTTTTTGTGTCTGTGAGTCTGTTTCTGTTTTGTAAATAACTTCATTTGTGTCATTTCTTTTTAAAGATTCCACATATAAGTGATATCATAGGTATTTTTCTTTCTGTTTCTGGCTGACTTCACTCAGAATGATGATCTCCAGTTTCATCCATGCTGCTGCAAAGGACATTATTTTATTATTTTTTATGGCTGAGTAGTATTCCATTGTGTGTGTGTGTATGTGTATATATATATATATGTATGTATGTATGTATGTATATATATATATATATATATATATACACCACAACTTCTTTATCCAGTCATCTGTAGATGGACATTTAAGTTGTTTATGAATTATTTTCCAGTTTAGTTTCTTACCTTCACCCTTCACTCCCCTAACCTGGTTATCGCCCATCCCAGCCTGGATTTTCAGATGCTCTTGAAAAATGAGGGGTTCTGGCTGTGCCAGACTTGACAATCACAATGTCCATTCCCCCTTAACTCCTCCCACTGAGGCGTTCTAGTCACTGTTTACGGTTGGTGCTGGGGTGTCCCTTACCCACTTTACTCACTTATGAAAACTGGAAGGCGCTGGGGTTTATCTGATGCAGGTACTGAAAACCTCCGTGCTCTTTGACTTGGAAGTCAGCTTTAGGAATCCACCCTCAGGAACTAATTAGAGATGCCAACGGAGATTTACATACAAGGATAGTCATTCCAGAGTTGTTTATGTAATGGCAAAAAATGCAGGGAGCCTAAATGAAAATATTCAGGTATGCTGGAATACAGTGATGTTATTTTTAAAAAATCACATTTCTGTGACATGGGAAGTGTTCATGATAAATGAAAAAGCAGGATATGAAACTGTTTATCCAGTATTATCCCAGACTTTTATAAGTCTCAACTGCTGGAAGAAGATTCACTAAAATACCAACAGTATTAACTCCCGCGTTTTAATTTTCTTCTGTGTATTTTTCTGTAGTTTATGAATTTCTCCCTGTGCCTTACTGTTATGATCAGGAAAAGAAAATCTCTTAAAATATTTAAGAATGGTCTTGAAAATGCCTTCTGTTGTTATTAAATGAGATGTAGAGAAAATTGTACATGAGACTTTGGGGGTATATGCTACATATAGGGGAACATATTTTCCATATACACACATAGTATAATAAATGGAATATTTCATTCTTTTTGCTGGGAGTCGTGTACTTTGCTAGCAGAATGCTGTCTGGCTATCATACGGGTTAAAGTGAAGGGTGAAGTGACTGGCAGATGTTATCCAGCTATTGATTTTCACAGCCGTTCAATTTGGATTGTGTCTTTAGGGAGAAAGCCTTATTACTTCTACCAAAGAGAAGGTAGCAGGGTTAGCTCTCCTCAAATCATCAATGCCTTGTTAGGGTCTCAGTCCATTTCAAGAGGTTGTGTTTAATTTCTCTGCAGAAAGTTCTCCTTTTTTAAAAAAATAACTACAGTCCTTATCATGGATTATTTCAGATTGTCACGAAGAGGCGAGCTCGGAGTTTCCACCCGGGCAGTAGGGACAGCTGAAAGAAGTGTAGCTAGGCGTTTTCCTGGCCCCAGTTGCAGGAGCTTGCTGACCGGATTATTTATCTTTTCGTTTAGTTTGACCAGGCGGCCGATGCGGAGTTATCCTGGATTACTGAAACGGAGAAGAAACTGACTTCCCTGGGCGACATCAGGCTTGAGCAAGACCAGACCTCTGCTCAGCTGCAGGTTCAGAAGGTGAAGGCACACGTTTACTCCCAGTTGCATCCGTGATTGGTCCGTGTGCCCCGCGTCCTGGCAACGCGCTTGCTCCCGTGATGGCGTCTGCGAGACGTCTGGTGTGACCTGCTAAGTCATTCTAACCGCTTTGCCTGGTTGTTTTTATCTTAGCTGTAAAACTCTTTGTCTTGGTAAACACAGGCATTCACCATGGAGATTTTGCGGCACAAGGACGTTATCGATGAGCTTGTCGAGTCTGGACACCAAATTATGAGCACGTGCAGCGAAGAGGAAAAACAGTCGATGAAGGTAACACCCCTGTCTCCGTGGCGGGTGTGAGACCAGTGCACACACTCCCCTAGAAAAGCACTTTTCCTTTATCCACAGCTGCGGTTTCCACAGCTAAATCATTAGTTTTAAATAAAGCGTTTTTCAGGCTTATAGGATAACAGTGAAAGGAATACGCCTTAAGGGAAACACCCAGGGGATAATCTTTTTTAATAGACGGCAAAGCTCTTAAGGGTTGAGTCCTTGAGTAACTGGCCCCCGTTAAGCGTTCAATTGATGTTAGCTGTATTATCACGATTATCATGTGTAAATTGTTATGATATGTGTCAACTGTGGTTTCTCCGCTTCAGGAACACTTGGGCCTCTTGAGCTGAAACAAAACCCCAAATATGTGGTCCTCTCTGGCTGAAATCCATCCTGTGTAAAGTTATAGTAATCCATATAGGAAAAAAAATGAGCAGAATTATTAAGGAAGCTTTCAGTGTATGCAGTTTTAATAATCCTTTTGGTTGATGGGAAACCAGCCACAAATGAAAATGTTTAGTTCACTTCATCTTCAGACATCTGAACAGCCTAAAGAAATTAATGTATATTAATGCTTCTGGTAGGAAAATATCTCATGGCAGAAATACATATACAGATGTCTGTGCCTCAGGTCATATTTAAAAGCGTGTGCATTGCTTTTAAGGTATACCATAAGCAAAATGATAGAATGTACACTGTATGTGGATACTTCTTTTAAATCAAATACTCTACAATGGCAGTTTACTTGTATATAATTTAATCTTTCCTTATTATTTTTGCAAAGATTCTGACATGAGAAATACAGGCGATCATGAAGTAATTTCGGTGTTACTCTGTGTGGTCGGTTGGATTACTTTTGGTGTTTGTCTTCTGCTATTAAGTTACGAAATGAATTCATACCACAACCAAGATTACTGTGACCACCCCATGGAAGCCATATATAGCATAATTCCCTACTTAGAATCCATATTATAGCATAATGCTTCTAATCTGTGATTAATTTCGCTGACCAGCAGTTCCTCTTAGAATTTCAGTTGTGGAAAACAGTCCTCACGTTTTAACAGAAAGTAACGTAAAGGTTGCTAGGCTCATATGGGACTTACTTTCTCACCTAGAAGAACGGCTGGAGAATTTTGCGTACTGTGTTTGGAGAGCCCCCTGTCTTATGCATAAACACTTGACATCTGTTCTCCAAGCCTGAGCTCCTCCTGTTGTAACATTAAGATACTTTCTGCCTTTTCCCTAGTTTCTCCATGTGTATATGAAAATTTTTAAAATTTTGTTTTTTACTGAAGTGTAATTGACTTACAGTGTTAGTTTCAGGTGTACGGCAAAGTGATTCAGTTTTACGTGTACGTGCATGTATATTTTTTTCTTTTCAGATCCTTTTCCATTATGTGTTATTATGAGATACTGAATGTAGTTCCCTGTGCTGTACAGTAGGTTGTTGTTGTTTATCTGAATTTTTTTTCTTTGTAGTAAGAGCACCCCATTAGCATACAGTGGACTAGTATTTAGCTTTCAGCCTTAAAAAGGAGGGAATTCCTGCCATATGCAACAACATGGAGGGCCTTTCTTTAATTTGAACTTGTATGCATAGCAGCAGTTACAATCTGAATGGCCTCTGTTGGTTGCTTCATGTAACGTGCACAGTCGAGTGCTCACTCCGCACCTGCCTGGTGGGCGGCCCTGGACAGAGCATCCCCGGGGACGTGAGCCGCTTCCTTGGCCTGCCTGACCAGTTAACCACGTCTTATCATCTCATCTTCTAGAAAAAACTGGACAAGATATTGAAGAACTACGATGCCATCTGCCAGGTAAACTCGGAGAGGTACCTGCAGTTAGAACGGGCACAGTCCCTGGTGAGTCAGTTCTGGGAAACATATGAAGAGCTTTGGCCGTGGCTGATGGACACGCAGAGCATCATCGCCCAGCTTCCCGCCCCCGCCCTCGAGTACGAAACCCTGCGGCAGCAGCAGGAGGAACACCGGGTAAGCTCGGCGCCGCGGGGCGCGCGGGGGACCCCACAGAAAGGGAGTCACAACGCTCGGGGTGTGCCGAATGCAGACGCCTCGTGTGATGGGGACGGCGGGGCGGTGCTGCCTTCGGGTCTGCGCCGTTCGCCCTGCCTCCCTGCTGTCCAGCTTTACTGTGGGAAGACTCCTGTGGGCAGACTCAGTATAAACTGAGTGTGAAAACAAAATCTTCATTTTATTTTATTTTTTGGGAGGTAATTAGGTTTGTTTATTTATTTATTTGTTTATTTTTAATGGAGTTACGGGGGGTTGAACCCAGGACCTCACGCGTGCTAATAAACACACACTCTCCCACTGAGCTATATCCTCCACCACAAATCCTCTTTTTATTTAAAAAAAATTTTTGTTTTGGGGGGGGTGTAATGAGGCTTATTTCTTTATTTTAATAGAGGTACTGGGAATTGAACCCAGGACCTTGTGAATGCTAAGCACACACACTCAACCACTGAGCTATACCTTCCCTGCCCCAAATCCTCATTTTAAAATGTTAGAGAGGAGGGGGTGGGGGATAGCTCAATGATTAGAGCACATGCTTAGCATGCACAAGGTCCTGGGTTCAATCCCCAGTCCCTCCATTGAAATAACTAACCAGATAAATAAACCTAATAACCTCCCCTCTCCAAGAAAAATGTTAGAGAGATATGCATTTAAAGTCCTTTCCAATTGATCATGTTGAATTGCTTTCAACTTCCACGTTGATAAAGTTTTATATTTTATATACACGGTGGTTGGAGCCGCCTAGAATGTGAACAAGGGGTAGAAGTACACGGAAGGGACGTCACACAGACAAGACCATTGAGCTTGGAGAAAATGTACGATGTAGCAAGTACAGTCTATTTCTATACCATAGTATTAAATATGTAAGTATTCCATAGTAAGTACATAAGTAAATGTTAGGTATACTATGGTATTTAAGTATAGCGTAGCTGGAGTAGCGTTGTTGAGAAATCTAACTCTGTATAAGGAAAACATGCTGAAGTTTAAAGACAGGTTATTTCCCCGTCCTCTTCTTTTTTTTTTTTCTTTGACCTTATGTACATGGAAATCTTTCGAAGTTCTCTGCTCCTGTAAGTTTACATGAGTAAACTGGCGAGTAACTTACATCTACAAATACACCATGTTTGAAACTTTCAAGACGGCATTATGAAGCCCTCCTTCCAGCAGTCACTTAGATGTTAATGTAGCTTAAAATTTTGCAAGGGCTTGAGTGAGAGGATTTGAGACTGTCGGGGAACAAAACAATCTGGAATTCCTGTTATTTATGCTCTTGTGAACCTCATTGCTCTCCCAGATCTGTACAAGATGTACTCTGAGACTAATCATTGTGTGCATGTGTGTGCAACGCTTAATTGGGCTGTATTACATCATTGTTTGAAGTATCTTACATACTTATTAATCTTAACTTGTTTACTTTTTTAATGTATTGGCGTTGGAGATGATCCCTCAGTATTTGTTTTGTTTAGAAGAGCTTTAGAGAACCCTTGAATGCAAAATGGAAATTTTACGGCCTTCTGTCTGCATTGTTCGGTGGGAGGAAGGCATATAAACTATGTAGAATTAAATTTAATTTTAGTATAAGATTATTTTTGGCAGAAATCCCAATGTCGCCCCACTGAGTGATTTTTTTAATATAAAATGTTTCATGGGTTTCTTCTACTTCAGGGTGGGATTTGAACAGCTCTTTTCTAGCCTAACATCAAATAGTACGGGAAGGACCATTATTGAATGGAAAATTTCAGAATTGAGAAATTATCTTTTTTTGCCTCATCTTTCAACTCTCAAAACAAGGGTATGATTTTACTTACAAAGGGAACCTGAGTAACTTTGTTAGATGAGTCTTCAAATTGTTCCAACTAAATTGTTCAGAGTATTCGCCACCTTCTAGAACGGCGTTTCTTCTGCAGCTTCACCACATTGCTGTCCAGCTGTGCTGGGGAGCATCTTCGAGGCCGTTCTAGCCAGGAATGAAAGGGCCCCACGAGCTGGGGTACAGATGGGAGATGTCTCGACGTCACCCTGAGCGTCTCCGGCACAAGTGGGCTCTGGGATGCTTGCCAGGAATCATTTTGTTACACGTGAGGCCAAAGGCACCTCCTCTCGGGCCCTTTCATGCACACCCGTGGCCAAGTAGGCGGCCCTTGGCTCTCTTCTTGTCTGTCGTGGAAGGGTCTTAGGAAGGTGCATCCAACCGCTTCCCGGCACAGGTGCTCGCGGTGGTGCTGCAGAGATGACACCCCTCAGACGCTGGGCCGCTCAAGAAGCTTGGCCGAGATCCCTCATTTGACTGAGAGTCCCTTGATGATCAAAGTGTGAGCTTATTTTTACAAGCATACCTTAGAGAACATGGAAACCAGAACTTGGGCGACATGTTTCTTTTCCGCGAGATTGCATATTAGCGGATGTTACCGTCGCCACCTCTGTTCTGTAGAACAGCATGAAGGTGTCACCTAATGATGTAAAACAGAAACGGGAACTCGGGCTGGACCACCAGGGGCTACACACAGCACAGTAGGTCGATAACACCTTCCTCCTCCTGTTTTTTTTTTTTTTTTGGTAAAGTTGAATTTGTGTATTTTTAGCTCTTTTCCAAAAGAGTTTTGAGACCACCTTCAGAAAAACTTCAAAAATAGTGTGTTACATTGGGGATCGTTAATGATGTCATGGACCGATTTTCTTAACCACTTTGGGAATAATTCGTAGGACTGATTTGAGTGAACACTTTTAATAAAAATCCGGGTATGTGGCCTTCCCGGTGGTTCTCTTTGATAATTGATAGAAGGTGAAATTTTTACAGGAAAAGATAGCTTTTCTCTAGACTATCTTCCCCGAATGTAATTTCCCTCAGAGAAGCTTTTATTGGGGGCTGGGTAGCAAACAGTTTGGAGGTACACCCTCTTGTGAGGACAAGGAGGTGCTGATTAGGGACCCTCATGAATAGTGGGGTAAGAGAGGGCACCCTATTGCCACAAGGAGGCCGGCCTCAGAGGACCCGGCAGGCAGGCAGTGGGGGGCCCCAGGTTCCATGCAATGCGGAGGTTCCAGATTGATCCAGCTGCCTGGAAGGAATGGGGCCCCACTTGGGTGAGTCCACACTCACTCATTACTGTCAACATCAGTATATTTCTTGATTAGATGACATTATGCAAAATATTCACGTCACATATTTTTCCATAAATATACCTTACAGGTAATGCTCAGTGTGCAGCTGTGTGTGTGAAAGACTGATTACTCTTGTGGCCATTAACATTTAAAAATAAATATGAGTAGATTTATTTATGTGTTTATGGATGTGTATCATCTGTATCATATACGTACATAGAATAGATTCATACGTATGTAATGTAATACGTACATGCACATTTTAAACTGGTTTACGTGTAATCACAGTGCCTCATGGACTTACATCCGCCTGACTTAGCTTTATCTGTGGTTTTTTCTCTCAGCATTGTGTCTGCCTTCTCCTGAGCTGCTTTCCTTTTCCTTCCTTCCCCTCCCTGCCTATCCCTTCTTTCCATCCTTTTAAATAATTTTCGGTGCCTACCGTGAAAGTGCGGAAAGGAACCCCGGGAGTTGTGGCTTGGTGTCTTTTGGTTGGGACCCAGGGAGCTCATAATCCTTCTACGTAATGTGGCCCTTGGCTCCTACCCTGATCAAAACGTCCTGCTTTGGGGAGGAAGTGCTCAGTGGACTGGGATCCATGATTTCAGCTCCCCAGCATCTTCACGTGTGCCCTGGAAAGGACTTGGACACGACCAGACTGTTGTGTGATCTTTGTGTCGAGGGCGACTCTTCTGGGTGAAGAGCTGTCCATTACATGCCTGGGGACGGGGTGGGTGGGGTGTGTGTTTGGAGTTTCTTGCCAGCTGGGTGCCCCGGGGCGGGGTGTTGACCTGGGGACGGGCGCCCCGAAGATACTGAGATGCTGTCTGCTTCGTTACAGCAACTGCGAGAGCTGATCGCAGAACACAAGCCTCACATCGACAAGATGAACAAGACCGGGCCTCAGTTGCTGGAACTGAGCCCGAGGGAGGGCTTTTCCATCCGAGAGAAGTACGTGGCGGCTGACAGCCTCTACAGTCAGATCAAGGAGGACGTCAAGAAGCGGGCAGTGGCGCTGGATGAAGCCATGGCCCAATCCACACAGGTAATGCTCGACGCTGGGGGTGGGGTGCAGCGTGGGGCGCCGGGTCCTGCCTCTCCTGGGTCAGTGTCAGCTAAAACGGTCCCACTGCGGTGAGTCTGAGCACTGGTGTCTGTCCCAGGGGCGATGCTTGCCTGCGTCCAGTCCTTGTATCTCCCAGCCTCCTTCTATATAAATAAAACATAATTTCCAGTGACTGAAGAAACATACAGTTGTCATCATTGTCCAGATATCTAAGTAAGTGTCCATCTGGGGTGGAAGTCAGTGTTTGCCACTGGGACAGATAAAAGAAAGTGTCACTATCATTACTGATAAAGCACTCCCAAGACGGCAATGAGAAGAAATACTGTGAATGGCAGGCTGAGTCAGAAGGGAAAAAATAGAAAGTTGGACTTTTTTTTCCCTTGGTTGAAAATAAATTCTTTCAAGAAGTTGATTTGCAGTTATCTACACAGTTGTTGTTAAGGTTTGATTCTCATCATTGGAGTTGCTGGCATTAGAGTGGTCCACTGTCTGTAATCCTGAGTGGCGAGTCCTTCGGTGTGGAAGATGGCGTGGCCTCGATAAATGAACGAGGTTTTATAACTTTGCTCTGTTGTCTGCGGTACCTTTGCAAACAGGAGTTGAAAATTCCTTCATGAATCCGATTATGAGTTAAATACAAACTTCCATTGCAATATCAGGGTGGTTTTTGTTTTGTTTAATTTTTTTTTAACATATTTGTTAGTTCAGGAAACTCGTGACTTAAGAAATCCCTTTAATCTGATCAAAACTGCCCATGAGTTTCACATTTAATAACATTACTTTTTTTGGAGGCCAGAATAATCAGTGAATGTGAATAAACAGTCAGTTTTGATAGACTGAGACTGAGATTATTTAACCTAATTTTTATTTATTTTATTTATTTTGGTGAAGTGTGGTCAGTCACAACATGCCAATTTCTGGTGTGCAGCACAACGTGCCAGTCACGCATATGCATATGTATGTTCGTTTTCATACTCTTTTTCATTATAGGTCACTACAAGAGATTGAATAGAGTTTGCTGTGCTATGCAGTAGAGACTTGTTCTGTTTAATAGATCGTAGTTAGTATCTGCAAATCTCTGACGCTAATTTTTAAACTTAATTTGAATTGTGATCAGGTGAAGCAGTAAGTAGGATGCTGCTCTCAGGTGGCCCAGTTATGTATTAGCACATTCCATTTCTTAATGAATACACTCAGTTATCTGCAAGAAGCAGTCCAGCCTCCATGAGCCGTGTGACACAGACGAGTGTGTGTAAGTCGTGATTTTAAGAAACGTCTTCCCGTGCCAGCTGGATGTAGCTCTTCGGAGGGCTGTGTTAACAAAAGGACCAAGATTTATTTAGTTCTTGACTGTGGCACAAAATAGATGTTTTCCACTTAAATGCCACACTTGGCACCCCGGGTCCTTTGCCCCATGATCGATCGATTGCTCTGTGTCACCACCAGTTCCACGACAAGATCGACCAGACCCTGGAGAGTCTGGAGCGCATCGCGGAGCGCCTGAGGCAGCCCCCGTCCATCTCGGCGGAGGTGGAGAAGATCCGGGAGCAGATCAGTGAGAACAAGAACGTGTTGGTGGTGGACATGGAGAAGCTGCAGCCCCTGTACGAGACGCTCAGGCAGAGGGGAGAGGAGATGATCGCGCGGTCCCAGGGCACGGACAAGGACACATCTGCCAAAGGTAAGCCGGTCAGGATGGGCCAACCATCGGTCTCGACTCGTACGACCGTTCTCAGTGTTCACCATCAACACGCCCGGTTTTAGAAAGGGTTTCGCAGATCCAATGTGTCTTGGGTGGAGGGGCTGTCTGTGCACCAGCCCCTTGTTCTGTCTTCCTGTGTTGGTGACATCAGTTGGTTAAATACATCATGTCCCATAATACAAAAGCCATGTGTTCTCCGGGCCCTTCAAATCAGTTGGTTAAAGCGTAATGCTCCGAAGGCCAAACCTAGGGGTGTTTTTTCCTCATCACTGCCTACTGACCTAACTGGCGCTCTATTCCATAGCCACAGAAATGGCAACCAGGACCTTAAAGGTATGAGCTGGGGTCAAAGGGAGAGCCTGTGCAGAGGTCAGTGGAAATTCGTGGTGAGGGTGCGCTGGGAGCAAGCCCAAGATACGTACCCGACGTTGTCGTGTCCCGGGACTGAGCCAGCATCTCAAGTCTCGACTGGGAGGGCGCATACTTGCGTGGTTGTTTCTCCTCCTTAGCAGTAAGGCCTGCCTTGGTAAACTCAGGTGCCCCTGCTCTGAGCTCACGTGCCTCTCCGAGCACCATCTTTTGTCAGGAAACCTTGGTTCAGGGGGAGCAGGACACCCTGCGTTTGTCTGGAAAGGCCGTTGTGCCCAGCGATACCCAGTAGACTGGGCTCAACTCAGATTTGGTCCAGGTTTAGAAACCTGGTGAGTTGAACCACCGTTCCTGTGTAGACAAAAATGCTCTGCTTTGTTGCTTACGGGGTGTCTTTTGGATTCTGTTTTGCTCCATAGCTGTTCAGGACAAGCTTGACCAAATGGTTCTCATCTGGGAGAACATACACACACTGGTGGAAGAAAGAGAAGCCAAACTCTTGGATGTGATGGAATTAGCAGAGAAGTTCTGGTGTGATCACATGTCCCTGGTGGTTACCACCAAAGATACCCAGGATTTCATCCGGGACCTGGAAGACCCTGGAATCGATCCCTCAGTAGTGAAGCAGCAGCAGGAAGCAGCAGAGGTATGCAGAAAATCCCATTTAGGGGTAAAGAGTCGGTTGTGGTATCGTGAATCCCTGGGTTCCTTTGGTAAATATTTTGAATCTATTAAAAATTTGTATTTGATTCTGAAAGAGGAATGCATAGCAATGTGGGTGGAGACAGAGGACATCCACTGGGAGAATTTCACTGGGAGAATGTGCTCCATCCCCGGTGCTTCTGCCTCATGTCGGGGCCTCCTTATCTCTTTTCATGGCTTCAGTAATCCGAGTGGTCCCCCGTCTGCAGAGGCTCTTTCCCCGCCAGCCTCTAACCTTGGTGCCGGTCGGACCTCTAGATCTGCCCTTACTCTGCTGCTGATTTACACCCCTCCGGAGTGTGCACTGCCTCCTGCTGAAAGTCCACGCTACCTAGACAGGGTGCCAGCCTGTTACATCCCAGCCGAGCCGATGCCTGTGTTTCCAAAGCCATTGTTTTCCCTATTTCTTGCGTACTCAGCCGAGTTTGTCCCCATAACATTCTCATCACATGAAGGACTGTATACAGAGTAGGACTTGTGGTCGATCCACCATGCTCTGTCAGGGCCCCTTGAGTGGGACAGTCAGATCTCATTTTCTCTGCATCTCCAATCCCTGCTCGAGGGCGTGGTTCATACTTGGTAAATAAGTGCATCTCGAATAAATGTATTTAACAAAGAAGATGAAAGCAAAGGGAGAAGACTGCATTTCTGTCGTAGTTTTTTTGTTTTGTTTTTGGTAGTTTACCTGTGCCAGGTTAAAAGTGAAAATACAGAGGTAGGCTATCCTAAATCTACTAAGAAGATACAGTAATTTGCATGAAGTCTTTGAACTCATGTGATAATTACATCTGTTGTAAGAGTGAATTGCCAAACTCATTGGTTTGAGAAACAAACACAAAATGTCTCCGTGCTTTTCAGTATTTTTTAAGAAACTTACTCTGGTATTTGTTATGTGGAATTATTTCCTAAATATTGTCTTTATAGTAAACAGTTGACATTTGTTACTCAAAGGACAGTTTTTTCTTTAAAGTAGTTCTTCTCTTTTTCTTGGTGAAAAATTTAGTGCAGAAAGTTAAGGAACAGAAAGAAGAAAATAAAAATTGATTACAATCGCACCTCCTAGAAGTAACTACCATTAATATCTGTGGGCATCTTTTTAGTTTCACTGTGGTTTTGCTCAAAACTAAGGCTACCATTTCTTTCTTTTAACACCTTTGTTGTGATCTGGTTCCTGTACAGTAAACTACGCATTTCAGATGTACACTTTGATGAATTTTGATAGATGTCTACACCCGTGAAACCACCACCACAATCAAAATAGCTCACATTTCTATCACTCCCCAAGAGGTGCAATTTTCGAATTCTCAATTTATCCCTTCCCACCCCCTTTAACCCCTGGTAACCATGGATTTGTTCTCTATGTCTGTGAGTCTGTTTCTGTTTTGTAGATAAGTTCATTTGTGTCCTTTCTTTTTAGATTCCACATATGAGCGATCTCATATAGTATTTTTCTTCCTCTTTCTGGCTGACTTCACTTAGAATGACAATCTCCAGGTCCATCGATGTTGCTGCAAATGGCATTACTTTGTTCTTTTTTATGGCTGAGTAGTATTCCATTTGCGTGTGCGCACGCGCGCATGCCACATCTTCTTTATCCAGTCATCTCTTGATAGACATTTGGGGTGCTTCCCTGTCTTGGCCATTGTAAATAGTGCTGCTGTGAACACTAGGGTGCATGTGTCTCTTTGAATTACATTTTCTCTGGATATATGCCCAGGAGTGGGATTGCTGGACCATAGGATAAGTCTATTTTTAGTTTTTTAAGGAACCTCCATACTGTCCTCCACAGTGGCTGCACCAATTTGCATTCCCACCAACAAGTGTAGGAGGGTTTCCCTTTTTAAGGCTGCCATTTCTTATTCCAGGTCATAAGAGAGGAGATTGATGGACTGCAGGAAGAGCTGGACATGGTCGTTAACCTGGGTTCTGAACTCATCGCCGCGTGTGGGGAGCCCGACAAACCCATCGTCAAGAAGAGCATAGATGAGGTACAGCTCCCGTACTTTCTACTCTTGTCAGAATGGCTTTTTTTTTTTTTAAGCATTTTGTTCTCTAAAGCATATTTAATAGAAGTGGTTGAACACTTAACACAGCACACTGAAAGAGTTGTAATATTTATATCGTAGTTAAATTCAGCGTGGGATTCTCTAAATAAAGCTTGGAAAGACCGGGTGGACAGACTGGAGGAGGCGATGCAGGCTGCCGTTCAGTACCAGGATGGACTGCAGGTACGGGTCGCAGTGTCCGCCGGGAGTGGGGCAGGGGTCACGTTAAGTGATGCTCACAGAGTCGTGTGCTGGGGTCGCCCCAGAGCTGTAGGTGTGATGCTGTTGCCTCACCTGCTTCATTCCCTCTCTTGCCTTTTAGAAGCTGTTTCTGACCCTTGTGATGAGTACAGATTTATACACACACCTTGGAACATTTTCACACACACATTCTGTGAGATTTACTTTGAGAAGCAATATTCTAATTTTTTTTTTTCAAAGTGAAAGTCAATATACCCACCCGGTATTTTTCCTAAACGGCTTGACACCAGACAGTGGAGTGGAGCTGAGTCTGAGTTCTGCTCTGAAGTTGAGTGGATTAAGATGAAAGGTGTAAACACTGTCTAAAAATACCACCAAGCTGGGCTCAAGTCAGAAGTAAAGAAATTGGATTTGAAGCCAGCAGTCCCCATGAATTCAAATAGACATCTATTTTATTATGTCACGTTGTGTTGTGTAAAAAAGTGTACTCTTCTTCCCCATATATATAATTCCTTTTAATAGTTGTTTTCCACATCCCTTAAGGGTTCTCGGTCAGTTCATTAACCAGTCTTGAAGTTTCTTTTTTTCTTTTTATATTAAAAATTCTCCTGTCAGGCGAGGCCAACTCAGTGATATTTCTTCCCCACCTTCCTTAACGTTGTCCCATTTCCTAACCGGCTGGCAGGAGTTTAATCGTTGATCCAACCACCATATGGAAAAAGTCCTAAGTATTTCCATAACACCAAGAGAATATTATTTTTAAAGCTCAGATGAGAACATCTTTTCCTTTTTATGAGGCTACTTCATTTCTATATTTGTAAAAATAAATATCATGGGTCCGGCTTCATGCCCAGCTGCAAAGTGTTTTGAACTCTGGAAATACATTAAAAAAAAATTCACTACAGGTAACACCTTGTTATAACCTTGCCCTCCCTCCTGCTTTTAAGCAAAGTGATTATTTATTGGTTATGTTATCAATGGCCTGTAATCAGCCAGGTTCCAGCTATGTCTGTGGGGCCAGATGGTGATTTTCACATATGTTTGGCGAGTCACTGGGGCTGTGTCTGTCGCATGGTTGAAGATGGCACTGCCACCTCCTGCAGCCTCCGAAATCTCAGGGGCCACTAGCCCTCAGGAGGTCACAGCCGGACACTGTGGTTTGTCTCATCCCCACTACTAGAAAACAAGGTCTCCCGCAGGTCCTGCTGGTCGGTGGGTTAGCTACATCACCTGTGGGGACAAAGGACCGTGATCATTTGAAGGGCTGCAGCTGGATGTTGAAAGCTTGCAAACCCTCCAGAGTCTTCCAGGTTTGATTGTAAAGTCAAATACATTTTATTTTCCAAGTTGTTGCTTAAGTACTGAGGTTCATTACTGATAACTTGAAAATACCAGATATTTGCCAAGGTTTTTTTTTTTTTCTTTCCTATATGGGCCGGCAACTTCATTAAATTACAAAATAATTTTGTGTCTTCAACCTGGAAAAGAATGTGAGTGGAGTCTTTTTTAGAATGTTTATATCACTGAAAAAGAACTAGGAAAATAGGAGATTTTGTTGCAATTCAGACTTATGGTCCTAATCTTTCTATGTGCAGGATTTTAATGCTAATCTAAATAATGCGTAAAGGTTTATGTGAGACAAATGGTTTCCTCAAGTGCCAAACAATAAACTTCTTGATTATTTGAATAAACACATGGATTTGAGGCTTTTTCTTTCACTGTATTGACACAATCTGCCTTTCAGACAGACATAAGAGAGTGTAGAGAATTTTATTTCATGGCATGACTTGATTAAAGTTTTTCTCAAATGGACTGAAAAGTTCTCAATATTCTAAGATTCCATTTAAGATAGAATTTCTTTCGCAAATTTGGGTGCAAAATTGGAGGCTTCACGTGTCTCACGTTTGAGATAACTTTCCATATATTGCTGCCTTTATTTGTACAACAGGCTCGTGGGATAGCATCTTTATAGACTTAATGATTCTATTTTCCATCACACTTGAGATGGTGCAGTCCTTTCGGATGTGCTGTGATACTGACATGAACTACTGTGTGTTTCAGGCAATATTCGACTGGGTAGATATTGCAGGTGGTAAACTGGCTTCCATGTCTCCCATCGGGACGGACCTTGAAACTGTCAAGCAGCAGATCGAAGAGCTCAAGGTAGGGGGAGGCGCCGAGAACTTCATCAGAGACTTTGCGTTTTTAAGTTCTTGATTCACCGGCTGCTTTCCGCAAACTTAATTTACTCTCCATACTTGAAGTTTCGCATTTTGATTATGAAACTGGTTTCACGCAGTGCCTGCACGTAGTGAGCAGTGTGTAAGTGCTCATTGAATAAAGGGTGTAAAATGCTAGTAGATTTTCTTACTAAATTAGCGCCTGTTCGTTATGGAAAAATCAGAAAATGCAAAGAAGCAAAAAGGTGACTTTTTAAAAGCCACCCAAAATGTTGTGTACCCAGAGGCAACCACTCTTGAGATGTGATTTATAGCCTTTCAGATACCCTCAGGTTGCGGGTAGGGTGAGGCATGGTTGTGTGTGTGTGTGTGTGTGTGTGTGTGTGTTTTACTTAAGTAGATCATACTGTGAGGATTTTTATAACTTTATTATTCAGTAGTGTATTATGTTGTTGATGCGTATACAGCGATATTTGCATTTTCTTCCTTATGTTCAGAGTAATTCAGTTCGTTTAACAGGCTAAAAGAAGGGTCCCGTGGGTGGATGGGGTAATAGTGTTTCCCAGAGCGTTTGTTTTGTAAATGTTTGTTTGCCGTCTGCTTTCCTCTGTCATTTTTCTTTCTTTTGTGGTTCCTGATGTCCAGCTGTGAAAAAGGCTGGACTTTTTCCTTTGAGTTCCTCTGTGCTGATAATCGCTTATCAAAGTGGGATCAGCTACTTCCTCCCTGATTTTAAGTCTCAGAGACATCACACCCCTTTCAAGGAACTCTGCTAGATTTCTACTTAAAATTACTCTCTGGCTTTAAAATTGTAGCATTTTCATCTCTAAGTGTACTTGTAGAATATCTCGTTAGGAAAAGATGTTTCTTTTTGAGAACTTTACTGTTACAATTATTAGACTGTATTTTGTTGTTGTTGTTTTTTTTTTTAACTCTGGCTGCTTATGAAGTAAACACTTGATATCCCTTATGTATGGTTACAGGTGCGGGGGAGTTACAGGTTGGGGGGAGAGATTATGTAAGGGTTTGCAAATATCTCAGTGGTTTGCATATCGCAGACTGGTTGGGGTCCTTGCCCTGAAACCAGGTGTCTCAGATGGCATCCTCCTTCATCCGGAGCAGTTACCTAACCGTTCTCACCTCTGTGTCCTTAGATTGTTTGGGAGTAAGATTATTTTCTTTACAAGTTTGTTAAGAACAGCTTGAATACAGCAAGTGTTCACTATATCTTTATTATTAGTTTTGAATTATTTTAATTTGCTTGAATAAATTAAGGGACTGCTTAGCCATTAATTATTCACTATTTAATAATTTAGTATTCCAGAATAAAATGAATACTTTATGAAAGGACAGTTTCCCATTACAAGCAACCATTGGCTAACCTGTGTTTGTTGGCAAAGCCAAGATGATTAAATATATGTCAGTGAGCACCAGGAGAGAGAGTATTGTTATTCCGAGCCAGCAGTGGGTGAAGCAAGGGATAAATAGATATTAATAAACAACAGTATAGCTGCAGAAAACACATAAAGTTCAATGGGTGCAAGATGTGTGTGTGTTTTGAGCAGGAGATACTGAGTTTCTTTGAGATTTATTTTTTCTGAGTTTCATATATGTCAAGATATATTTTGTTTTCTTCTTTCCTATAATTTAAAAACTCACTGGCTGTATATAATTAGACATTAGAATAACTTAAGCCCTGAAATTTGTTATTTTTTATTGGAGTGTAGTTGATTTACAATGTTGTGTTAGTTTCTGGTGTACAGCTTAGGGAGTCAGTTTTATTTATATATATATGTATATATATGTATATTCTTTTTTATTATAGATTATTACAAGCTATTGAATGTAGCTCCCTATGCTACCCAGTAGGACCTTGTTGTTTATCTATTTTATATATAGCAGTGTTATATATAGTGCTAATCCCCAAAATGTATTAATTTTTTTATTGTAGAGAACAAAAGTGAGATATCAGAATTATAAAGAAAAACATCTTTCCATGTGAAAATGTTGCATAAAAATAAAAGATTTCTTTGATCATTTTTCATCTATAATGTTTTCATCACTAAACTCTGTTAGATTTTTATTCCCCTTCACCCCACCCCACTAAGAAGTGTGAATTAGAATCAAGACCTAGCCCCTAGAATTTTTGTTTGTTTACAAGTTCCTGACGTATGACAAGTTTTCCTTGTGTATCTCTTTTCTAAAAAATAGCAATTTAAGTCAGAGGCTTACCAACAACAGATAGAGATGGAGAGGCTGAACCATCAGGCCGAGCTTCTGCTGAAGAAAGTAACGGAGGAGAGTGACAAGCACACTGTTCAGGACCCACTGATGGAGCTGAAGTTGATATGGGACAGTCTGGGCGAGAGGATCATCAACAGACAGGTAACTGCCAAGGCCTTTGTGAGGGCATCATCATGCTTCAGCTTCATTGATGAATGTCAAATAACTATTAAAAAGTAAGACTGGGTGATCCTGTAGATCAACTTCCGAAGCCCCTAGATTCTCTTATTTCATTAGACCTTTTCCTGTTTTTCCTGCCATTTTTTTTTTAACCCGAAAGCATTTAAGACTTAAAATGTAGAAGGATATGATGATTGAGCTTCCTTGGATTTGCTTACAGGCTGATGCAGCGTGACGCCATTGACTTTTTGCTCTTGTTTTATAAACGTGTGTCATCCATGATCTCGAACGTGGCGATTGATTCCCTTCCTGTCGCTCTTCCTGCAGCACAAGCTGGAGGGCGCTCTGCTAGCACTGGGGCAATTCCAGCACGCTCTGGACGAGCTGCTGGCCTGGCTGACGCACACCGAGGGCCTGCTCAGCGAACAGAAGCCCGTCGGGGGAGACCCCAAGGCCATCGAGATTGAGCTCGCCAAGCATCATGTACGTAGCTGTTACTGCAAACTCCCTGCATTCACAGCATCACCGGGTGTGTTTGGTCCGTCTCCCTTTTGTGTGCGTTTATGATTTTAACACTAGTTCACTTTGGACATTGGCAACTAACTGAAGGTTGAGCTATCTAAAACACGCCTCCTTAAAAAGGTTATAATCAGTGTTTATCTTTTTGGTCAAGGCAAGAATGGCAAATTTCTGGCTCAGTTTCTATGAGGATTGCATGCCCAACGCTGGAGGTTTAAATCCCTGGTTCTACCTGTCCTTGGATTGAGGTGGCGTAGTTTTAAAAGCTGTGGGGTGACCAGGTCACAGTTCCACTGCAGGATGTGTGTTTCCTCGGGTCACCCTCCCCTCCATCACTGCCTGCTTTTTGGCTTCTCTTACATATTTCTGTCTGTCTGTACATCTCTTATTGTGTTGGAGTTTATCCTGTTTCCTCCTTTCTTTTACTTTTCATTGGCTTTTTGTATCTTAGTCCTTTCCTTTCTGAATTAGTTTCAAAAAATACTAGGTTTAGAAGAATTTTCACATGTCCTGTGCTTGACTTAAGGCTTATAAGTTGAAAATTTTTATCTTGAGACACATGCAAAACAGTTATATATTGTTGCCATCTTCGGGGCACTTGGTTGACAATTCTTGGTGGAAAACTCCCCCTCTGTGAAGTCACCAGGCTTGAGGAATAAAGGTTATGCCCAGTAGAGTTTATCCTGACATTCAACAGTCTTTCATAGAATTTTCAACATTCACATTATAGGGGAATCTTATTTAAAGTTAAGTCCCTAATTCTAATCTTAAATAAATTTTCCTCGATTATCAAATAGAAAAATTTGATTATTTTACTGTTTACTGTTTCTTTGTTTTAAAACAAAGGGTTTTTTGCACTTTAAGAGCATGACCTACAGTTTTTGACTATTCTTTAGTTCTCTTTCTTTCGTACTTTTCCGACAGTAATTGGTCCCTAATTTAAATTCTTCTTCCTTTTTTTTTAACCTCATTCTGTCTAGTCCTTGCCCAACCTTGTCTGCTTAACTATTAGGGCTTGTTTCGGATCACTAACATTTATCTTTCTTCAATGTCTGTATCACACCTTTGCTCAGAGCAGTAATGACCAGTCAGACTGACTCTGCACATGAACAGAACCTTCATTCTCACACTGTTGAGTTTACGGCATTTACATTTTCATCGACTTAGCTGTCCTTAGTTGTCCTTAAAGTCACATACATCGGGGACAGGAGCTGTGCAGGATACGGTAGAGGTGGGAAATGAGCAGGTGGTCCGGGTATCTTGGTGGGGTTGAGTTAGGGGCCTTTAGTTTCTGTGTGTCTGTCTTTGAGCAGTTAGGAATGCCCCCTCCCCTCCTTCCATTTCCAAAGTCAACATTAAAGGCCCCAGAGCTGCCGGCACAGCTGCGGAGGAAGGGATGGGCCTTCTCACCCCTGTCCTGCCTTCTTCTCTGGCTCCCAGGCCGTGGCTTGTGCAGCGGGGCTCCGACCATTTAGAGGCATGAATGTTGCAGAATGACCCTTTCATGTTTTGACCACGAGGATTTTAACTCTTACCTTTTGAAAGCGGTTCCTACCGTTAACATATCAAAGTGCATGCTTTTTAGAAGGATGGCTCCTTACTCAGGTTGATGTTAGAGCCTTTGAAAAACTGCCTCACCAGGTGCCCCGGAACGTGAGTGAGTGTAGCCGAGAACCAGCGATCGCAGCTGGTCCGGACTCCTGGCTGAAGTCCTCCTGGTCTGGGTGTCCCCGACGTGGGATGTCATCCTTCACAGGGCGGCAGGCGATGCTTCTCTTCTTTCCCGTTGCCAGCCCAAGTCTGGGAGTGCAGAGCAGGGTCAGCATTGACTTCTATTCACGTCAGAGGAGGGTTTCTTCTGGTGTGCAAAAGCATAACACAGTCTTCTTGAAAGGAAGCGATTACTAAGCTCTGTTTGTTCTTTGAAGTGTCGTTCTTCTTGGTACAGGAAACTGATTTCAGCCTTGAGGTTGCTCTCCGCACTTTCCACTCCAGCCCCGTGCTGCTGCATTTAAGTGTTATTCATCTCTTCTTCTTTTTTATTGAAGTATAATCAGTTACAGTGTGTCAGTCTCTGGTGCACAGCATCACGTCTCAGTCATGCATATACATACATGTATTCATTTTCCTATTCTTTTTCATTAAAGATTATTATAAGATATTGAATATAGTTTCCTGTGTTATGCAGAAGAAATTTGATTTTTTTTAAACCTATGTTTATATATAGTGGTTAACATTTGCAAATCTCAAACTCCCAAATTTATCCCTTCCCACTCCCTTTCCCCCGGTAACCAAAAGATTGTTGGCTATGTCTGCAAGTCTGTTTCTGTTTCGCAGATGAGTTCATTAGTTTCCTCTTTTTTTCTCTTTTTAGATTCCACATATGACTGATATCATACGGTATTTTTCTTTCTCTTTCTGGCTTACTTCACTTAGGCTGACGATCTGCAGGTCCATCCATGTTGCCGCAAATGGCATTACTTTATTCTTTTTAATGGCTGAGTAGTATTCCACTGTATAAATATATCACAACTTCTTTATCCAGTCATCTGTCAGTGGACACTTAGATTGCTTCCATGTCTTGGCTATTGTAAATACTGCTGCTATGAACATTGGGGTGCATGTATCTTTTTGAATTAGAGTTCCCTCTGGATGTATGCTCAGGAATGGGATTGCTGGATCATTATTCATCTCTTCTTCTGTTTCCACTGGGTAATAGAATAGGAAGGCGTCGTTTACTGGGATCTGTCATAGGTGTTTCATGTGCGTACTTTCTAGTAAGACAACAGCTAAGTCCCGGGCGCTGGACCTGGACATCCCTGCTGTGTGGTGAAATGCCTTTCCCTCTAGTGTTAGGGCTGCCTGGGATGTCTGCCGACTTAGCAGTTGATTCTGACACCCTTAAATCCAGAGATGATAAAAGAACACTGTGATAATCCGTTTCCTTTTTAGAGTTGCTGATTACAAAGCACGGCAATGTATCCATTTTACATTTGAATATATAGACATAAGTATCTTTCAAATTGTTTACTCATGACGTGAAAATTCAGTGAGCTTGAACCCAGTGAATACTTTTAGAACCTTTTAATTATAATCTCTAGATCCTTAATGTCATCCATTGTAAAGCTTTCCTGATGGGAAGAACTGGCAATGTTCTCAACATAATCATTTGAGGGGATGTGGGTAGACTGAAGGTATATCCAATAAAGCTGTAAAGTTAAGGAAAAGAAGCCCCTCATTTAAAAAGTTTATTAGTATTAAGATTCTATGTATAGGATATTTCTGTTTCAGAATGTTTCATAACCAGGAAACAAGACAATTGTGTTAGAAGGGATGTTAATGTGTTACCAACCGACATTGGTGAACAGTTTGTAAACATTGGTAAACGTTGGTAAAACATTGTGTTATCTTAATATCTTCAGGTGCTCCAAAATGACGTATTGGCCCATCAGTCCACAGTGGAAGCCGTTAATAAAGCAGGAAATGACTTAATTGAATCAAGTGCAGGGGAAGAAGCGAGCAACCTTCAGAACAAGCTGGAGGTTCTAAATCAGCGCTGGCAAAATGTTTTGGAAAAGACAGAACAGAGGAAGCAGCAGCTGGATGGTGCCTTGCGCCAGGTGAAAAAAAGCCATCAAGTTGGAAACTGCCTTAGCCTTCAAGGCCAGGACGGCATGGCATCCCTGTTCAGGCTGACAGACCCCTGGTTAATTGTGTACGCCCCAGAGCGGGGAGTGAAAATGAGGGGGGTAGAGAACAGAGCCGATGACAATGAGCCCGCCTGTTCTTAGCCCGAGAGCCTTATCGCTGGCTCTCCTGAGGCTGAAAGGCAGGCGTCCAGCAGCCCCTGCCGTCGCTGAGAACGCGCCGAGGGGCTTAGCAGGCGGGGATTGGGTTGGCCGCCTTTTCTGCTTGAAAATGACAGTGTTTGGGGCCCACACTTGAAGCTCCCTCTCTCTCTCACTCCAGGCCAAAGGGTTCCACGGCGAGATCGAGGACTTGCAGCAGTGGCTGACGGACACGGAGAGGCATCTCTTAGCCTCCAAGCCTCTGGGAGGTTTACCGGAAACAGCCAGGGAGCAGCTTAATGCCCACATGGTGAGTACAGTATTTCCTCCAGCTCTAGCCTCAGATTAAGTAACTGACCGTTTGGTGTCGGCCCTGGTGAGAAATAAATCGTGGGAGAAGGTTGAAAGGATACACAGTTTTATGGCAGACGTCTCCGTGTGTCAGTGCCAGACACGCTGTTGATTGATGACGTTCTTAAAGTCAGAACCTATCCTTTATTTTTATTTTTTTGTTTTTATTTATTTATTTTAAAAAATTAATTGAAGTATAGTCAGTTACAACGTGTCAATTTCTGGTGTTCAGCATCATGTCCCAGTCATGCATATACATACATATATTCGTTTTCATGTTCTTTTTCATTAAAGGTTATGACAAGATACTGAATATCGTTCCCTATGCTACACAGAAGAAATTTGGTTTTTAGAACCTATTCTTTATTTTAAAGCTTAGTGCGTCAGCAAATGAAAAGGGGTTTTAGAAGTTTAGGCAGGTTTCAGAAGCAAACCTTCCCCCATAAAAACATTGTACGGATAGTAATAGAGCACTGGGGTGAATCCTAAACTGTTACAACCTGAGTGAGAAGAAAAACCCCTCAAGGAGTCAGAAGTGACTTCAGAGGTTATTGCCGTAAGCGGATAGTCCCTAGTTTCCGGGAAGGCTGGAAAACGTGTTCTTGTTGTGTTAAAGTTATGTGTCTGCCCCTTTCCGTGGTGGTGGGGCTGCGTCGTCAGTCTCACGCCCAGCAGGTTTGGACAGGAGGCGGCTTCTGCCTACCTGTCCAATCTGGAGTGTTCTGCCTGCAGGCTGTTCCCACCTGTGTTCTGTGTCCTGTCGGCTCTTAAGGATAAGAAAGAAAAGCAGCGAAACTTGAGACTGGCTTTCTTTCGGAGCAGTAGGGACTGACAGGTGACATTCAGACTACCTGTGATCCATTTCCTGTTCATGTCCCGTTCTCAGTCAGCTCGCAGAGTTCTAAGAGAAGACAGTCGTGTTTCAGATTTTGCAAAATATTCTAATTTTTATACTGGTGAATTTGCATCAGATGACTCTTTTGTTGTGGGGGGTAATTAGCTTTATTGATTGATTTATTTTTAATGGAGGTACTAGGGACTGAACCCAGGACCTTCTTCATGCTAGGCATGCATTCTACCACTGAGCTACATCCTGCCGCCACATCAGATGACTTTTTTTTAATAGTCAAATGCTCTGGATTAGCATTGTAGGAAATAAAAGTACTGAGGGATTTGGTGCAAGAAATGGGCCATTGCCCGTGAGCGTCTGTACCCTTTAGTAATGTCTGGTGTTACTGTAAGATCTTACCAAGAAAACTGCACTTGAGGGGAGGGTTTAGCTCAGTGGTAGAGCATGTGCTTAGCATGCACAAGGGCCTGGGTTCGATCCCTAGGACCTCTGTTACAAATAAATACATAATTTTTTAAAAAAATCTAATTTCTGTCGTCCCAACACTGCCCCCCCTAAAAAAACCCAAATAAATAAAACTGCACTTATCTGGGAATAATTTTGCATTTGGTGATTTGGAGAGGAAGTGACCACCTTGTAGGTGTTGTGAAGAAATACAACAGAGCTAACATCTTACTCACGTCACAGTTGCCATGAGCACTTAAAATAAATCCTGTTAATCCAAGGTAGAATTTTCTAGAATCCTTTAGTCATTGTTTTAGGGGAAAAAAAAATCCTATTAATCCAGGGTAGAATTTTCTAGAATCCTTTAGTCATTGTTTTAGAAAAAATAAATCCTATTAATCCAGGGTAGAATTTTATAGAATCCTTTAGTCATTGTTTTAGAAAAAATAAATCCTATTAATTCAGGGTAGAATTTTCTAGGATCCTTTAGTCATTGTTTTAGAAAATTATTGTGTAGGTGGTTTTCTCATTGTCATTGTTTTTTTGATGCCATGAGGGACCCATCTGTTTCACTGGAAAAGTAATTGACTAAACTTGGGAGCACGTGTCTTTCTTTTCCATCGAAGCTGGCTGTCTTCCAGGTGCCTCCTTAGTCTCCTGGAAGCACTTCTTAGCTGTCAGTGTCCACGAGGTACAGGTTTAATGAGTAGTTCTTGAACAAACATGCTTGGGGTGATTCTCTAATAATAACAAATACTTCTTTAAACTTTAATTGAGAAGAGTGTTAGTAAAAAGTTGGAACACACAGCTTATCTTTAGAACATTTTATTTTAGAAAAATAGTACGTTATGAGCATATTTGGTTTGGGTGGGACGTTTAAAATGAATTTGATGATGTCATTTGCCCGATTTTAGAAATTCCATGATTTAAAGAACTCTAAAGAATAGTGATATTTGCAATACCGTTTTAGTAATGTGTTTTCGATTTGGTTGTGTTAGGAATGAAGGAAAGTGGAAAACATGGAATATTACACTTTCCTGAGATTTAGCTATATTTAGAGGCTTGGCTTTGATTTGATTAAAAGCTTTTTGGCAGAGAATATTGTAAATATGTTTAGAAAGGGTGTTTTTTTTTAAGGCTTAAGAAATTACAAAGTTTTGAGGTAACAGAAATGAATTAGTAGTGATGGTTCAAATCTTTATGAATATACTGAAAAAACACTGAATGCTACACTGTAAAATGGTGAATTTTATGGGTTACATCTCAATATTAAAAATATAAAATTGAAAATGTTCATATATAATTTTTCAGTGGGAGCTGCGATTTGACTCAATCAATGGAATAGAACTTTTCTCAGTTTTTCTACATGACTATAACTGGTTTCATTTATCTTAAATTCTGAATTTGTTTAAGCAGGTTTTTTCTTTTTTTTTTGTATTCTCTATGAAAGATACTCACTGCATTCTAGTTGAAAGCTTTAAAAATATTGAAAATGAGACTAATATTCATAGTACCACCAATTTGGCTTCTGTGAGTCCACAGTGTGAGTCATCAATCAACCTAAATGTCTCACTATACTGGGTCTTTATCATCTATCTACTGTATGTCTTCTGAGCTCAGAATTAAATTATACCAAAAAAAAATTGCAGTCATCATATTGCATTCCAAGGAGCAACTTGAGAACCCATCTTAACAGAGGTGGCAATGGAGGCTCAGGGAAGTTAAAGTTACTCGCCCAAGGTCACAGAGCTGATTGTTTGCCGCACAGTGAAACCTTTCTTGATAACATTTAAAAATACTTGTAAGTCTCAGCACATGGAATGGACTCCCAACAGCGCCATCTCTGAGGTTTCTCAGTAGGCAGGGTGCAGCCGCGGGTTTAGGTGTTCCTTCCGTGCAGTGGAAAGCTCGGGGGTGTCAGGATTATTCTGTGTGCTGGACAGAGATGAGTGTATGATGAGGGCCTGGGGCTGATGACCTGGAAAAAGACCTCGGAGACTGTGCTGTCTTAAAAATGGTCTAACTTTGGGGGGATATCTCTGTTTAGGAAATCTGTGCTGCCTTTCACGTGAAGGAAGAAACATACAAGAACCTGATGCAGAAAGGCCAGCAGATGCTTGCAAGATGCCCCAAATCTGCCGAGACAAATATTGACCAGGACATCAATAACCTGAGAGAAAAATGGGAATCGGTAGAAGCCAAACTCAACGAAAGGAAAGTACGTGCCTGGATGAATATCGTAGAGGGAACGTGTTTGTTGTTTCATTGCGTGGGCTCTGCCTTTTCTCTGAGTAGACTTGTCCGTGGAGCGCTGAATGATTCGTGTTTATATTGTCTTTGTGTACGTTTGGACGTCTCATGGGGTCAGCTGAAGAAGAGTATTCTCTCTTACCCCAGGAGAGCAGAGTTGAAGGCATCCATCCAAACATAGATGAAGGTGTAGCATAGATCAAGTGTTACCAGGTGTGTTTTAAAATCCGTGAACCACTCGAATACTTGGTGGTTAAATAATTCTAATCAAGCTTACTAGGCAAAAGGCAGATGGTCTGTAACAGCGAGGGAGAAAGGGAAACTGAGAGAGTGAAATGATTGTATATTTAATAAGCACTTACATTTATAAAAATCCGTGAGAGGGGGTTAAAAATATTACTGTTTAATGCTGTAAGAAAAATGAGAAGCTGGAAATACCAGATTGTAGGCCCTCACTGACACTGAGCTTACGGTGTATAGTGTTCATAGTGTTTTGACCCACAGAATGAATCATACACAATCCAAGTTTTCTTTTTATAGATTCTGTTTAGCAATTCTGTTCTGTGGTTTAATTGTTCCCAAACCACGACTTGAGTGCCTATCAATTTTTTTTTTTTTTGCTGCAGTGAGATGCTTCTCACTCCACTTCTAGGGACTTGATTTGCCAGTATTTGCACAACTGTTTGGGAGATGGACTGCACGAATAAAGCAGGGACAGGAAGAAAACCTGCCAGAGAGCGCTTAAAATGGAAAAAGGAAAAGAAAAACAAAACTTAAATACCATGAAATACTTAATAGTCTGTCTTTGCAGATTAAACTGGAAGAGGCCCTGACCTTGGCCATGGAGTTCCACAATTCTCTCCAGGACTTTATCAACTGGCTCACCCAGGCGGAGCAGACCCTCAATGTGGCTTCTCGGCCAAGTCTTATCTTGGACACAGTCTTGTTTCAGATCGACGAACACAAGGTAGGCTCCGTCTCAGGTGGGTCGCGCTCCCATCTCACACCCTTTAAGGCAAAAGCCTGAACGTGGTGGTTTGAACACTTTTCTTTCGTCCTTTGAAGCAGTTTCAGCTTCTGATACCAGAAGCGTTTTCAAGATAGATGCGTTTTTTGTTTGTTTCTGATCACAACCCTTCCCCACCCTCCTTTTTTTTTCTGTTTGGAAAAGGTCTTTGCCAATGAAGTAAACTCTCACCGTGAGCAGATAATAGAGCTGGACAAAACTGGAACCCACCTGAAATACTTCAGTCAGAAACAAGATGTCGTCCTCATTAAGAACCTACTCATCAGCGTCCAGAGTCGATGGGAGAAAGTGGTCCAGCGCTTAGTGGAGAGAGGAAGGTCTCTGGACGAGGCACGGAAGAGGGCGAAGCAGGTAAACCTTCCTAAGCGTTCCCTGAACTTGGAAGCAAATCAGTTCTAGCTTTTGAAATGCATGTCACGGTATTAAAGGACTTTGACCGCAGGCTGTACTTCGTGTGACAGTATCACGGCATGGGGCCAAGGTGTTTATTTCCTAAAAGGGCTGTGGCCTTAGTTTGGATGGTGACATCACCTTCTGACCTGGCAGTGACGTCAGGCCCTGGGGACCCGTCTTGCAATGACTGATCATAGCTCGATCTCACAGATGCACGGTTACCATTCAGGCCCAGAAAGAGGCGCAGTTCCTAAACCAGCCTTTCTCACGTTCACACCCGCCCCCCCCCGACAGCTTTCTGGAGGAGGTGCCTGCTGTGTCTGAGTGGGTGGTTCTCTTTCCCTCTTCAAATGTGCACACTCGAGGGCAAACCTTCATGTCTTCTCTATGATTTGGATACGGCTCCATCCCACCTTTAAATTAATTGTTTGAATCTCTGGGGGCTGCTTTGTTTTCCCTTAACCTAGGGAATCGCATAAGGAGCTTTTCTTCCTTCCTGTATCTGGCCTGCTCTAAACACGGAAAAGTAAAATTTCGCATCTCTGTACTCCAGGGAGGAGGGGTGTGCACCCACCTTGCTTGGCATATAGCTTTGATTTTTTTTCATTAGGAGCTTTGTGTAATAATTTCGAGGCTGAATTTTATAATGACTCTTCCTGCGCCGATCAGCTGCATTTGTGTGTCACTGGTGTTGGACTCCATTGTCTGGGGAGTGAGGCTCCTGTGGGCCACGCGGAGGGTGGCGTGGGAGTCCAGCGTTTCAGTGTTGGAAGCTATCAGCGTGAGAAGTTTAAGGGCTTGAGAAATGACCACTCGCACTGTGATGGGGTTACATGTCCCATGTCCCATGTCCCTCTTTGAGGGGGAGGCATGGTGTGTTCAGTGTTGTCAGTGAGTCTCTGGAGTAGAATCGGTCTCTGATGGTTTTTTAAGTGTCCTAGGACGACCTGGCACCATGACTAGCTGTTTCTTTTCTTCCTTTGTGTATGCTGGTATCTCAGCGTTTGGCTCAGACGTTGGCCGTAGTTCTCTGACTCGGGCAGTTTATGTGCCTGCTCTGGCCTCCCTGCTGTCACGTGTGAGCGGACCAGAGTTGTGGGGGGGATGCGTGGGGGACGCCAGTCTGTAGGGACGTGGTCTCCCGTGGACCTTTCCAGCCCTGTGCTCCTGTGCTCCCACTGTGCTGACTGTTAAATGCCTTTCTTCTTATTTCATTAATAATGTTCTTTGATATAAAACAGACTTCAGTTGGATGACTCAAGTTTGTGTTGTGTATCTGTTCACTTCCATTCCCTTTAAGAAGTAATTTAGAACCAATTTGGTGTCCCAGAATAGTCCGTACTATTTATGATTAATAGAGAAACGACCACGGCTGAAATCAAATCTGTATGGCACCGGAATATTTCAGGGTCATAGATGCAAAAGAGAATAATTCTGTTTTGTGAGAACTCAAGTATTGTGGGTGCTCTTAACATATAAAACTGATGGTGTTAAAGGCACAGACGTTAATTTGAAGATTTGATGGCAGCAGGGAAGAGGTTGAATGAGCTTTGCATTAAATAGGGATGTGATGGCCTCTTTCTGTTAAAATGAATTTACAACTTTATCCTTACCCCTTCTTTTTCCATAACTCTTTTTTAACATAGGCATTAAACACTGTTGAGGTAAAACCCACATCTGTCAGGAGACAATAGTGGAGTAAAAAAAATTCTTGGAGTGTTTTTATTATTTATTAAGCAAAAGAAAGGGCAGGTCATTCTGCCTGATGCTCCCTAAATGTCTTTTACGTTCATTTCTATTTTTGAATGAGTTAACAACAAAATGACCATGGTGGGCATGACCACAGGGGCCACGCGTGAACATGACATGTTGTGATCTGCTGATGAAAATACTCCTTCTTTTTCTTGGGGGAAAATTTTGAATTCATCATTTTTAAGAATTCTATTAATATGGTTTCTGTTTTAAAAAAGTACTAGATTTCGAACGCCATTTCAGGGGGTACCTGCACATCTTCTGGACAAAGATGGGAATTTCTCTTACAGTTCCACGAAGCGTGGAGTAAGCTGATGGAGTGGCTGGAGGAGTCGGAAAAGTCTTTGGATTCTGAACTGGAAATCGCCAACGACCCGGACAAAATCAAAACCCAACTCGCACAGCATAAGGTGGGTCTGCAATTAAGAAAAGGACGTTGTGTCATTGTGGGTCTCAAGGTCACTTCTAATTAACATTCTGACCTGATTGTGTGTTCATTCGTCGCTAGAGAAGAAAGGCTGTCCAGCGTGGACCTATACGACACTTAAAACCAGTTACCCTGCCCTGTGGTCAAGTGGCAGAGGCATCTTTACTCTCCGGTGATCATTCCATTCTGATTCCTGGGTTAATGGTTAAAAGGAAACATACAAAATTAAAACCGGAAGTCTTCTGCGATCTAAGATGCACAAAGGATTTGCAGAGGCCAGACGGTGGCGTTTCAGTTCTTTACCGCTGTCTTGTCTTATAATTTCTTTCACAGACGAAATGCCACGCAAAAGAGAATTCTGCACTAAAAGTCGTATATATTTTGCTATTGAGATTCCTTTCATCGGTTCTGTGGGGGAAGTTGGTTTGCCCCTTCCTAAATTAGTGGCATCGTGTATGTGTATGAAATTCCATCCCTGCCCTCAAAGACGCTGCCTTCCCCGTGTAGACAAGAAGGTAGAGAAACATTGTTTTCCGTATTTTCTACCTTATATAATTCCTACCACCTGCCTTTCAAAGAGCATCCCCCCCATTCTCCCAACTCTTTTGAATTTGGTCTTTCTGTCTTTCTTTCTATTTGTGAAGTGCTCAGTAGGTAAGGATGTGGGGTTCCTGTAGACCGTTTTACGATTTTTGGCACCTGCATAGAAATCACTGCTTGAAACATGATGATGTTTAAAAGGCGGGGGGAAAATTGGGTGATGTGAGTTTATCACCGTCAGAAAATTCTAGCTGTCAGTCTTCACACAGGTTGGTTGCTTCCGCCGGTGGGCAGGACTGACCTCGGGGGTCGTGATCCTAGGTGGAAGGGGGGACACGGGGAGGGCCTTTCTCGGGTGGATGAGGGCTGACAAGTGGCCTGTCTGCTGGCTCCTCGGCCCGGGAGCTGCCGCGTCCAGCGCCAAGAGCAGAGGGCTGAGATCAGCACCGCCCCCTTCTCAAAATAGAGCACCTTATTTGAACTTGAACTTAGATGATGTGTCATGTGGTCTTAGGGAAGCTTATTGCCTATTTCAGTTAGAGAATCCTGGAAATAAAAACGTGTGAGGAACTCTATTTGATGAAATCTTTTTTCCTAGTGTGACCTGTTGCCAGTCACCATTTCTCTGAGATAAAGATAAAAGGTCCATTAAGCCAGGTTTTTAAAAGAGGTCTTTTCAGTTCATCCTTTGGGTGCTTTTTTTGTCTTGAAAAAGTTTTCATCCATCCTGTATTCAGCTATAACATTTACTCTGAATAAAATCTCGGTCAAAACTGTGATTCTAAAGCTAGTGTTCTGTTTAGGGTAATGTGAAAAAATAATCATTACAGAAAACAAACTACAGAAATAGTGAGATACTGTAATGGTGTTTATTGCCCCCAAATTCCCAGATATAATTGCCTCCTACTACAAGAAAAATAAATTGTGTAGTATTATTAAGATGCATTATTAAGTGTGTAGCTTTTTTTAAGGAAATAAAATGTAGTAGGTGATTGTAACCTCGAGGTTATTATGGAAAATTACACATTTGCATAGCATTTTACTGCCTGGGGTGATTCTGACGTGATACCAGGATTGAAAGTCACTGTATGAGTGTTTCCTTGTCATTTTATGAGTTTTTAAGCTGCCCATTAAGTTGGCCTCTTTTCATCTCATCACTGAGGTTATATATTTAATGGCAGTTGTCTTATTTTTTCTATTAAATCCTTACAAAGACCCACAAAACATAAGATGGTTATAAGGGTCCTACAGCAAAGCTAATACCCCTGCTTTATAAAAGCATATAACTGAGTTATACAGAAAGGTTGTAATTCACCCCTCCCACACGTGAAAGGTGCCCTAACCTGGGAGAAACTGCGGAGTATAGATATCATATTAGCCAGGCAGCCGTCGGATGGTGGCAAGTCGTCTGGAGACTTTGGGAGACCCGGGTAGGACATGGTGGGTGTGGGGAGGAGGGGCGTGGCCTTCCCAAGGCGGGCGTGGAATGAGCGGGTCCAAACACAGGAGCCCAGAGATGTGGCTTTTCTTTGCCTCCCATCCTGGCTCACAGATAAAGTACATGTAGCATCTTTGTGAAAATCCAAATTGTGTGGCAACAAATCTGTTTGATAATACAAAATAAGTGTAGTAAATTTATACACTATTGGGTCATCCTGTGGCCACACTGGACCCGTCCTGACTCAGAGTATTAATTAGCTTCAGCTTCCTCTCCAAACTCTTGGGTTTTTCAATGATTTTCCATTTTATCTAACTATTTATACTGTTTGCGGTTTATATCTGCAAGAGTTTCAGCATACGTTTTGCTTTGAAATTCTCTCTTTCTTTTTTTTAATAATAGGAGGTGTTCTTACAGACACTGGGCTTCGGGAAAAAGTTAATCCTTCCAATGGAAGGTTCAGGGGCTCCTCTCTCCCCGGGTGTGTTTCCGGGGAGAGGACTCACTGCACCACCCGACTTGATTACTGCCGATGTCCCCCGTCTTTGGACTCCGTTTCTGTGTCCAGGGACGCCTCCTTCGCTGACCCTGAGCTCTCTGTGTGTCGGTCCCGAGTAGCAATGCACGCTGTCCTCTTGTTGAATGTGCAGGAGTTCCAGAAAGCCCTGGGAGCCAAGCACTCCGTCTACGACACCACCAACAGGACCGGGCGTTCTCTGAAGGAGAAGACCTCCCTAGCCGACGACAACCTGAAGCTGGACGACATGCTGAGTGAGCTCAGGGACAAGTGGGACACGGTCTGCGGGAAGTCGGTGGAAAGGTGAGGCGCTCATCGCTGCCGGCGGGCTGCTCGCTCGCCCACGTTGCTAGACCCCGTCAAGCACCACGGTCACCGTGCTTTGCGGGGAGGCGTGGGGGCCTTGAAGACTCTCTCCTTTCTTTGCTGGAGGACTTCCGCTCATCCTCGATGCCCCATGCACATGGTGGCCACACCGAGAAGTCTTTGCTGTTCGTTATTATTTCTTATCAACGTGTTGTTGATTTACAGTGTTAGTTTCAGGTGTGCAGCAGAGTGATTCAGTGATACATACACATGCGCATACATATATATATATTCTTTTCAGATCTTTTTCATTGTAGGTTATTACAAGAAATTGAATACAGGTCCCCGTGCTCTACAGTAGGTTCTTGTTGTTTGTCTATTTTATATACAGTAGTGTGTGTCTGTTAATCCATTTTTAAGTGCTTGGCTCACTCGAAGAGGACATCCTCCTCCCAGCCTCCGACATCCCTGACCCGAGTCCAGCGCCTGCCTTTGGACTGGTACCAGGGTCCTGGTCTGCTGTCGCCCTCCTCAGTCCTGTTTCCACATCACCACCAGGCCCGTCGTCTTAAAATATACCTGGAATCTTGTTGTCCACCCCACCCAACCCCCGCCCCTGCTCTGTACCCTTTAGGGACCTACTCTTGGGTGTGGACTGGGATACGCCAGGGTCCCACCAGTCTGACCCCTCCCACCTTTCCCCAGTCTCCCTTGTCCTCAGTACACTTCAACTATGAAGAGCTGAAGCTTTAAAAAAAATTTTTTAAGCAACTAAGAACGTAAAATAGTAGTAGAAAAGTTCAACTGTCTTAAATGTTTTCAAACTTGTCCTTGACC
The DNA here is from genome assembly GCF_048564905.1 of Vicugna pacos. Classification (NCBI taxonomy): domain Eukaryota; kingdom Metazoa; phylum Chordata; class Mammalia; order Artiodactyla; family Camelidae; genus Vicugna; species Vicugna pacos. The sequence continues at coordinate 6,419,737 of NC_133006.1, forward strand.
CTTACTCTGATTACTTTGATCAGTATCAAGATTAAGCAGAATATGAGACTCTGTTTTGGGAGCTTTATAAGCAGTTTTTGTTTGTTTTTTTTAATAGTGTTCATTTTTTAAAATCTTTAAAATCTTCTCCAGTACTTTTTTACCATGTCCCGTAAGTGATTTCATGAGAATTTGTATGACAGTCTTGGAAAGACTGAAAATCACAGTGATGAGGAACAAGTCCCCGAGTGGCAGGTGTTAGAGGTGGGAGCGGACTGTGACCATCAGAGCCAGCCTGAGGGGCGTCAGGGGGCGACAGACTGTTCTGTATCCCGATCTTGATGATGTCACACGAATACATACATGTGTGAAAATCTGTGGGACTATATATACACCCTTATAATAATTTAAAACATAAATTATAGATTTTTCAATTGAACAGGCAAATTTTTATGAAGAAACCGAAAGGCCCGTGATTTCCAGAGGTGATGATGAGGGAATTGTCCTGGAGCAGATGCTGGGTATTTAAGGAAGAGAAAAGGGAACTTGAGGAAAGTTTTGTTGTTTTCCAAGGAAAGCAGAGAAACAGCAGTGAAAATACTGCTTTTCTGCTTGAGGTCTGCTCAGCCTTCATAGACGAATTTCAAGTGTTCTGATGTACAGGGTGGCATTTTTATTGCTCACATTGATTTCTTTTTCCTCTTTTTTTTCCCCCTAGACAAAACAAACTGGAGGAGGCCCTCTTATTTTCTGGACAATTCACAGACGCCCTGCAGGCCCTCATTGACTGGCTGTACAGGGTTGAACCCCAGCTGGCCGAGGACCAGCCTGTCCACGGGGACATCGACTTAGTCATGAACCTCATCGACAATCACAAGGTATTGTTATCCAGACATTTAATTTTATCTCGTTTGATTGTTCTGAACTGGGTAGGGGGGCTGTAACCACTTAATTTAGCCTTATAAAATGTGGAGACTATAAGCCATACTATGTAACAGTCTTTAATATGGAAATATGTGTATGTTTGAGCAGAACCTGGGAGCCAGCTTTAAAAGTGAGGAAGGAATGTTAACCACTTTATATTAAAAAAAGATAAAAAACAAATTTCTTCTGTATAGCACAGGGAACTGTAAATATCTGTTCAATATCTTGTAATAACCTTTAATGAAAAAGAATACGAAAATGAATATATGTATGTATATGCATGACTGGGACACTGTGCTGTACACCAGAAATTGACACCTTGTAACTGATTATACTTCAGTTAAAAAACATGTTCGCTCTGTTATTAAAATTTCAACATATAAAAAATTTAAAAATAAAAGTGAGGCAGGGAGATCACTTTGGTATCACTGAAATGCTTTGGTTTTAAATTTCCCTGGCTAACACCTTTCCCGAGCTGGGAAAGTGATTTCATTGTCTGTTTTACTACCTTTTCTTACTCGTTTAGATAATTTTTACTATCTTTTATTCATTTAAATAATTTTTATTATCGCTTGTTATTCATATAAATAATTATTAATATAATTTAAAATCATTCATCCCATGACCTGGAACCAGGTCATCACTTAAACATCCGATTTGTGACATGCTCCACGGGGGCCATGATTAGCTGCTTCATTTTTTCCAAAACCAGTGTTAACCTTGCCCCTTGAACTGTAGCCGTGTATGAGATAGCAGTTCGTGCCATTATTGGATTATTAATTACCTCGAGAAAACTGGTTTCCCTGCCATCTCCTGCTACGTGTGTTCTACTCGTGTGCAAATCAAAGGCGATACTGAGACGTCCCACTGATGCTGAGTGTAGGGTCCTAAATTATGATCAAACACTGTGTTTCAATTTAAAGAACCTTGAAAACTGAGGCCTGGTACTGACTGGAAAGGGGGTTTCAGAGTTGGCTTTCTGTGCAGACACTTGATAGCACTGAATGCATGAATTCATGTATGGCTTCCCTATAATTTCTGAGTTCACAGAATCTGTTTTACGATGTCTCTTTATACTTCCTTGGGTCTGTTATTTCGATCTTACCTGTTCTTTTTAAAATAGTTGGTCTTTTTGTACATTTATCTCCCCTTTTCTGGGTCCATTATCTCATGTCCATAGGAGAAGACAGTTTGTGACGTCGGAACGTTAACAGAAAATAAAAATAATAAATGAAGAGCATTGATCAGGCCTAGAAAAATTTTAAAAACTTTCAGTTATGTGGCTTTGTCTATATTGGAACAAATGTTTTATGCATGATTAATACAGACTTAGTCCCCCACTGGCATTCATTCAATAAGTAATGAAAATGTAATGTTACTTTTTACATAAATGCTGTTTTTATAAGCTCACTGTCTAAATATTTACTCCCCTAGGCACTTGTGCCAGGTTTTTCTTTTTTTTGTCTTGAGAGGTCAACAGAAACGGATTAATCATTCGGCATTAGTAATACAATTGGATGGCCCAGTAAGAAGTTAGAGTATGCAGAGCACATTGGCAGGTCTGCTCAGAACGGTGGGCTAGTCCTGTCGCAGATGGAGCAGTTAGACACTGTACTTTCTGTCCGTGTGTGTGTGTGTATCTGTGTATCTGTCTGCAGGCACACCTAATACTATCAGAATGAAATCAGCAAAGAATTCCTCACACCGTTCTTGGATTATTATTTTTTTATACTTCATTATTTTTGACAGGCTTACTTTTGTGAATGATCCGAGTATCACAATAGAAACCCCCAGATATAACCAGAACTACGAAATGTGCCTGGTCATATTCATTTATGATGATTTCTTAGAAAAATATGTTAATTTTATTTTATCTATAAAGTTGGGTTATGTGAAAGATCTGGTTGCCTAGATAGACTCTTGGGTCAGAAATGGCCAGAAGAAGCTATTTTTAAACTCCTGGCACACCAAAGCTCATCAAAATTGAGTGGGAGAGAAGAATAAAAAGCTTTTCCTTCCGAGGTGACAGACAAGGATTCAAGCTTCTAACATTTGACATCGTGGGTTAGTGCTCAAGGTGCTGTGAAAGACAAGATGAAGGCATGTTATAGAAGAAAATGTTGCTCTTTTCCTGGTGCCGGGGTCTCTAAGGGCTGCGTAGTTATTGGTCAGTCTCTTAGGTGTGTTTACAGCTAGAAAGCAGCACGGTGGCCCACACACCCAGGGCAGGCACACTAGTGATTCAGGAAGAATTGAGACACCATAATAAAGAATCATAGAAAGAATGATGCAGCTTTGTGTGGAACTGAAATAAAGAAGGGCGACCATGCAGCCATTAGGGAAAACAGTATGGCGATTACTTAAAACACTAAAAATAGAGTTACCATATGATCCAGCAGTCCCACTCCTGGGCTTATATCCAGAGGGAAGTCTAATTTGAAAAGATACATGCACCCCAATGTTCATAGCAGCACTATTTACAATAGCCAAGATGTGGAAGAAAACTAAGTGTCCATTAGCAGATGACTGGATAAAGAAGTTGTGGTATATTTATAAAAGGAATACTACTCAGCCATAAAAAAGAATAAAATGATACCATTTGCTGCAATATGGGTGGACCTGGAGATGCTCATTCTAAGTGAAGTAAGTCAAACAGAGAAAGAAAAATACCATATGAAATCACTTATATGTGGCATCTAAAAAAATGACACGAACTCATCTGCAAACCAGAAATAGACTCACAGACATAGAAAACAAACTTATGATTACCAGGGGGGAAGGGAAGGGAGGAATAAATTGGGAGTTCAGGGTTTGCAGATGCACACTACTATATACAATAATAGATAAACAGCAAGGTCCTACTGTACAGCACAGGGAGCTATATTCAATATCTTGTAATAGCCTATAATGAAAAAGACTATGAAAAGGAATATATATATGTGTGTGTGTATAACTGAATCACTCTGCTGTACCCCTGAAAATAACACAACACTAAATCAATTATACTTAAGTTTTTAAAATTTTTAAAAATTAAACCAAAAGACACAACAAACAAAAGAAAGGTGACCACCATTATTTAAATCCAGCGTGTCATTCTGAAACATAACATAGTTCATTCGGGAGACTGCTACAAGATCGAGCAGATTGATGCGAGACTGGTCTTGATGGTGCTCTTAACAGGAGTAAGCATGCTTTGTCTCATTTTCTGACGGTTCTGTGGAAAACGGGTCATTCAACTGTAGATCTTAGTGGTACGCAATGTGATGTGCACAGGTGTATTTCAAAGGGTATGTTTTGCTCTTCAGGCTGATTTCAGATTAATTTTGTAAAACACCGTCTTCCTAGGCCTTCCAGAAGGAGCTGGGGAAGCGGACGAGCAGCGTGCAGGCGCTGAAGCGCTCGGCTCGGGAGCTCATGGAGGGCAGCCGGGACGACTCCTCCTGGGTCCGGGTCCAGATGCAGGAGCTGAGCACGCGCTGGGAGAGTGTGTGTGCTCTCTCCGTATCCAAGCAGACTCGGCTAGAAGCAGCTCTGCGCCAGGTGAAGTCCTGGGGTTCCGGCCGCTGGGTGGTGCTCAGGAGGGGCCTGCATCCCAACAGGAGCCACTCTCCTGAAGGACCACGGGGCTCCCCCCACCTCCGTCTCAACCAGCATGGGTCATGGAGGAGGAAGTTCTTAGAGCATCATTGCCTGGCTGCCTCCCCCGCCTCCCTGACGATGAATTTAAATAACTCACTGAGGGAAGTTTTCTAATCTTCTCATGAAAGTGCTGTTTGAGTATTTTTTTTCAGCTTGAATATATGATGCACAGCCATTCACCTAAAATCAGATTCTTAAAATGCTGAATTATTCTTCATTGTAACTATGTAGGCTTTCTTTCTTTTTGACATATTGGATGTCTTCTGACATTTGTAAAATGCAGCACCATGTATCTCTTGTCTCTTTAATGGGAACGACGCATATAATTAACCAATTTGGATTTCAGACCTTTTTTTTTTTCATTGAGAGGAAGAATCTACCGTACTAACAACCATATTCGGGAATCTCTTTTGGCGGGTGTGTGTGAACCGTTAGGCAGAGGAATTTCACTCAGTGGTACACGCCCTGCTGGAGTGGCTGGCGGAAGCAGAGCAGACCCTTCGTTTCCACGGCGCGCTCCCCGATGATGAGGATGCTCTGCGCACGCTCATCGATCAGCATAAAGTGAGTCACATAAGTGCTCGGGAGAACTAACTGGGAAATCCAAACAGAGTAGAGAAAGTGGGCTTGTGATTGCAAACATCAACTGAGTGGACATTTTCCTTCCTGAGAAGTAGTGGAAGATCTTGTACATTTGAGGACTTCTTTGCTTACGTAGATGTGTCCCAGTGCCCCTGTGCACAAGTATGTATAGCTGTCTTTTTATGTTTTCTTTATAGAAGGTAGTTATTCTAAAATTAGTCACTGTTTCCTATCTCTAGGATTTTTCTAGGGGGTTATTTGGCTCCTGACCAAAACTGGTCAATTTTGTTGCACTTGTATGTGCATTTCAAAGCAGTGTGTCATTTATAAAAATTATACCATTAAAATTGTAAATTAATCATTGTTACCTTTGTAAGCAAGACAAGCAAGTAGTTTGATAACTGGTCTTCAAATTTTATTTCTAAGCCTCTTTCAATTGTGTTTTCAGTCGAGCCACTTTAAATTCTTTTGAGATGTAACCCATAGTATAAAGTATAAATTAAAAATGGGTTATGTAAAAAAAAAAGGGGGGGGTTGCGTTATGTAAGTTGATACAATTAACCAAGTGAAAATCTGGCCACTGAGTTTTCAGGTCAAGATTTTTCCTGACGAGACAGAACTAGCAAAACCCTAAAGAGAGTGGTCCAGATAGCTCTTTTCAGTTTTTTTTTTTTTGGTGGGGGGGTGGTAATTAGGTTTATTTATTTAGAGGAGGTGCTGGGAATTGAATCCAGGACCTTGTGACCTTGTGCATGCTAAGCATGCTCTCTACCACTTGAGCTGTATTCCTCCTCTCAGATAGCTCTTAACAGATTTTTTTTTAAACCTTTGAAGAGTCAGAGGAAAGAGTCGGGAGTCAAAGAGTCAAAGTCAGGAATTTGCAATGCTAATCCTCAGTGTAGTATTGATGTCAGCTTTTCCTGCTAGCTTGAAAGGATCTGTTTAACACCACTGAATAACCTCGTCTTTCAGGGTCAAGTTGGACGTGCATCATTAATTCCAGGGTGGCACGGATGACATCGTCTGCCAAGACTTCTTATTTTAAGTCACCATGCTCTCTCCACGATGGGTTACCTAACTTGTAGCAATGGAGCATTCATAAAATGGAGTATTAATAAAAGGGATGCAAGTTTGTATAACGTTATCTGGAGGGGCCAAATGATCCGTACTCCTTTTAAAGCTGAAGCTAGGCGGTGGGGGTAGAGCCCAGTGGTAGGGCACATGCCTCGCATGCATGAGGTCCTGGGTTCAATCCGCAGTGCTGCCAATTTAAAAAAAAGAGAGATTCTAAAAATGAATGATAGATGACCACTAGTTTTAATGGAAAATAAATAAGTAAGTAACTTAAGAGGAAACAGGTTTTAAAAAGTTGAAGGTAGACTGTAAGAGTAGGAGAATTGCATCAAATTTATGTAAATGTTTGACTCAGTTCAGTATTTTGAAAATCTGGTTTGTATTATGTTACCATAGGCTGACCATCACCAGCACTGAGTTCCATGAATGTATTTGGGTTTGGGTCTCCAAGGGCCCCTCGAAGCCCAGGGTTGCACGTGTGCCCTACAGAACGGAGCCCACCTGTGGTATCAGCACCCTCCCAGCAGGGCCAGGAACCCCCCAGAAATAGCAGGGGGCAGGTATCCAGAGCGGGGGTAGGAGTTTTAACAACCACTTATCTCTAAATGTTTTTAAATAGTGTAGAAATTACCTGCAGTTATAGGAAGGGCTTCTTTGTAATCATCACATTTTGCAGTAGTATCATGTGTGCTTCTTCATGTCCTCTGCCTCCCTTCACATATTCACCAGTAGAAGGAAAACAGAATATTTAATTTCTTAGTCACAAGACTAGAGATGTCTCAGAATAATCCAGTTTGCAGCAATGGCGCGCTTTCCCACGCGAGCACAAACCACGGAGGCGGCACTCATCCTGGAAGAGGCCGGGATGCAGGGGGAAGTTGGTACCCAGTCCCTAGAGCTCCGGCAGGGATGCAGGCTCCTGGTGTGGGAGTGATCAGTGCACGATGGGGTCAGCTGGCCTTTGGCGAAGCACAGCTGGTATCAACCTCTGGTTTCCAATCTCCCTGTTAGTTGTTTTTTTTTCCTTTCACTTAACGGGGGCCTCTATTGGGAAGAATGGAAAGATTTTTTAAAGTAGGTCATGTAAGCGGAGGCACTGAACCTGGACCCTGCAACAGCAAAGATGCAGAAGGAGACGGTTAAAAAGCATTTATTATGCAAAATTGAATAAGACACAGTCTTGGGATCTTGAGGACTAGAGCACCTAGCAGCTGTGTGTGTAAACAAATCGTTTCATCTGTGCAAAAAGCCAGACTAGGAGGTACGTGACAGAGAGATTATCCCACACTTTGTGTTTTGAAATCCTGTGAGAAGGCACTTTATGCAATTTTTGTCCCTTTTCCTCCCTGAATTCCTCACTTAGAGGATGCTTTCCAGCTGGGAATAAACCGATCGAAGCTCTTGTGTGTTGGTTGAACTCTGGCAGTCCAGTTGGATGTCACCGGCTTTCGGTTTGCAGCCCGTGCCCACAGCTGAGTCATGCCTTTGTTTCTGCTCTAGGAATTCATGAAGAGGCTGGAGGAGAAGCGAGCTGCCCTCAATAAAGCCACCAGCATGGGGGACGCTCTCCTGGCCCTCTGCCACCCGGACTCCATCACCACCATCAAGCACTGGATGACCATCATCCGGGCCAGGTTCGAGGAGGTCAGTGTGTCCTGGGGCCTCTTTCCAGCGGCGCTGGCTTTGAGAGTCATGGGCACGGTGGAGGGGCATGGAATCTTGAGCAGTTAACGATGCATTTATGGCCTTGGAGTAACAGGAGGCCCCTGGAGAGGGAAATGTTCCTCACGAGACTGTTCCAGTTTGCATCCCCTGTCTCTGCAATCCCCTTTGCTTTAAAAAGTTAAAGGCGTTTTGCAGCTATGTCCCTGAAACAAGAAAAGGCCAGCATTTGGCTCCCTTTCAAAATGTCTGTCCCACTTCCCTGTCGTGTCCGTTGAGTAGGTTTCTCAGAGCAGCATAGGCTCATGGAATGAATTGCACATATAGGTGAATTCATCCTGTATCTCAGATCTTAGCTATTTTTATTTCCATTCCTTGCTACATGGAGTGACCATCCTTGATCCTTCAGGGGATGTGTTATCTGAACTTAAATTAGAAGGCAAAGGGCATCTCTAAGCTCCCAAGGGTGACCCCCTCCCACCTCCTAGCATCACAGGGGGCTCCTGTATCCTCCACAGGCTGGTCCTTGGTGCCACTGATGGGAATTAAACAACAAGGTCCTACTGTAGAGCACAGGGAACTGCATTCAGTACCTTGTAATGGCTTGTAATGAAAAGGAATCTGAAAAGGAATATTTACATACGTGTTGTCTAATTGAATCGCTATGCTGTATGTACACCAGGAATTAACGACATTGTAAACCAACTATACTTCAATTTGGGGAAAAAAAAATAGAAAGACTGGAATTGTGCGTCTAGCCAGGGACGACCCCAGTTGACATTTCAATTGTGTGTCCTTTACATCGGTTAAGATGGAAGACACGCAGAGAAGTTTCTGTCTCCCCACCAGGTGCTGGCCTGGGCGAAGCAGCACCAGCAGAGGTTGGCCAGCGCGCTGGCCGGGCTCATCGCCAAACAGGAGCTGCTGGAAGCCCTGCTGGCCTGGCTGCAGTGGGCGGAGACGACCCTGAGTGAGAAGGACAAGGAGCCCATCCCGCAGGAGATGGAGGAGGTGAAGGCCCTCATCGCCGAGCACCAGGTGGGCAGCCATCGTCCGCCCCCAGCTCCCCGGACCCCGTCTTCTCAGAAGACGGCTCTGCGCATCTTCCCTTCCCGGCCGCAGACCTGCTCCTCCACTCCTTCCTCTGCGTTTCTGGTCCCATCACCGCCCCGAACAACCTCTCGTCTGTCTCCTGGTCTCGACAGTGTCTCCTGTCCCTGTGTGACTGGCCCTCGCTCCTCCCTTCTGGCCCCTGTGGAGTCGGGCCCGGGTCTCAGGGGCTCCCAGCCCACCTCCTGCTTTTCGCTGCCTCTTCCCCCTCGGTTCCACGCCTTTCATTTCTGCTCTCTCGGTGACCTCGCCCTCCCTCGCTTGCTGTCCCTTGTTTGCATCTTCTGTGCTCTGCTGCTAACATCTCCCGAGAGGACCGTCAGCAGTTCAGATACATCACATCCCATGTCCAAGGGGACACATTGTCTTGCTCCAAAAAAAAAAGACTTCTCTTATGTGTCCTACCTGTTTTCAACTCTGAAATGATGGGCGTCACCCTGACTCACCTGTCTGCTTGTTAGTTTGTTTACTGTGCATTTACAGGGAGAACCATTAAGCGTCAGCTTGGTTGGCACAGCAGTCGGCACTGCTGTCGCGTTGTAATAGAAGCGTAAGTTATGGGTGCCCGTGACGGCCCCGGAGGGTCTGGGCTGTGTTCTCTGTCACCCGATACGTGAGAGTGATCAGCATGCTCCAGGGGAACGGGCGTTCCAGCCATGTGTTACTTCACTTCTCACTTGTGTCCCCCTCCTCCTTTCCCCATCACTTGTCACCTAAGCCACCGCCTCGGCCATGTGTTCTAGACACACCGGTACCCAGTGAACTGTGATAGTAAGCCTCGGGAGGTGAGATCCAGGGCAAGATAAGTTAATTAACCTGAATGGCATTGACGCTCCTGGGCAGAGCATCTGTATGGACAGGAACACTGGAGGTGCATCCACATTTAAGTGGATGCTGGATGTCCCCATCTGTCAACGCCTTGATGAACATTTCAGACACGTGGGTGAGCTGTGCCACGGGAAACTCCTAGGGACACCCCCGCTGACTCGCCCCTTTGCAGACAGATGCTCACTCCGAGGTGCTTCGGGGAGAGCCTGGAAGCTCGGTCCTGGCTGGTGCACAGACAGGTGGCGGTATGCCCACTGCTGCACCCTGTGAGTGGTCTTCAGACTAGAGCAAATCGCTCTGTTAATGCTCCTGGCCACCTGACACCTTCTGCAGTCTTCAGAAATGAGTACAGGCTGTATGATGGTGGTTAGGTTTTTTCCCCTCTAGATGAAACATGCTGTTTTATTCTTTTATTCAGAAATGACAGTGCAGTCCTTTTATCCTTTTGTTTTTAGTGCATTTCTAGAGATGCTTTCCTCTGGTGTAGCGGCATCTGACTGACCCCGTGTCTTTCCTTTCAGGCCTTCATGGAGGAAATGACCAGGAAACAGCCTGACGTGGATAAAGTCACCAAGACCTACAAGAGGCGGGCGGCAGACCCTTCTGCCTTGCAGTCCCACATCCCCGTCCTGGACAAGGGGCGAGCAGGAAGTAAGCAATGGCCAGTTTCCAAAATGAAGGTGGTTAACGGGGAGGGGAGAGCTCCATGGTAGAGCGCGTGCTTAGCACGCACGAGGTCCTGGGTTCAATCTCCAGTACTTCCATTCAAAAATAAATACACAAATAAACCGAGTTAACGCCCCCCCACCAATAAATAAATAAATAAAAATAAAATGAAGATGGTTAAGGAAGGAAGTTAGTTTCCTTTTCTTTTGAGTTAGTGTTTTAAATTTTGGAGCAATCGGTGATTCTCCAGGAGTTCCCTATGAGGTTTTCTTGAAAGAATCCCTGGGCTCAACTTTGATAGCCACTTATTTAAAAATAAAAAGATAAATCTAGATCTCTATATGTAACTTGGTTTGCTCGAGGTGTCTCTTTCAGATTAGCCGGAAGGAATTAGACAGGTAATAAGATCGGGACTCACCAACCGCTCTAAACTGTCCCCTTTTGCTTCTGTGATAGAAATAACCTTAAAGTGGAGTGGAACAGAGATGACCGTGACCTGGATAAAGGTCATGACCTAACTGCTCATGAGTGATAAATAAATATATAGCGATGAAGAAATCTGAATAGATTCTGCTCGTGTTCCCATGAAATCAGGCTCTGTTTACTTACTTCTCGGGCTACCTCGACCCCACGAAATGACATTCCGTGCGATCCTAGCTAGCCTGGACAAGATTTAAAACAAGCACAATTTACACCGCTTTGTGTATTTCTGAATGGTGCCTCAGTGAAAAAACCATCCTGGATCTGTCATAGTCGTGATTGCACCAGGAGGCGAGGTAACCATGGTTACGAACTCTGGAGACAGACCTCTTGGCTGTTCCCACCACTCACCCGTTGGGAAACACAACCGTGGACACGTCACCTAAATCCTCCCTGAGCCTTAATTTCCTCATCTATAAAGGAGAACTATAAACCCTCATTGGACTGTGGCGAAGACTAAATGAGCTAATGTATCTCAAGTCCTTAGTATACTTCCTGGAATATGGTTAAACACTCAATAAATATTAGCTATTAATATTTTTACATAGCCCCCTGGGAGTTAGGAGTTCTGGGTAAATCTCCACGTGGACCCTAACTTCCTACATAACCTCAAGCCAGTTAGTTTATTTTTCTAGGTCACATCTCATCATTTAGTCAGACGAGGAAAATGCACTGAGGTAACTGCTCTGTGAAGTTACGCACATTTGTGAATAACAGCCAGAAAGACGGAGGAAACTTTAGTAAGGCGGTTAATTAGGGTGTGGGAACGTGCACAAGAAACACACAATTTTGGTGGAAAATGGACTTGGAAGAGGGCTGGAATCTGAAACGTGCACTTCCATGGTTGATGGGGAATTTGTAGTGTTTCTTGCTCCGACTCCAGCGAACGCCCGGTGCCCCCTGCCCCCACCTGCCCTCCTCCCAGCCTCGTTCTCCAAGAAGCACAGCTGGATTTGCTGGGACTGATTCTCACCGACCTTGCATCGCCCTGGCGGTGGCGGAGAGGAATATCCTGGGGTACATCTTTGTCATTAAAACAGCACACATTTTAGGCTAGAAAACGTTTTAAGCCTAAATTTATTGAGAGAGCATTCCAGGCTTTCCAGGCTCCTGTCAAAATACATTTCTTCTCTACTGTCTCTGAGCCGCGTGCGAACCTTGCTAAGTAAAAATACGTTTGGACCCTGACATCGTGCGTCATCTAAATTAGGGGCTTTCTGCTTGTCACACCCAGGAATGAAGCTGTGCAGCCTTAACTAGGAACAGTGAAAGTCACGCCTTCATGTGTGTCGGAACCATGGACACTTTTCCGTGCTAATAACTAAAGCTCTGTTTTCACAGGAAAACGCTTCCCAGCTTCCAGCCTGTATCCCTCTGGGTCCCAGACGCAGATCGAAACCAAGAACCCCCGGGTCAACCTCCTGGTGAGCAAGTGGCAGCAAGTCTGGCTGCTGGCCCTGGAGAGGCGGAGGAAGCTTAATGATGCCCTGGACAGACTGGAGGAGGTTCGGAAACTCAGATATCTGCCCCCGGGTTGTCATTTGCCCTCGCCCGCCATAACGCACTGCCCACCTCTTGATGTTTCAGCGTTTCTGATAATCTGAGCGAACTCTTTGCTGTGCATATCTGGCTTCTGAAGTTAATGCAACAAGGGTGTATGTTTTTGTAGGGGGGAACAAAACTGATCTGTGGGACCTGGATTGAGGGAATCAAAGTGAAACACAAATATGTTTTAACATAATCAGAAATTAACTCCGTAGGAGAGAGTCTGGCTTGACGTACGTCTGCTGGCAGCATCACCTGGCAACTGTGATCATTTATGATGCAGATCTTTTCATTGTGAATATTTTGTGACCCAAGGTGTAGGGTCTCTGATTCTGGAATTGGTAGGTTGTTAGAAGTAGGGGAGTTGAGGGTGGCTGGGGGCAGAGAGAGCCAGGCCTTAAATGGTGATGTTGAGCCGGGCCGGCCCCCCAGGGACCCAGTGCTGGTGTCACCTTGGGCCACACATTCGTGACCTCCGCATCGTCAAATTTCAGTTTAACTGTTTAAGGAGATTTCTTGGTTTTCCCTCTTTGTAAAGAAAAAACAGAGAGAGTAACAAAGTAATACTTTACAGGAAAAAAACCTTCAGGTCCCCTCTGCAAGATCATACGTCTCAATGAAGGAATGGTGCATATGTTATCTGGAGGATCATTAAACCTAACTTTACTCGTGTCGTACGAGATGTAATCTGCGCATCACGCTAACTCGGCCAAAATGCCTTTTTTCCTTTGCAGCTGAGGGAATTTGCAAACTTTGACTTTGATATCTGGCGCAAAAAGTACATGCGATGGATGAATCACAAGAAGTCCCGAGTGATGGACTTTTTCAGGAGGATCGACAAAGATCAGGATGGGAAAATAACTCGACAAGAATTTATTGACGGAATTCTTTCCTCAAGTAAGTCCCGAGAGAGGTGGCCGTGACTGATGTAATCTGTTAGGAAAACGAGTCCAGTTTAAAACTGTGGAGCCAGTAAACTTGTGTTACCAATGCAGCATCCTCTTTAAACTTGGCGATGAAGTCGCCACCCTCCAAAAAAAAAAAGCAGGGGCCGGGGTGGGGGTGGACCTTGGTTAAAATTTACGGCTTTGGAGTCAGGCACGCTTACTAATTGTGTAACCACAGATAAACTCCTCTTCTCTGGAGCTGTGTCCTCCTGTGGTGTCATGAGGCTAATAACGCTTAACTCTTAGGTGGTGTTGCCTGACATAAAATGGAGACTCAATAAATGCAAGTCAGACTCTTTTGTCTTCATTCTAGTTCACATTCTGATCTAGTGTTGTCACCAGTAGGAAATGAGAATGCTAGAAAAATACTTAAGGTTGCGTCGTCATCTTGTGTAACAGTTTCGCCGTGTGTCTGTGATTTCTCTGGCAGATGTTACTGGAAGCCATTCTTAAAGTCAGTTTCATATAGCTAGTCCCTGAGTGAAGTGGTAGTTGACCCGCATGAAATTTGCTAACATTAAATAGTTCTTTACCTAGAAAAAGAGCAGTTTCGTAAGATTCACCCTAATTCATAGTAATTCAAGATAAATTGAGGCCACATATATATAGATAGTGGTTGTATTTGTATGATGTAAATCAGGGTTTTAGTTTTTAAGGACTTTAATTTATTTGATCATCCTAGTAACGTAACTGACCACACTAGGATTGAAATGTACAATCAAGAATGTCTTGGGTTAGAAGTAACAAGTTAATGCTACTTTCTCTTTTTCTAAACTTAAAATCTATTTTCAGATTTTATGGTAAGTATCTTACCTTTCACTGGGGCTCTGGGATGACCTTTGCTGAGAGAATATGTTAGTTATCACTTGTATGTGGAATCTCAACAAGAAGTCAAACTCACAGAAAGAAGAAAAGAGGTTGCCAGGGGCTGGGAGGTGGGGAAATGAGGGAGAGTCTGGTAAAAAGGTGCAGACTTTTAGCTCTAAGATGAGTAAGGTCTGAGGATCTAACATATAACATGGCGACTGTGGTTGACAGCACTGTCTTGTATAACTGAACTTTGCTGAGAGATTAGAATTTAAATACCAGCACTCACAAAAGAGAGTGAAAGGGAACTGTACAAGGTGATGGACGTCTTCATTAAATAGATGTGGGGGATCCCCCGATGATGGGTGCCTATAGCAAATTATTACCGTCATTCTTTGAATATCTTACAATTGTACGTGTCAGTGACACTTCAGTGACACTGCTTCCTGTCGTTTGGAAAATGTCAGAGTTCCCGACCAGCCGTCTGGAGATGAGCGCGGTCGCAGACATCTTTGACCGCGACGGCGATGGGTACATCGACTACTATGAGTTTGTAGCCGCCCTTCACCCGAATAAGGATGCCTACAAACCCATCACGGATGCTGACAAAATTGAAGACGAGGTACCGATTCCCTTTCTACCACGTTTCAACGGTGACAGCGTGTCCTGCCCAAACATCGCGCACCATTCGTGCAGTTGTTTGGTGTCCCCGTTGAGTTGCTATGTCGAGGTTTTCAGGCTCCCACAAAGTCATGTTAAAGGGAACACCACCGTTTGTGTCTGGCAGGTGACGAGGCAGGTGGCTAAGTGCAAGTGTGCGAAACGATTCCAGGTGGAACAGATCGGAGACAACAAATACAGGGTAAGTTTTCAAAACAGCCGTGCAGTTCCTTCACAGGATAAAAATTGAGATTTGTATGCAGCAGTTCGAGCTGCATTGTTTCCCAGGAACGCTAATTCTTTATTTTTACCTTCTATCAGAATTTAATGATCTATGAAATTCCAACTTTTGTCATTTTAAGTGATACAAAGATAGCTTGTGTTTTGCACATCAGAACATCTCTCTGACACATACGTTACTTTTAAGGAGAAAATATTCACAGGAAGACACATCTTGTATATTCAGGGTCCTTCCTATTACTTTAATATATTTTACTGCGATTAGAGGTAAGTTCTTATATTTTCAATAACAAAGCTCTTCCAAGCCAGAAAATGAAGTTAAAATGTTGACTCATTTCTATAAATGTGAAAAGAGGCAGTGTTTTCCACTTTTGCAGAAATATTTAAAAAGTTAAATCTCCATAGCCCAGTGTCACCTTCAAAACAATTACTTGAAGACCCTTGTGGCTTTGTCCCTCTTTCTCTTTTTTCTTTTTTGGAACATCTCGTTTGTAGTAGGTGGATAGGAAATGTGCTGAGTTTCCTTCATACAGTATGTTACTTACAAATGAAACATTATTCATTTTCCTTTTATATTTCCCCATGAGACAATGTTCATCTGCCTAGTTGAATTTTTAACTTAAATTTGAAACGCAAAGAATTTCCAAAAAATCTGGGTAGCAAGTTTTCTGATTATTTGGTTTGAAGTTGGGAAAAGTGGGTACTCTGCACATCTCTAAACTGGATATTCTTATCCAGAAGCCCAAAGTGTGAGTGTGTGTGTGTTCTGGAGTCATATAGAAAGTTTCCTGTTGAACTAATTGTGTCTTTCTTCCATTTTTCATTTTTTTTTTATCAGTTCTTCCTGGGAAATCAGGTATAAACCAGTGGAATGTATTCTCAAGTTCCCAATGATTTTTTTTTAACTTTAATTCATGGTCATCAAAGCTTGCCCTGGCCAATTTTCCCCGTGCTGTTCCCCCAGCTACTACCTTGTTGGTTGGCGTGGTGTTTCTGTAAACGCTCTAAGGGTCCTTGATCCTGGATTCCTTTCTGCCTTGTGTCTCAAATGAGGAGATTACCTTTAAGCAAACCAGATAATGAATTGTAGCTTGGCTACAAATGAACAGTATGACAAATGCCATTTTCAGTTCCTATTTTTAATAATACGATTCATGTAGATCTCAGGCGAGTACTCCTTGCAATGCAGATTTGATTGTCCACACGTCTCTTGGCAGCCTCGCTGGTGTTTAACCATCGAGGATGTACAGTGTGGGGTCAGGCAGGGAGAGACAGGGAGCATCTGGCAGAGTGACGTGGGAGGACACAGCCATGGGACGTCTCCACGACACTCGGCTTTAGTAATACGTTCTCCCCAAAGCAGCTGCTGCCCACTGGGGATGTAGGGCTTAGCATCCTGAGCAGAAAGTTCAACACTGGAGGTTTTCAGTGATGTCAGCTCCAGCTCCACATCACCTCTTGTAACATCTGTGCAATTTCAGTCACAACTTCCTGCCATTTTGACCTGCCATTTGAGCCAGTACCAACTGCGCAGGAGCACTGCCTCACGATCAGAATTCTAGAACTGAAGACAAGAGAAACCACCATGTTTAAACAAGAAGAGTTTTTGTTTTTTGGTTTTTTTAACACCACGCTTTTCGAAAGAACCATGCTATTCATAGCACCCGACCATATCATGTTGGATGTTACGCCCCCCACTCAGTTTTTAAGGCCATCTTCCATCTCAAGTTTCAAATCATCTCTTATCCTCATTGACTGCAAACAACTTGGGTTTTTCAAATAAAATTTTTCAGTTATTTTGAGTAGACGTTTTGAAAAACTTCTATTAGTTTCCATTAAGTTACTTTTCCAGCCGTGTTATTTTCTGAGTTAGTAGTTGGAACAGCATCTTTCGTTTATGGAAAGGGTGAAATACCTCAAAAGGTTTAATTCACTGAAAGCACAAAGAAGAGCCATAGGGTTTTGTTGTTGTTGTTTTTTGTCTCAGGATTTAGCTGTTGAGAAAATTAGGAAGATTCTGAAGACAGTGTTCATTGTCTAGAGAATGCCTCCTCAAAATAAAACTGAACATCATTCGCTTTTATGATATTTGAAATATCATGTGTAGAAGATAACTTATTTCCCTAAACTTTTTTGAACATAATCTTGGACCCAAAGTGTATCATCTAATTATCTGGTTCCTTAAGGGTAATTTTCTTTAACCCCCCTCCTTTCCCTTTGCTTATTAGCAGCACCAGATTTTTTTTTCTAACAAAATAAATCTGTATTTTGATTCTTAAATTTCAATGTACATTTCAAGAGCAGATTCAGATGCAGGAAAGCTTTAAGTCTGAAGGCTTAAAAGACTGTCTCAGAGGTAGCGGTATGAAAGGGTTTGACGTAAACACATGCAGACCCACTGTGCATTTTACATGCTTTCCAGGTCCTTCTGAGTTTCAAGGTCTGGGATGGTTGGCTTTGTTCTTTGCTTCTTCCTGAAACTCAGCGTTTAACTTTATGGAAAAGTAGCAGATTGGTTTTACTTAGTTTTCTGTTTCTCCATCGTGACACCAGACAGATAGTCACCACTGTATCTTACCTGCCTTAAAAAGAAGTTATTTATGTCTGATTGACTCTCTCTCTGCTCTGGTATCCACTGGGTTGGCAACCAGGAAATTCAGCATGGTGGTTTTTATAAGTGGGACTCAAGCTTATTAGAAATGATTTGAAAGTATAAAAATCATTTCTCATGGGCTTTCATAATAAATAACCCTTACGATCAGAAACCACATGCAGGCAAGACATTCATTCAAGACTTGCAGAACCTGTAGCAGGTCTGAGTGATGGATGATCCACTGAGAGGATAAGAAAAAGGCGTGCTTCTCAGTGTCGGCAGTTTTGGGACGCACAGCTTAGGAGAAAGCCTTTTAGATTTGAAAGCTCTAGATGTTATAATTATGTGTCAGTGACCGTTCTAATCTTACAGTAACTAAAACAGCACACTAATCCAGCCTTTAACAAATTAGTCCCCCAGATCATTAGTGATGCAGGAGTTTTATTTAACTGTGAAATCTCTGTTAGTCATGTTCATTTACTACTTTAAGTCAGAAGTGCTCAGAGAAACCAGAATGAGTTTCTGAAGATCTCTCCCATGGATTTCAGTGGCAGTTTTAGGTGTAAGAGGAAGTTCTAATGAAGAAGAATCAGACTTTGTTGCATTTCCTGTAGCATCATCTCATTCCTTAGACGCCCTGGGCAAGGGGGCCAGTGCTGCTTTTCAAGGCTGTGTCATTTCTAGAAACGTTTTTTTTGGTTACTGCCTTACGAATGTCATTTCTGTCAGGAGAAAGGAGGTCATTTTTAGAGGAGAGCTTCAGGATTACACGTGGTAACCCTCGTCCTTTTTTCAAACTCTGGGCTAAATCAGCATGCAGCCAATCTAACGCAGATCATCACAAACCCCTCTCTCCTGAGATTTTACTAATCGCTGTGAACTAAGCAAGAAGTTAGAAGTGGGGTGCCTACGCAGATCGCACCTCCCGCTTGAGTTGAGAATTACCCTTGACAATTAGAGGCTCTTCTGTCTTCATCTTCACAGTTCGGAGACTCCCAGCAACTGCGACTTGTCCGAATCCTGCGAAGTACCGTGATGGTTCGGGTCGGAGGTGGATGGATGGCCCTGGATGAGTTCTTAGTGAAAAACGATCCTTGCAGGGGTAAGGAGATACTTGTGTCAAGATAATACCTCCGTGAAAATGGATCCGTTTTGTATTATTTTCCCAGCGTCAAAAACATACTGAGTCTAGTTTTGGTCCTTACAATGAGGGTCATTTCACGTGGGTCTGTCAGCCTGAAGTTCCCAGAGAACTTGTGGCAGTCATGTAAACCACGTTCCTCTCGTTGGTAAAATCCTGGAAAAATAGACTGGTAGGCAGGAAACACTAGAACAGATTTTTTTTCTTGATGAGATGGCCCCCGCCCTTGCAGTTTTCAAAAGGGGCAGTTGTACCAGCCAGGGAAAGTTCATGTGTCATTAAATAGCAAAGTTAAAAGGAAAGACAGTTGAGTGACAGGGATTGAAGAGACCGTATAATGAAAAGTGTAAAAGTGAACGTTTTTATGAAATTAGGGGGAGGTGAGGAGAGCGGTGTTTAAAATTTTTTAAAAAGTAGTAACAAAGTGATAACTTGACTCTTATTTTGAAGTCACAAGTTAGAGCATTAAAAATACGCACGTATAAGGTGGGAGGGTGTAGCTCAGTGGTAAAGCATGTGCTTAGCATGCACACGTCCTAGGTTCAATCCCCAGTGCCTCCATTAAAAAATAAATAAACCTAATTACCTCCCCCCCAAAAATAAAAATAAAACAAAAAATTATTTTAAATGCATGTGTACCACCACAGCTCTCAGGTATACTGGAGTGAGTTCCAGGCAGCCCGCCAGCCAGCCTCCTTGGCAGGGCCACCCACCCTGGGTGGTTACACACCCCTGCTCTCTGCCAAGTCACGGATACACCCACAAAAGGAGCAAAAAGAAAAAGGCTCCCTTTTGTTTTACATTTTGAAAACGATGCAGCTAAGATAGTGCAGTCCGATTTGTGAAACAAGCAAGTGAGCAGGCGCCGTGTCCCCCGGGGCTGCTCAGGGACATTAGCGTGACCGTGGCCAAGTCTCCCAAGTCCCTTTCTCTCCGCGAGCCGGACCTTTGGGTGCTGCCTTCCCCTCATGCGGCTCTTCTTCTGAGTTGTGTGCTAAGGCCCGGGCCAAGCGACCTTCGCGTAGTCAGCTGCTCACTTTGTTTCTGCTCTTGCTAACAGTATTCTTGAATGTGACTGGTATCCTGTCATTTTTTCTAGTTCATCATCATGGGAGTAAAATGTTACGTTCGGAATCAAACTCTTCAATTACTACCACTCAGCCTACTCTAGGTTGGCGACCCCTCTCTTGGCCTCTCCCCTCTGACCTCTTCTCTTCCCCTCCGTTTACATCCTCGCTTTTAATCGTTTGTTTCACAATAACACGCTTCATCCATCGCGTATGGCTTAACTCACATCCAACTGAGCTGGTGCTTCCAAATTTCAGTGTCCGGAAATTTGACAGCCCTGCAGTGAGCGTGGCCAGTGCAGGGGTGGTGCGGTGACGAACCCGCGCTCGCACGCTGCTCGCCGCGTCCCGGGGGCAAGTCCTCCGCGTGCACGTGTGTCGGTCCGCGCGTTGCATCACCGATCCCCTCACGGATCCTTGGGTCTGGTGTTTGTGATTGCATGTTGTAAGACCAGAATTTTTAAGGCATCCAAAAAAAAAAATTATAGCTGCGCCCATATAAGTGACAAAGCTGAACGTTTTCGTGTGGTCCTTCTGATTAACAAACCATCTCTCGTTCTGTGCAATTGTATGGTAATTAACCCCATCGGTAAAATACTGGCCTTCCCCGCACCTCAGTAGGACATGCAAAAGACACAGCCCCAGCCTTACTGGCTTGTCCCCTCGGGGTGGGGACAGGGTGGCGAAACCGAGCAGGCATCCGCGGCGGGTGCATTAACAGTATCTGAGCATGAGCTTCTTTCTCATCGTCACGCTCGCTGACTCTTTAATAGTGGTTATCCTTGCTGGCGTCTAGTGTTAGAATAAACACAACTTTATTTTTTTTTCCCTCCCGGACTGACTTGTCGCCAAAAGGAATGCATTGTCCAGGAATGCATTTGATTTTTTTTGTTCCGCTGAGGGAGTTGGCATGGCAGAGAGGGTGTCCTTGGAACCCGCCCCGTGGTCTGTGCGGCCGGGTGGTGGGGGGGTCCCCCCGCCCGCGGCTGAGCGCCTGTCTCTCCCCCTTCTCTTTTTCTCTCGTCCGGGTGCCTTGTTGTGGGTGACGCCATGCAGCCAAAGGCAGGACCAACGTGGAGCTGCGAGAGAAGTTCATCCTGGCGGATGGAACCACTCAGGGCATGGCGGCCTTCCGACCCCGCGGCCGGAGATCGCGGCCCTCGTCGCGGGGAGCCTCGCCCAGCCGGTCGACGTCGGTGTCCGGCCAGGCGGCCTCCCCGCAGGTCCCTGCCACCAGCACACCCAAGGTAGGCGTGCCCTCCCCGCCGCCCCCGAAGGCCCCAGCATCCTCGAGCTGGGGGACCCGCTTTCTCCAAATGCGCTCCTCCTCACAATGTGGCAAAGGAAGGATTTACAGTCTAGAGAGAGACCCACCTGGGGATTGTCTCCTTAGGGGCTTTGGTTACTTTTCAGATTGGTTTTTCTTTTTAAAGCTTCATTTTTTTCAATTTATTTTTTATTTTTGTATTTTGGCATATATACAATTTGCCCTCAAACCTTTCCATTGATTTTTTTTTTTTTGCATTATTAGTCTTCCCATGAAATGTGACTCTTGGCCATGAATGTCTCTCTCTGCTGCCTTGGTTGTCACCTGCTCTCCTTCACGTTTGTTTGATTTGCCGTTGTTCCATACAGATTCTCCATCCTTTAACACGCAATTACGGTAAACCGTGGTTGACCAACAGCAAAGGGTCACCTCCCTGTAAGCCAGCCGAGTGCTCAGACTTTACCGTGTCATCTGCAGAGGTATCGTAAGGCTCCAGTTTGCAGTCTAACCGCCTCCTTTAATCGAAGCAATCACCTACTAACACTGCTTCTTAATAAATGTACTTCTGATGGTACTGGGGCTTCTTACAGACTCTCCAAAATTAGTCTTGACCCAGCGTTTCCAGGAAGACACTAGAGGCAGGGGTGAACAGAGAAAACAGGTTATGGCTCTTTGGTGTCAGCTTAACGTAGACACACCTGCAGGCCCTGTACCTCCTTTGTTTTTTTACCTCCTTTCTGTTTTTCCTCTTCCTCATATTTAATTTTGCTTCTCTGCCCTGGGAGAGTGCAGTACAGGAGATTATACCCAGACCTAAGCAATGTTTCTTTGAAAGGTGATGGTGTGCTTTGGCTTCTAGATACAATTTGGGCAAGAAATGTTACATAACCCCCTTGAGGGGAGAGAGGGAGGCCGTGTCATTTGCAAGACAATCGCTTAAATGAAAAGAATGTGTATTGAGTGTTCACTAAGGCCAAGGTCCTTCTGAATGTCTGGTTCATTTATTTCTGCCCCAGAAATGAGACATAATCTTTAAGTTATCAGTGCAGGGGTCGGGGATGCTGAGGGACACAGAAAGTTATCTGTCATTTTCAAAAGGTACGTGTATCTTTATCATTCGGTCCTGATTATCATTCAGTGTGCTCGGTTTTTTTTAATGGCTTATCTGTGGGGATGAGATACTTAGGTGATATAAGATTTGCCAGGATTAAGTCATGTATCAGATTATTTACATTCAGTTGAAAGTCAACCATACATTCTTTTAAAGAAATGTCTGTCAAATGACAGCCAAAGGCACCAAATAATCACATATTTGATTAGAATCACTGTGACTGGGGCTGGGAGGGGATCCCTAAATATGATTTTTTTTCATTTAAGTATAGTCAATTATATATAATGTGTCGATTTCTGGTGTACAGCACAGTGTCCCAGTCATGCATATACATATGTATTCATTTTTTTATTAAAGGTTATTACAAGATTTTGAACATAGTTCCCTGTGCTATACAGAAGGAACTTTTTTAAAAAATCTACTTTTGTATCTAGTGGCTAACATTTGTAAATCTCAAACTCCCAAATTTACCCCTTCCCACCCCCTTCCCGGTAACCATACGATTATTTACTATGTCTTTGGGTCTATTTCTATTTTGTAGATGAGTTCATCATTTTAAACCGAGGAGGTGTTTTATATTAAAGCCAAGGCCCCTTTACCAAAGTAACATAGGACCTTTAGAAAGCCTTTTATGCTTTTCAGAACTCTTACATCCTGAATCCTCACACGGTCATGAGGTCAGCAGAGAAAAATGCCGTGGCCCTCATCTCTCAGACTGGGGTGATGGAACTGTTGCTGATGGTGGTAGAATTGGGGGCAGAAGCCCATTCTTCAACTCTCCCCCACCCCCTCCCCACCCCTTCAAGTGGGCGGTGTTAGCATCACGTTACCTCTGAGGTGTCCGTCACTTATTGTGGACCTGTTGTAGCCAAAACTGAGAACGGCTGACGGAACCTTGGGTGACATGTTTGTTTCAAATATCTACTCCACTGCCCTGTTAGTTCACATTTTTAACAAGTGGAAACTCCCCCAAATGAAAGGCTAAGTGTATTATTTTGGCTACTAGGTTTCATTTCAAATAGCCTCGTAAGACAAAACAAGAGTATAATTTTATTGTGACAATAAAAATCAGGGCAATCAAGGCAGCTGAAGAGAATGATTTTGGTCCTTTCGGATTATGGACTCTGCCCCCTCCTGTGATGTATTTCATACTGAGGGTCCTCACTCCCTCCTGCATGGTTGAGATTCTGAGTTAAGGATCCCATTGGGTCAGAGCGTTCAGATCTCGGGCAAATTACTCACCATCACGGGCCCTCACTTTTCACATTTGTGAAAAAGTGACTAGGTAAGTGTGAGGACTACTTGTGGTTAGATGTGTGAGAGTATCTTGAAAACTTAGACGGATACAAGTTCTATATAAATTCCATACTTAAATGTATGTGTAAAATACATAAACAAATTATGAACATCGTTAATGTTATTAATTGCAACTCCGATGTGTACGAAAGGTCTTACATATGTTTTATTAAACATTTAAAACTATTTAATAAGGAAATTATTTTTTTAAATGCATATATAATTTGTATAGATTTATTTCCTCTAAATTCTGACTGCGAGTTCGAAGAATGTGACATCCTTTTACTTCTCAGGGGATCTGTTTATTTTTTTTAACTTTGGGAGAATTTTCCATATGTTAATAGTGATCCAGAAAAAGTACAGTGATTTTAGCCTCATAATGAAACTTCACGGATGGGATTTTAGACATTTCTCTACAAACTCCCGTAAGAATTTTTTAAAGACTCACCCCTAAATGTTGCCTAGGTATCTAGTGTATAAGGACCCCGGAAGGTGACAGATTCAAGAGACGAAGGGACATCCTACCAAGTTATAAAATGCCACTTTTGGGGGCGGGGCAGTTATGTTTGTTTAAACGATGACACCCCTGTTTCTTTGTTCATGTCTGTCTAGCTCTAAAAGCGCTGCAGGCAGCAGGGTAGCCCAGCACAGTTTTTCTCTCTGTACCATGCGGTCACCACCATCTTTCTGGCTGTACGCTCTTAACTCTGTGTAATATCCACCGGCAATCTGAAAGATACTAATGTACTCACAGTTTGTCTGTTTTGTTTTCCTGGGGAGGATCTCCATTTTTGTGTTTTCTCTTCAGCCTGAATTCATTCCCTTTAGAAGGTCCCCTTTGAATTCAGGGAGAGAGCGAGCACTTAGTGGAGAGAAAAAAGCAAGTGGGAACCCCATGTCTCGTCTGCCTGCAAGGCTTCTCCCCTCCACCTCCCGCGTGTCTGCCGGAGGCCTCCGCCCGTCTGTGCAGGGCTGTTGGTGGAGAATCATGGGCCGGGAACAGTACCCTGAGGTGCCGTTTCTCTGATTCAATGCAGGGAACACCCATCCAAGGAAGCAAGCTTCGACTTCCGGGATATTTATCAGGGAAGGGTTTCCACTCCGGGGAGGACAGCGGCCTGATCACCACGGCAGCCGCCCGAGTGCGGACCCAGTTTGCTGGTGAGTGTGGGGTCTTCCTTCCTTAGTGGCTGTGTGGTGCGGTCTGAAAATTCCGGTCCCATTTCCTCCTTGGGGGAGCTGTCGCCGATCGAGGCCACTGTGTTCCTCTGAAATGATCAGTAGTCCCGGCCCTCCATCCGCATGAGTCATTGGCATCAGTGACTCGAAAAATCCCTTTTGGGTTTTTTGGGGGGTTTTTTTTTTTGGAGGAGGAGGGATTAAGTTTATTTATTTGCTTTGTTTATTTTTAATGAAAGTACTGGGGATTGAACCCAGGCCCTCATGCATGCTAAGTACGCACTCTACCACTGAGCCACACCCTCCCCTCGAAATCCCTTTTGGAAAGTCCCAAAGAAAGATGACAAGAATGATGACAGAGTGACCCCAGAACAGAAGGAAGACTCCAGCAGGACCCAGCCCTTCAGGCTGGAAGGTCTGACCTCTTCTGTCTGCTTGGAAATTGCACTGAGCTCTATCTCAGGTGGCTGGAAGACCCGGCCACACTGGCCCGGACCCCAGTGCTTCTGAGAGTTCTTCACAGAGAGGGGAACCGTCCCCCCCAGGGTTCTGAGGGCAGCAGGCAAGAAGCTTCTTCAGAGTTCCAGGTCCTCGCTCTGAAATCCCGTTGTGTTTTGAATTGCTTATCCTCAGGCTCTGCACACTTCCCTGAGTGACACATGCTCAGCTTTGGAAATCGTTTTCAAAAAACTGTAAAAGTATACTTATACACGGAGGTACACACTCCGTAGACAGAGTGTAGACGGTCTCAGAAGGCCAGAGGGGCAGCCTGGAAAGCAGTCTACACGATCCGTCCGTGTGGCCAGCAAAGTTCCGTTCTAAGTGGGGTAGCCCCAGACGCGCGTCCCTGTTTGCAAATCTGGCTGTTGGTGTATTTTGTCTACTTAAGTAGAGGCTCCTTACTGCCTCCTTGAACCCATGAGGATGTCCTGAGTGCCTCCTGTGAGTCCTGCAGAATTGTTGAGATTCAGCGTGGCACCGGGCTTCCAGAGTCCACTGCAGGTGGATCCCGGTCTCAAGGGTGACCCCCTTTTCTGCCCTCTCCTCAGATCCCAAGAGGACCCCCAGCCGCCCAGGAAGCAAAGCCGGCAGCCGGGCTGGCAGTCGGGCCGGCAGCCGGACCAGCAGCCGCCGAGGCAGTGACGCATCAGACTTTGACATTTCGGAAATCCAGTCCGTGTGCTCGGACGTGGAGGCCACCCCGCCGACACACAGGCCCACACCCCGGGCAAGCGCCCGGCCGTCCACGGGCAAGCCTTCCAGAATCCCCACGCCCCAGAGGAAGCCAGCTGCCGGCAAACTGGACAAGTCCTCCAAGAGATAGTGCAGTTGCTTCCACCGCGGCCCCTTCCTTGAGCGTTTAATATTTAAAAGTGTGAAAGATGTACAATATGCTGTAGAAATTATTGTGAAATATTGCCAAGAGGTGAGTTTAAAATTCTGCGGATGGCCTTATTTGTGTATTGGTCTTTTTATTTTATCTGTATAATTTTTGGTCCGATGTTCTGGGGAGAAAGCCGCATCCCGGGCGAGGGGGGAGCACGTTCACGACACGCACTGTCATTTCTGCACTGGAACGTGTGGCGCACATGCTAGGATCAGTCACCGCACCTGCAGGTAAGTCCACCTCCTCTCCGACAGCACTCCAGCCGAGTGCCTGACGTTAAGGATACCTCATGACACGTTCTTGCTTTTCTGGAAACTGAAAAGCCCAAAGACACCCACAGGGATACATGTATATGTATATATATTCCGAGATGACTTACTTAAGTGTAAACTGAAAGATGGGAGGTGGGGGGCAAAAAGACAAACACACCCACCACAGTTCTTACCGTCCTGACAGACAGACACAGAACTCACAGAAGTTCCTTTAAGCACCTGCGAACGCCAGGCGATTCCAAGACTTTTGCCACGTTTCTGTGCCGTTGCTTGACACGAGGCCAGAGACGTCCCGGACATTAGACCTGTTACCCTGTAAGAATATCGTGATAAAGTGCACTCATATAAATGTGAGGTTTTCTTTTGCTTGAGTGGACAGTAGCACCCGTATCATTGAACTCATTTTTGTATCGGAGCAATTTTGCTTGCAGAAAGCTATGAAATAAAACATGTCCCCTAACTACATTGCGATCGAATTAATCCCCCCCAACCCCATCCCTGCCCCAGGGAAAAATCAGTGTATTTTTTTATGAGCAATATCAATTTGGAGTGACCAAAAGAGACTTAAAAATGGGTTTATTTTGATTTCTCATCTGAAATAATCATGTTCTGGTATTATATCTATATTTAATAAATATATACATTTTAATTTATTATGTATACTCACATACTATAGAAAGATACTAGTATGCATTTAATAAAACATATTCACTGGAACATGTGCAATACCTGATTATTTAAAGTGAACTTTCTGTTTGTTGGTTCTAAGTAAAGGTTATATGTACAGTATCTTTTAAGTAACTGACAGGCTAAGTTTGGGGGACATGAAACAGGGATATAATATATAACATAAAAATAACATTAATCAATCAGTCATTCTACATTTTATTTTGGGGGGAAGGTCATTAGGTCTATTTATTAGTTTTTTGTTTTTTTGTTTTTTTTTAAGGCAGTACTGGGGATTGAACCCAGGACCTCGTGCATGCTAAGTGCATGCTCTACCACTGAGCTCTATCCGCCCCCCCCATATTTTGGGCCAAGCTACTATTAGTGATCTTAAGTCTATACAGGGTCCTGGCCCTCTTATATTCAGGGGGAAAAGTTAATAAATCACTAAAGAAACATGAGGTGAAACCAGGGGATGTGTGACAAGTGCCTGGTTTTGTTAATGTAGTTATGTTATTCTGGCCTGCGTACATTTAAAAATCAAATGATAGAATTTTCTTAAAAATAAAAATGGCCTCAAATATAATTAGAAGGAAGGGAATGACTTCAGCTCAGCCTGCTTGAACCCTCCTCCCCCACCGCATTAAAGAGCTAGGGATCGCATTTTGGTGCAGCCATTATGGAAAACAGTATGGAGGTTCCTCAAAAGACTAAAAATAGACTTACCACATGATCCAGCAACCCCACTCCTGGGCATATATCCAGAGGAATCTTAATCCAAAAAGATACATGAACCCCCAATGTTCACAGCAGAACTATTTACAATAGCCAAGACATGGAAACACATAAATGTCCATCGACAGATGACTGGATAAAGAAGCTGTAGTGCATTTATACAATGGAATACTACTCAGCCATAAAAAATAATAGAACAATGCCATTTGCAGCAACATGGATGGACCTAGAGATCGTCATTCTAAGTGAAGTAAGCCAGAAAGAGAAAGAAAAATACCGTGTGATATCACTCATATGTGGAATCTAAAAAAAAAAAAAAAAAGACAAATGAACTTATTTACAAAACAGAAACAGACAGACATAGAAAACAAACTTATGGTGACTAGTGGGGAAGAGGGTGGTTAGGGATAAATTGGGAGTTCGATATTTGCAGATACTAATATATATAAAATAGATAAACAGCAATTTCATCCTGTATAGCACAGGGAACTATATTCAATATCTTGTGACTGTCATTTGGTCACCTGGAGGCATTTACAGAATTTGATTTTGGTTTGCTTTCCCAGGCCCCCAAGCCATTAGAGCCACTTGGGTCTAAAGGCTCCTTGTCTAATGAAGTAAACGGTTCTTCAGCATTAAGGAAGCCGAATCCTGCAATGGACTTTTTTGTCTTAAAATTTAAAACTACTCATTCTCACATATGGGTTACCTTCTTTTGAAAAAAATAGAGTGCAAAGTAGAGGGGCCCAGCTCAACCTCAGATCTGGTTCCTTTCACAGCACATCAGGGTGGAGGCGCTTGGGAAGTGCCCTGCTGGCCGTGGGGGATTGATCTATAAGACTGGAAAGGAAGGGAGGCTGAGGAAAGGTCATTTCCTTTCCAATTTTTTTTAAACTGAAGTATAGTCAGTTACACTGTGTCAATCTCTGGTGTACAGCATCACGTCCCAGTCATGCACATACATACATATATTCTTTTTCATTAAAGGTTGTTAACAAGATATTGAATATAGTTCCCTGTGCTCTACAGAAGAAATCTGGTTTTTTATCTATTTTTTTATATAGTGACTAACATTTGTAAATCTCTCAAACTCCCAAATTTAGCCCTTCCCACCCGCTTTCCCTGATAACCACAGTAAACAATGCTTTTTAATCATTTTAAAACCTGCTTTACATATTTGCAACAAAGGAAATTATAATGAGGTCCAGTTACTTACTACTTTGACAAAAAGCTCTGAAATGCATGTGCTTGTTTTGGTCAAAAAGTGCTCTGACGTCACCAACCATACACACACACGTGCCCAAGCTGCAGGGTGTGTCCGATGATGCGGCCAGCTGGCTGTGAACTTACCTCTGGGGGCCCACAAAGGAGGCAAGGATACTAACTTTATCTTTCATTCCTTTAGTAACTAAGTTCCCTTGAGTCCCTTGGGGTTGACTTGATGGCTACCAAAACCCACTTGGAAGTCAACAGAGTCGTGGATGAGTTGTGTATGCAAGTCACAGTTCGTATGACTATTGAAAATATCTGACCTACTCTGCCAAATTGTTCAGCTTTGGTTGATTTTATATAATTCTGGTGTCTGCGGAAATGCTGACTAACTAGCTAGCATGAAGGACAACAAAAATACAGGGTCTTTCTTCCTTGCTTCTACCGCCAATGTGCTGAATGAGGAACCTGTGCACAGCAAAATGTGTTCAAAGAAATTTTTACTTGTTTACCCACGCTTTTATGGTACCTCATCATTTGAAATGAAAGGGTGCAAAGGAGATGAGAATAAAAAGAGATTCAGAAGTTTCCAAAAGTTATCCTCGGGTCAAAACAAAACGTTCTTTGAGAATATTATTCATCTTAAGGTAGAGCTGTTTTTGCCCCAGGGCCAGGAAGTTTAGTTCCCACAGCCTGAGACCCTAACGTCTCTGCCAGTGGGCTCCACACTTCTTTGATGGCCTATTTCCATCAGTAAGAGTTTTCTGAGCAAACCCTGCCAATGGGTGTCTATTGGATGTTTTTCACTAATTTCTCAAGGCTCAATATAATCTTAGAGTGAGATTTGTCTGTAACAACATTGCTGAAGGGTTATATACTTACTTCAAACAGTCTTGACAAGTTTTTGGCACCAGTCTGGTCAAAGCTGATGAGACCCTCCCTGGTTTAACTCACAACGTGGCTGGTGAAGGGCTTGTTCTAGAAGTGTCATTCTTCCGTTTTCTTGTTTGGTCCTTGCATTTTAAGTGCTGCCTTAAGTCTGTAGTTTATTTGCAGGGATCCATGGAAGCTACATTTTATAAAGATTGTTAAAAAGAGATAAAATCTATACATTTGTTGAGCATGACGTAGACAAAGCGCAGTCAACTGTACATGCCCAGAGCCAAGTGAGGAGCTGGGAGCTGTTGATTTTCCCACCCTGTTCTCCTGTGACCTGGGATGCAGCCCGTGAGAGGATGCTGTGGGTACCACCACAGGGCGCACCACTGTGGTCTGCAGGACGTCCTTGGAGGTTGATTCCCCCTCCTCCTCTTAGATGAAGTGAAAATAAAAATATAAGCAGACAGCTTGTTTTCTTCCCATGTCATCCTGTTTTGGTGATCACTGTTCTGCACTTTTCTTCTACCTCTTCTTGGCCATCATCTTCCCACAGGATGGAAGGATGCTATCAAGAATCCTACTTCCTCTGCTCCAATAATGAGCACACAGGAGCAGGTGTATGACCGAGAAGGACTCAGACTCGGGGCATTGTCTCAGGGTTGCAAGAATGTGAACTTTGGGAGCCCTCAGCATTTCGTTAAAAATGAGTCTCGGCTGGTCCGAGTCTGTATTAATTTTCATGGTGCTTATGGTAGTCTCCATGGAGAAATCAGTCATAGTCACCTACTAGGGAGGGGGACAGGGTGAAGAGCCTGCCTTTCAGCTGGGATTGGTTGTGCATCGAAGATTTAAGTAGATTGAGGGATGTGTGTGTGTGTAGAGCAGGAATCTGGCTTTTCATGAAGGCTTAAGTCTTAGGAATGTGGTATGTTGATAAATACCTATCAGATCTGACCGTGGGCATGAGTTGAAAATGGATTACCATCAGGACTACATTTCTGAAAGAATGGCCAACTTGGTAGAAAAACATACATGGTTTATATTTTTAATGGCTAGTGTCGAGAAGTTTGTTTCAACAACCACCAGTCAGTGATGTATGTTCTGGTTGACAAGTGAGTCACAAAATACCTACTTGACAGTTGACCAGTGAATTCAGGGGAACAGACTCAGTTTGAAGCAATGTCTTCAGATATAAAGCATAAACGTTACAATGATCATGGATTAATTTGGAATTGTTTCTCCTGGGAAAGCTTTTGCTTTTTTTTTTTTTTTTTAGGTACCCTTGACTATGCCCAGATTGATTTTTTGAAGTCAGTTTTGGTTTACAAAGCTCTTCACACAAATATATGTCTTATATGAGGTTCCTAACCAGTTATTGAAACAGTAGATAAGTAGTATGTGAATTTTATGAAAAATTTAAACAAAGCTAGAGAGGTTGTTATTTGCCCAGGCTCACATAGCTAAAAATGACCGAGTAAATAAATATTTTCATGCTGAGACCAGTAATCATCCCAGTACACCTCACCATTACCCCAGGAACTCTGTGCTCCTGTCTGAGAAGGTGACTTCATGAGGACAGTGTGGTCATGACCTCTGAGGAACCACACCACATCTGCATTTTCCAGAGCCTCAAACTTCATCTCGAGATAGCTTTAGACTCTTCCTTTGGAGTGCTGGAAATGACTTGGCTTCCAAAACTACATTCGTTTTCCATTGTCTCATCAAATTATCTGCTTCCAAAAATGCAGTGACCTTCTAAAATTGGTTTGCTGAGTAAGATGGTCTGATTCGAGGCAGCTAATATTTAAACACCCTTTTCCTTCCAACCATTGCAAGATGTGTAATGAGTTCCCCTGTAAAGTTGCTTCATCACTTAGCTACCAAAGGGTCCCAATTCCTCCTGCTGCCACATAGGTATCCTGAACGGCTTCCTCAAATTAGACTTTGGAATATATTATATTTTGCTTAAGGTCACTAGTAATGTATGCAGATAAATGTTTGAACTCTTCAGTATGTGACGGTGCAGTGTTTCCAAAAATTTATTTCAGCTGTGGAGACATATGATGTGACCTAACCAAAAAAGGTGTAATAAAGACACATAAGGAATGATGTACTTTCAAGTTTTCCTGCTTCATTTTTGGTCAGTTTCACTATAGGGCTTTACAAGGTGGTCCTAGGCATGCGTCCTGATTCTGTCACTCAAATATAGTCCAAGTCATGTTCATACTTTCATACATGTGTTCTTTCACTCACTCTTACCTACCTCTGAATTTGTATCTTTTAATTTTTTTTTAATTGAAGTATAGTCAGTTACAATGTGTCAATTCCTGGTATATAGCACAACTTCCCAGTCATGCATATACATACATAGGTTCGTTTTCATATTCTGTATCTTTTAAGTATCAGTTTAATATACCAATGTCAGAATCCTTTGGTTTTTGCCAAACCATGTTTGAAAAGTAGTTAATTCGGTGAAGAACTTTTATTTACGCTGACTTCACTTTGGGAGTGGGGTATTTTATACATTCACTGATACACTGTGTTATCAATTTCTGATTATTACAACTCTATACTTGTTAATTGCAGAAAATGCAGTAAATACGTAAAAGTACAAAAAGGAAGCTAAATCACCCATCAACTCACTAAGAATAAATCTGATCAATTTTGAGGTGACTATTATTTTGTTTTAAATTTTTGATGTCATACTGTACTTTCATTTTAGTGTCCCCAAGTATGCACTTAAGCTAAAAAAGGCCAAAAACATTGTAAATTATTGATCCGTAGTTATTTCACTCTTTAAAACTGGAAATGGGGTGGTACTTACATTGCCTTCCATTGCTGGACAACAACTGCCCTACAACGTGGGTGATTTCAAACAACTAATGTCACATTTTCTGTGGACAGGAATTCAGGCCAAGCTTCAGGATCTCTTACTGCAAGGCTGCAATCAAAGTTCCAGCTGGGGCCACAGTCATCTGCATCACACTTCATTTGAGGCAGGGTCTACTTTCAGATTCACTAGTTGGTTGGTTGGTTGGTTGTCAAGATTCCAGCCCTCATGGGTTGTGGGACTAAGGGCCTCAGTCCTTGCTAGCTGTTCTTGCCACATGGGCCCCTCCAATATGGTGGCTTGCTTCATCACACTAGGAAAGCCAAGAGGGTGATGGAGTCTGACGTGACAGTCACAGTGTGTCATCACCTCAGCACAAAAATGATGTCCTACCACTGCAGCCATCTTCTCCCTTAGAAGCAAATTACCAGGTCCAGCTCCCACCTAAGGGCAGGGGGTTGCACAGGCCATGACTACCAGGAGGAAGGGTTGGCGAGAGCCATCTTTGACAGCCGCCTACCATAGTACTCAGAAAAACTGTATTCTAATCCACTAACTTCTTTATGTAATGAAGATACTGATTTTAAACATTTCAAAGTCCCTTTCATCATCCTATGGTTTGAGATATGACACACCAAAAATTCAATTACTAGTTCAACACCACCTAGATTGGAAGAGGAATGTTTCTTCAAAACTCTACTAAAGAGTGACATCATAAATCCCCTAGAAGAGAACATGGACAAAACATTCTCTGACATAAACCATAGCAATGTTCCCCTAGGGCAGTCTACCAAGGCAATAGAAATAACAGCAAAAATAAACAAATGGAACCTAATTAAACTTGCAAGTTTTTGCACAGTAAAGGAAACCATGAACAAAACAAAAAGACAACCTAAAGACAATCTACAGAATGGGAGGAAATATTTGCAAACAATGTGACAAGGGCTTAATTTCCATAATATATAAACAGCTCATATAACTAATAACAAAAAAAAAACAACCCAATAAAAAAAATACACAGAACTAAATA
Organism: Vicugna pacos; assembly: GCF_048564905.1. NCBI lineage: Eukaryota > Metazoa > Chordata > Mammalia > Artiodactyla > Camelidae > Vicugna > Vicugna pacos. The sequence goes on from NC_133006.1 coordinate 6,453,542, forward strand.
GACATTTCTCCAAAGACGACATACAGATGGCCAACAGGCACATGAAAGGGTCAACATTGCTAATTTTCAGAGAAACAAATCAAAACTACAATGAGATACCACCTCATACCATTCAGAACGGCCATCATTAAAAAGTCCACAAATGATAAATGCCAGAGACTGTGTGGAGAAAAGGGAATCCACATACACTGATGGTAGGAATGTAATTTGGTGCAGCCACTATGGAAAACAGTAAGGAGATTCCTTAAAAAACTAAAAAAAAGACTATCATATGATGTAGCAATCCCCCTCCTGGGCACATATCCAGAGAAAACTCTAATTGGAAAATATACATGCACCCTAATGTTCACAGCAGCGCTATTTACAACAGCCAAGACATGGAAGCAGCCTAAATGCCCATCAAAAGATGACTGGATAAAGAAGCTGTGGTATATTTACACAATGGAATACTACACAGCCATAAAAAGAATAAAACAATGCCATTTGCAACAACATGGATGGACTTAAAGATTCTCATACTGTCAGAAAAAGACAAATATGACATGATATCACTTATATGTGGAACTTTTTTAAAAAATGACACAAGTAAACTTACTTAGAAAACAGAAACATACTCAAAGACATAGAAACCAAACTGTAGTTACCAGCGGGGGAAAGGAGAGGGGGGGATAAATTAGGAGTCTAGGATTTGCAGATACACACTACTATATACAGAATAAACATAAGGTCCTACTGCAGAGCACAGGGAACTATATTCAATATCTTATAATATCCTATAATGCAAAAGTGTGTATATCTCTGAATCACTTTGCTGTACAGCGGAAACTAACACAACATTGTAAATCAACTGTGCTTCAATTTAAAAAAATACTGGGAAGAAGCAACACAAACATCCCAGCAAAGATTGTCTACCCCAAGTCACGGGAGCGTTGTCTAACACGGAAAGGACAAAGACAGATCGGACTACACATGGGCATGGGTGACTCCTTAAAAGGGTCAACAGAGAGGCCCCGGGCAGCGAATGAGCAGCATTCCCCAAATACGGTGAGAGGATGGATGGGGAACGAAGGAGAACCACCTCACCCTGTCTCGGTTAAATGCTGTCTTGCCTCGTTCTCCTCCTCTAGGTCCCCCCCACCCCCCTGTAACCCTGGAGGCGCCATGCTGCTGTCACATGGACACATTCGATTCTCTCCACTGGGGACACCTAGTTCTCATGGCTGGGCACCCGTGCCTGTGGTCACTGGCACCTAAATGCTCCTCTGCTGACCTAGGCACTCCCAGGAGTTAGCTAACTGGTTGGAGTTAATCTCATTCAAATTTTCTTCCAAGGGATCCGACATATGCAGCACCCGCATTCTAAAGGCTCATACCCTGGTGAAGTAGGGGAAGTAAATTTGGTCTAAGATTAAATACACCCCTAGGGCCCCCTCCTCGTACTGTGTCCCAGCGCAGTTTGACATTGGATTTGTGCCGGTGAGATCGCTTTCCGATTCAGAGGAAGTGCTTCAGAGAAACACGTTTCCTAGAAAACACCTCATTGACAGGCACTGTTTTATGGACTTGGAACCAAATTTCATCCAAGAAATTGTATGCATCATGAAATGATACTACTTGGGGATTTCTGCAGCAGCCATGAGCCAGCTTGCCTATAAATTCGTGTTAATTTATAACCCAGGACCTCGTGCACGCTAAGCATGTGCTCTACCACTTGAGCTATACCCTCCCCACTAAAGATATAAGACTTTTAAAGAAGTTCATGAAATACTAAATACAATGTAATTCTTTTTTAAATAAATGCCTGTGCCTGCATGTCTATATGTACCTATAAAAAAGCAGAATAGGATATTCTTTGATTATAGATAATTTTTACTCTTGTATTTTTCTGTGTTATACCATGCAAATGTCATTCAGTTAGCTTATATGACTTTTGTTACTAATAATAATGGCTTTCAAAGTGTATTGTACAAAGAAGATAGTATTTCCTTGAAAAACTTATATTTAACAAAAATAAACTTTAGTGCCTTCATCCACCATGGAAAAAAAAACAATTGAGATCTCACTTTTCATACTATATACATACATTGGCTTTCAGGGGCAGAGCTGTTTTCCAATTTTCATTACTTTTTAGAGAAAAGTCAAAAGGTACTGGAGCCATTTTGGAGAGCTTGACTCCCTCCCACCCCTTCCCTGACACACTGTTGATTGCAGTGAAAGGATGACTGGAGCCAGCTGTTCCTGAAGGTCTCTGCACTAGGAACCACGTTTTCTCAATTCCCATCCAACCCTTTGAGAACAGAGTTATCTGACACTGCTGCTTAGGAATCTGATGAAGCCCAGGCTCTAAGAACTACATGTCCAAAGCCACCAGTTAATACATAGAGGAACCTGTTTACCAGTCCCGTTCTGGCAGAACCAAAGCCTACGGTTGTTCCACGGTAGATACCTCACTACCTGTGTGAGCCATTATTTTTCAGATTTATTTTTTGTGTCCTGGCCACACCCCTATTCATCGGTATTGGGTGCTTAAGCAACTTACAAAAAACCTGAAAATATATTCCCCATTCTGCTTACCCCACCACCACCAACAAAAAAAAGTAGCATAAAGTGCATATTTTAAAAAACAGAATTCACCTAGTTTATGCAAACATTACTTCCTTAAGAGTTACCCCTGGGGAGATATTAGAAAGACAAAAGCAGAAGGATTTAAGATGCCAATGGGGAAGCAACAAGAAATGTGGGTCTTGAACATCGTGAAGTCAATTCAAACGACGCAGCTGATCTATGCTCAGCTTTGCAGGGAAATCCTTGGCTTCAGAGGATCATGTGTAAACGCTGTTTAGGATTAGGCTGAATTATAGTTCCAAGTGAGCAGAGGAGTCCACTTTCTGTGCCAAGAATCAGTGATCTTGGTTTATGGTTGCCTCTTATCTCTTTGACGTGTGGTGCTTGGGTCTCTTAAGATCAAGGACGGCTTTTGGAGCAAAGCATCTTCTTCCTGCCTACTGCCAGAGAGAAAACTGCTCCCAAGCTGGATATACGGCTGCAAATGCCAGAACTACAACATTTCTCACGTGCACCTACCAACAGGTTTGTGAAAAAATGCTAAAGAAGAACCACCACCTGATTCTAGTACACATTCTAGAACACAGATTTGACAATGCAAAGTAAATCTTATCTACTTTTCTACGGAGCTAGAATACTGCAAAGACCCGTTATCTTTGTCAGTTACCCTCCAGTCATGGCCTCCCTGCGAAATAGATGCACTGGAGTGATTGATCAGCTGGTCACCCACGTTGTCTGGTAACTGACCTGAGTGGTGGTGACCAAACAATTTCTGGTAAGAACCCTCCCCACACACTCCCATATATACACGCCATGCACTTGGGGGGGTCTCTTTGTTTTTAATCCAACCCAAGAATCCTCAATCATCTATCTCAAAGCTTTTGAGTGTCTATATCATGGAGTATTTAAAAACAAATAAAAGGCAGGTGAAGCTTTAGAGGAGTGCAAAAGCAATCTGCGCATGCAAGATTGACAACCTACAGGTAAAAGCAAAGATTGGGTTTTATAAATGGGAATGAGAAAGCCAATGATAGGATATAAGATAAACTTTATCTACAGCATATAAGAAAAAAAAGTAAGTTGACTGACTGCTCAATGGTAGACGTGTAAATGACCTTGAACTGCCTTAATAGAAATGTAGTGCCCAGCATGGAGGAGTTGGAGAAAGTCCTGCTTCACTGCGGTACCTCACCATTGTAAGGTGTGGGCACCCGGGCACTTCCGGCAGGGTACAGCTCAGAACCATATCGGGAATGGACGCAAGAATACAGAAGAGTAAGACTTTATCTTATGTTTTAACGTAAGTGCCTGCAAGTTAATTATTCCAAGGAAATTCATTTTTTGCAAAAGAAATGATACAGCTTGGATACTGCTTACTTTAAGGATAACAAGTTAGCTTTAATTATAACAAGTTAACCACAGTTAACAGGTTACTTATGACAAATCTGATGAAAAAATTCTCTTAAGCTTTTAAGTGGACTGACAAATCATTTTCCAACAACTAACATTAATTCTCTCACGTATACTCTCAAGGTTACACTCACTGTATTTGAGAAATAACTATTAAAACCTCTGAATATCACAGGAAGGCTCTTTATACTTCAAAACGACAGATTTAGGAATCTGACTTCATGATGCCTAGACACAGAATGTATCTAAGAGTAATCAGTGGGTAAAGATCCTCTAACCATTTCTCTGATATCCCTCCCCATCCCCCAAGAAAGGGGGAGCAGCAATCTGAGTAGTTTATCCTTGTGAAGACAGTCTTTTCTAGGTTTCTGTTAACATTATTCAGAATATGGAATTGCGACTATCAAACATTGATAAAGGAAACTGGAGACAGTTTACAGAAATAGAAAGATGCTCTTAGATTTGAAGAATTAATATTGTTTAAACGGCCAAATTACCCAAAGCAATCTACAGATTTAATGTGATCCCCATCAAATTACCCAGGATACTTTTCACAGAACTAGAACAAATAATCCCCAAATTTATATGGAATTACAAAAGACTCAGAATTGCCAGAGCAATATGGAAAAAAAAAGAGCAAAGATGAAGGCACAACCCTCCTAGACTTCAGGCAATACTACAGAGCTACAGTAATCAAAAAGCACGATATTGGCACAAAAACAAACATATGGATCCATGAAACAGAACAGAGAGCCCAGAAATAAACCCACACACCTATGGTCAATTACTCTTTGACGAAGGAGGCAAGAATGTACAATGGAGTAAAGACAAGTTTCTTTAGAAAGTGGTGTTGGGAAAGCTGGACAGCCACGTGTGAATCAATGAAGTTAGAACACTCCCTCACACCATACACAAAAATAAACTCAAAATGGCTTAAAGACTTAAATGCAAGATAGAACATCATAAATCTCCTAGAAGACAACATCGGGAAAATATTCTCTGACATAAATTATAGCAATGTTCTCCTACGGCGTCTACCCAGGCAACAGAAATAAAAGCACAAATAAACAAATGGGACCCAATTAAACTTATAAGCTTTTGAAAGAGGAAAGGAAACCATAAGCAAAACAAAATGACAGCGTACGGAATGGGAAAAAATATTTGCAAATGATGTGACTGACAAGGGTTTGATTTCCAGAATATATAAACAGTTTGTACAACTTAGTAGCAACAACAAAAAATAACCCAATCTGAAAATGGGCAGAAGACCTAAAGAGACATTTCTCCAGTGAAGACACACAGATGGCCAAGAGGCACATGAAAAGTTATGCTTGGTATCACTAATTATCAGAGAAACACAAAACTACAATGGGGTATCACCTCACACCAGTCAGAATGACCATCATTAAAAAGTACACAAATGATAAATGCTGGAGAAAAGGGAACCCACCTACACTGCTGGTAGGAATGTAATTTAGTGCAGCCACTATGAAAAACAGTATGGAGATTCCTTAAAAAAAAATTAAAAACAGACTTACCCTATGATCCAGCAATCCCACTTCTGGGCATATAGCTAGAGAAAACTAATCTGAAAAGACATATGCACCCCAATGTTTATAGTAGCATTATTTACAATAGCCAAGACATGGAAGCAACCTAACTGTCCACTGACAGATAAATGGATAATGAAGATGTGGTGTATGTATACAATGAAATACTACTCAGCCACAAGAAGGAATGAAATAATGCCATTTGCAGCAACATGGATGGACCTGGAGATGATCACACTAAGTGAAGTTAACTCAGACAGAGAAAGACAAGTATCATATGAGATCACTTAAATGTGGAATCTAAAAAATGGCACAAGTGAATTTATTTACCAAACAGAAACAGACTCACAGACATAGAAAACAAACTGATGGTTACCAAAGTGGAAAGGAAGTGGGAGGGATAAATTAGGAGTTTGGGAATAGCAGATACAAACTACTATACATAAAACAGATACATAACAAGGTCCTACGGTACAGCACAGGGAACTATTTTCAATATCTTGTAATAACCTATAATGAAAAAGAATAAAAAAAGGAATATATATGTATAACTGAATCACTATGCTGTATACCAGAAACTAACACAATACTGTAAATCAACTATACTTCAATAAAAAAAAAAAAAGAGCTGTGGAATTATGGCCCTCTAACTGCGCCAAATTATTTAACTGGGCCAATAACATTCTAAAGGACCACCAGTGAGTAGGCGACAGATCTTTATTTCATCATGAGAAAGGACTTTTTATCCATCACAGCTTTCCTAAGGGGGCTGCCTTGGAAGTAGAATTACCAGATAAAATACAGGACACCAGCAAAATCTGAGTAAGTGGTGAAAAATTTTAGTATCAGTCAGTCCCAAACATTCCATAAGACATTTCTTATACTAAATATTATTCACTGTGTATCTAGAATTCAAACTTAATCCTGTCATCTTACCTGCTAAATCTGGCTACCTATTCGGAAACGGTTGTTTTTATCACCAGGTGCTGGTGATGAAAAAAAACACAAAGATCACACGGAGGTGTGGTATTGAGGGTCCGAGAGTCAGGGAGGAGAGCTGGGATTGTACGGAGGAGCGCAGGGTCTGGGTTTCATCATCTTCGTGGGTGCCTCCTCCGAGTCAGAGCTCTGCTACACGTGGGCGGGCAGTGGGAGGTGGGGGGGGCGTGGGTGGGAAACAACTGACTACAGTTTATAACTTAAAGGCACAGTGGCTTTTCATGCTCTTTCCATTTTCTTTGTTTCTTGCTCCTTTAGAAGGATCAACCCAACAGCTCTCCAGCCCGTAGGAGGTACAGGGGACAGTGGAGAGTGCAAAAGAGAACAGCAGTTTGCTCCTTACGAATGTTTCTTGAACTGGTGGGAGATGCTTGGGAACCTGTTTATTGACAGGATGGTGTTCCTACCAGCAGTTCTGGAATTTTCACCACCAAGATGCAGCCTGTCCCCTGTATTTTTCTGTTTTGCTCCTAAAAGAATACGGCATAGGAAGAACCCTTCCCACAGATGGGGATCAGGGGAAGTAAATTCTGGCAGGGCCTCTAAATCACATAAGAAGAGAAGTTAAAAGTTGGCCCTGTTTTGAAGTCGATGAATCCACTGCTTTGGAAACATTTCTTAATGTTTCCGAATAAAGCACTTAAGGAGGCGTCTTCCTTAAAGGAGGTCGTACAGCGCATGGTTTTAACGACTTGTCACGTGAAATCCTGAAGTCACTCCCTGTTGATAGCTGACAAACAACCAGAGTTCAGCTGAGGTCCCTTTTGGGTTCGGTTCTCCCAGGCGGTGTGATCTGTTGACTGGAGACTGTTGTTAAGGCTGCAAAAACAGCCTCCGGCTGGGTGTCGGGACAGAGCGCAGGCTGCCCAGGGCATGAAAATCCAGCTGTGCACATACTTGGTGGAAGGGATGTTGCTAGAGATGTATTCTGAGGTTACAGCGATGAGGAAAATGACAGCGCCCCCGGGAGAACCTGAGGCCACAGCCACGGTGGCTTTGGGGACCCAATAAACAAGAAAATACCCAACTTTGTGAAATGTTTTCCTTATTTTAACTGGTAGAGACCTACTTTCCCTTACAATGAGACTAATGTTCCCTATGCAGAGGGAAACTGAAGAAGTCTGACAATACAGGAGAGAATTAAAAAATAGACTTTTAGAGTGGGGAAGGCTTTCCTAAGCAAGACACCTAACGCCATGAAGGGAAAAAGGATAAGTGTCCATCAAAAATTGTCCCCAAGTCAAAGACAGACTGGGGGAAATATAACAGCATATTACATAAGGATAACGTAATATAAAGGATAACACGTTCTAAACATACGTGAGAATACAATTCACATCAGAGGAGTATGAATGGGTAACTTACTCAAAGGTAAGAGTTATGAGAGCGCATTTCATTCCTCCTTAGCTGTCCGGCAGGCGTGCGAGAGTCCGACCGCGCACAGCGCGGGCCGGACGCGGCGGCCGCCCACCTGGTACCCTGCCGCCCAGCGGGCTGTGTCAGCGCCTTAAGGGCAGGTGCCTTAGCAACGCAGCTTCTGGAAACGTCTCCAACAAGAAAGTGGGCTACCCTGGAGCAGTTTTCCAGGATAAAGAATATTCCCCTCATTGGACCCTGTTGCTCTGCCAGCCAAAGACCCAGGTGGTGACTCGGCACTGCCTGCGGGCGGAGGGGAGGGCGACACGGGAGAGCAGGTGTTCCGGGCGTCACACCCATCGGGATGCAGTTCAGCTGAGCTGGAAGCCAGGGTGAGCTCACAGCCTGAATGGCCACGGAGAGAGCTGGTCCATGGAGATGTCAGGCGGGGACACGCACTTCCATGTTGCGGGGAGAGGGCCCCTACACACACTCATCCCTCTTGCAGGGGGGATCGGAGACACTCCAGGATTCTTCTGCTTTGAATCTAGCCCAATATTTGCAACTTCTTTGCTCTTTCCCCTTTGAGTCCCACGTTCCCTGCTCCACCAGCTGACAGGAGCTTCACTCCCTCCTGGGACTACTGTTTCCACGTTTACATCTTGCAAATCTGCAACATTTCCAGTCCCCCATCCTCTGAATTCCTCCATCCTCAGCAGGACGCTGGGCCTCTGTGGTCCCCTGCAGGAGCCACTGCCTCCTGCTCTGGAATTCTCAGACCTTCACACCTCATCTCCTAGGAGAGTTTCCCTCTAATCTCACATCTGTCTCAGCTGACACTTAGTGAGGAGCCACTGTTGAAGAGCCCATTCAATCCTGGTTCCCAAGGGGTCTGGGAGGACCAGCCTTTGCTCCACCAGCTCTCCTCTGTCCTCAGCTTTGCTGTTTCTTAGTTTTGTTAACATCTTATTTTTAGTGGGAAATGTATTTACATGATTCAAAAGTTAACACTATAAAAAGATGCACACAAGAAGTCTCAGTTCCGCAGCATTCCATCCCATTTTACTAGTTTCCTATTTCTTCTTCCAAAGGTTCTTGACCTGAGCTTGCTTGTGTGTGTGTATATATGTATAAATATATACACACACACAAATAAACCAATGCATGAAGGAGATTATGCTAACTTTTACTCCCCTTAACTCCAAAATTTAATTTTATATTAACTGTACTATACTTTTCCTTTTTTACATAAAAATATCTGGTTTTATACATATGTATACACACACATATTTAATGTGACAAAATACACATAAAAATGGTTAAAATGGTAAATTCTGTTATGTATATAGCTCAGTAGTGTTAATTATAATCACATTGTTGGGCAACCAATCTCCAGAAGTCTCTTCATATTGCAAAACTCAAATTCTGTACTCATTAACCAACAATTCCCTATTTCTCCCTTCCCGCAAGCCCTTGCAATCTCCATTCTCCTGTGCTTTTATGAGTATGCCTACTCTAGATTCCTCATATAAGTGGAATCACACAGTATTTGACTTTTGGGGACTAGCTTGCTTCACTTAGCATAACATCCTTCAGGCTTATTCATTACTGTAGCTTGTGTCAGAAATTCCTTCTTTTTCGGGGCTGAATAATATTCCACTGTATGTATAGACCATGTTTTGTATATCAATTCATCCATCAATGAGCATTTGGGCTGCTTCCATTTTTTGACTACTGTGAATTATGCCACTATAAACAGAGATGTATGCATCTCTCCAAAATATCCTCAGTTCCTTTTGAGTCAATGCACAGAACTGCTGGGTCATATGGTAGTTCTCTTTTTAAGTTTTTGAAGAAAACTCCATACTCCTTTCTGTAGTGACTGTACCTTTTCATTCCCATCTGCAGTGCCCTCGGATTACAATTTCTCCACGTTCCTGCCAACATTTGTTATTTTCTGTTTTGTGTTTTGCTTTTGATAGTAGCCATCCTAATGGATGTGTGGTGATATCTCACTGCAGTTTTGACTTGCATTTCCCTCATGGTTAGTGATCTTGAGCATCTTTTCATGCACCTGTTGGCCATTTTGTCCCAGCTTCTGACTATTCCAGGCCTTGAATAACTTACCAGCTTAGTGGCAACAGAAATACTTTGGCCCCCTTCTTTGCGATATTCCATAATATTTTATTTCCCTACTCCTTTCAGCTGAATGTTTACAATCTTCTTCTACTTCTAAGGTTAGTTCTTGCCCCACTTTACTGGCTGTAAAGACACTGCTGAGGAGGGACAGATAAAGATGGCAGAAAAGAAGGATGCAGAGCTTAGCTCCTCCCACAAATACATCATAAATACATCTACATGTGGAATAATTGTCACAGAATTCTAACTGATTCTACAGAATGCAGGCAGATCTCATACAACTAGAGCTGCAAGAAAGACTACCATGTATCCAGATAGAATGGAAGGAAGAAAAAAAAAAAAGGAATCAGGATGGGATCTTTGCCCCGAGGAGGAAGCTATGAAAGAGGAAAGTTTCCCTTACCCTGGCAACCCCCTTCACCAGCGGGCAGATCAGCCAGGGAGCTTCAGAGGCTCAGAGAAGGCTCAGAGCAGCCAGTCTGCGCCAGGCAGAACAGAGCGAGACCGGCACAGAAGATCCCTAGCCAGAGACGTGTACCTGCTGGTGTGCATCATGGCTGGGTGCTGAAACCTGGGCTTCAGCAAACATGCTTAAGGATAATATTGGAGCTGGCTGTGCAGAGACAGCACAAAGGGGCTGGGGTGTGGTCTGAGCCACAACTGGAGGAGTATGCAGGATGGAGCCCGGGTCCACCAGAGAAGCCCCATTGCTCATGCATGCACAAAGGGAGAGGCAGCCCACATCATAACAGCCTCATTCTTGGTGTGCTCACAGCAGGTGTGGCCCTGCCTCTGAGAGCTCTGGGAGCCCACAGACCCCATGGGTGGCCCCCATGCAGAGATGGGCTGAAATCAGAGCCCATCCCCAGGGCCCACATGGCTTCAGAAGCAGGGCTGAAGTCTGAACTGCATCCTGGCAGCATTGGCGGATTTAAACCACCAGTGGATTTGTAAGCTCAGTGCCTGTGGGACATCCGAGCAGGTGACTAGCACTCCCGGGGCTAGGGTGGCCCTGACATTAGCAGCTACATGCACATGGGGGTGGGGCTGGGGTCTCGGCAGACTCAGTAGCCCCCATGGTGTGTCCGGGTGCCCAGCTACAGCAGATCTGCACCGGCAGGTCTGTGGGAACAGTGCCCAAGGGACATCCGGTCTGATTGCCTGCAGCCCCACAGCTGAGGCGGGGTCAAGGGCAATGTCAACAGCAGTGCACTTTGAGAGCACACACAGCGGGTGATGGGCAACCCACAGAGCCCTTCCCAGTGGACAGTTTCTACTGAGGGATGCTCAGTGGCTCCTCTCCCAGTGGGAGCACTCCTGCCCTGCACACCTCACACTGCACCTCAGAAACAGATCTGGGGGCTTCTGCTCCAACAACTGGGGAGCAGACCCTGCCCCTGCCAGGGCTGAGAGAATCGCAGAGCAAAGGGGAGGCCCCACTCAACATCCAGTGCATGCTCTGGTCACCACAACACCAATCACGCCCCCATCACGGGGATAACACCCAGCACACACAGGGGAAAGACGTGGCAGCCGTCCATACTAAAAACAGCCCTCACAACAAAAATACTAGACTCACGCAGGCTACACACAGATGCTCCCACATAAAAACAGGTCACCAAGAAGACAGTAGAAACTGTTTCTCTTAAATTTATGGAGTCAGAGAAATATAAGGAAGCAGAGCAACCACTTCCAATTAAAAGAACAGAGAAATCCCAGGAAAGAACAAACAATGAAACAGATCTGTGCAGTCTACCAGACCCCAAGTTCAAAAGGAGGTAATGAAAATACTGAAGAAAAAAATGTTTAAAGTTATCAATAGAAATGCAGATGACTGTACTAAGGAAGTAGAAACTATAAGGAGGAGACAAAATTAGAAAACTCATTTGCTGAGACAAAAGCCTAACTAAAGGCAATGAACAACAAAGTAAATAATGCAGAAGAATGCATAAGTGATCTGGAAGAGAGAGTGATGGAAATCACACAATCAAAAGAGCAGACAGAAAGAAAAATGCAAACAACAAAAGGCATATACAAGATTTATGGGACAATATAAAGTGAGTCAATCGACACATAATAGGAATCCTAGAAGGAGAAGGAGAAAAGAGGACTGAAAACGTTTTTGGAGAAATTATGACCAAAATCTTCCCAAACCTAACAAAGGAAACAGATATCGAGGCACAGGAAACACAGAGGGTCCCAAACAATGTCTATACCAAGACATTATAATTAAAATGGTAAAAGTTAAGGAGAGGATTCTACAGGAAACAAGAGAAAAAGAGTTAGTTACAAGAGAACCCCCATAAGGCTATCAGCTAATTTCTCTACAGAAATGTTGCAGGTCAGAGGGGAGTGGCAGGATCTACAAAGTCCTAAAAGAGAAAACATGCAACCTAAGATTCTCTGCCCAGCAAGAGTATCATTTAGAATAGAAGAGATAAACCATTTCTTAGGCAAGCAAAAACTAAAATAATACAGCAAACCTATCCTAAAAAATGCTGAAAGGTCTAAAACTATCATAAAAAATCCTGTCCTATAAAACCTATCCTCAAAGTCTATCCCATCCTAAAAACTGATTCTAAAAAATATTGGATAGTCTTCCCTAAATAGAAAAGAAGCAAGAATCTACAGGGAAGAGAAAATCACAACTGGAAAGTAAAGCACTTAAATAAGACAATATAGAATTTTTTTTAAAAAATCACAAAAATTTTGTGAAAGCAGTAACTACAATGAACAGCAAGGGGATAAACATGAAGATGTAAAAAAGGACATCAAAATCATAAAGTGTGGAGGAGAGGGTAAGAACGTAGATCTTTTTAAAGAATATATTTGAACCTATGTGACTACCGGTCTAAAGCAAGTAGATATAGTATGGGGCAAAGTTACTTGAAAAACAGGTTAACCACAAGTCAAAAACATATAATAGATTGAAGTAAGCCAAAAAGAAGATAACTCAAGCATAATACAAAAGAAAATCATCAAATCACAAACAGAAAAACAAAAGAAAAAGAAAGTAACAACAAAGAAATATAAAGTCAACTGGAAAATAAGCTTTAAAATGGCAATAAATACACATCTATTAATAATTACCATAAATATCAATGGACTAAAGGCTTCAATAAAAAAAACAGTGGCAGATTAGATACAAAAACAAGAGCCTACAATATGCTGCCTCCAAAAGATCCACTTTAAGGCGAAGGACACACATAGATTAGAGGACAGAAAAAGATCTTTCATGCAAATGGAAATGACAAGAAAGCCGGGGTAGCAATACTCATATTAGACAAAACAGACTGTAAAACAAAGGCTGTAAAGAAAGATAAAGGAGGACACTATACAATGATCAAAGGAGCAAAATGAGGATATTACACTCGTTGACATACATGCATCCAATAGAGGAGCACTTAAATACATAAAAGAAATACTAACAGACATAAAGGGAGAACTGGGTGGGAATACAATAACAATAAAAGACTTTAACATTGCTCTTCATCAATGGACAGATGGAAAATCAATATGGCAACAGAGATACTAAATGACACAATAGAATAATTAGACTTAATTGATATTTTCAGGACATTGCATTAAAAAAAAAACCCAGAATATACATTTTTGTTCAAGTGCACATGGAACATTCTCTAGGATATATAACATAGGACACAAAACAATCCTCAACAAATTTAAGAGGACAGAAATTATTTCAAGCACATTTTTGACCACAACAGCATGAAACTAGAAATCAACCACAGAATGTGAAAGGAGAAAAAACCGATTACATGGAGACTAAACAACATGCTACTCAAAAACCAATGCATCACAATGAAATCTAGGGAACTTAAAAAACACCTTGAGACAAACTACAATGAAAACAAAACCATACAAAATCTATGGGATGCAGCAAAAACAGTTCTGAGAGGGAAGTTCATAGTGATACAAGACTTCCTCAAAAAAAACCCCAAACCACCCCCCCCAAAAACCTCAAATAGACAACCTAACCTACCACCTAAAAGAATTAGAAAAATAAAAACAAATCCTAAAGTCAGGAGTAGGTTGGGAAAAAAATATCAGAGAGGAAATTAAAAGATACAGATTAAAAAAGCAACAGAAAAAGATTCAAAGAACACCCAAGAGCTGGTTCCCTGAGAGTAAACAAAATTGACAAACCTCTGTCCAGGCTCACCAAGCAGAAAAGAGAGAGGACCCAAAAGACGAAATAAGAAATAAAATTAAAGAAATAACAACCGATATCGAAGAAATACGAAAAGCCTAAAGAGTACCGTGGACAATTACGTGCCAACAAATGCGACAATCTGGAAGAAATGGGCACATTTCTAGAAATATACCGCCCACCAAAACTGAAGAAGAAATAGATAATTTCAACAGACTGATCACTAGAAGTAAAATGAATCTGTAATTAAAACAAAAACAAAACCTCCCTGAAAACTAAAGTCCAGGACCAGGTGACTTCACTGGGTAATTTTACCAAACACACAAAAAAGAACTTATGCGGATCCTTCTCAAACTCTTTCAAAAGACTGAAGAGGAGAGAAAACCTCCAAACTTATTCTGTGAAGCCACCATCACCCAGATACCAAAACCAGACAAAGACAATACTAAAAAAGAAAATTACAAGCTAATATCTTTGATGAACATAGATGCAAACATTCTCAACAAAATATTGGCAAACTGAATCCAATAACACATAAAAAAAAATCATACTATACACCACAATCAAGTTGCAGTCATCCCAGGGACACAAGGATGGCTCTATATGCAAATCAACATGATATACCATATCAACAACAACAACAAATGACAAAAATCACATGATCATCCCAGTAGATATAGAAAACGCATTTAACAAAATTCAACATCCATTCATGATAAAAACCCTTACCAAAGTGGGTACACAGGGGCATATCTCAACAGAATAAAAGCTACTTAAGACAAACTCACAGCCAACATAACACTCAAACGATGAAGAGTTGGAAGCCTTCTCCCTCAAATCTGGGACAAGACAAGGATGCCCAATTTCACCACTTCCATTCAACATAGTATTGGAAGTCCTAGCCACAGCACTCAGACAGGGAACAAGAGATCCAAATTGGAAAGGAAGAGTTTAAATGGTCATTATATGCAGATGACATAATACTATATATAGAAAACCCTAAAGACCCCACAAAAACTACTAAAAGTGATAAAAGAATTTGGCAAGGTAGCAGAATACAAGATTAACATACAGAAATCTGTTGCATTTCTTTACACTAATAATGAAATATCAGAAAAGGAAAGTAAAAAAAAATCCCTTTTAAAATCATATAAAAAATAAGATACTTCAGGAATAAACCTGACCAAGAAGATGAAAGACTTTCACACAGAGAATCATAAAACATTGCTTAAGGAAACTGAGTATGATTTAAAGAAGTGGAAAGAGATCCATGCTCTTGGATTGGAAGAATTGATAGCTAAAATGGCCATACTACCCAAAACAATTCACAGATTTAATGCAATCCCTATAAAATTACCCAGGACATTTTTCACAGAACCAGAATAAATAATCCTAAAATTTATATGGAAGCACAAAAGACCCACAATTGCCAAAGCAGTAAGAACAAATGAAGCTGGAGGAATAACCCTCCCAGATTCCAGAGAGCAAAACTCTTCAATACCACAGAGCTACAGTAACCAAAACAGCGTGGTATTGGCCCAAAAGCAGGCGTATGGACCAATGGAATGGAACAGAGAGCCCAGAAATGAACCCAGAGACTTATGGTCAATTAATCACCAACAAAGGAGGCAAGAATATATAATAGAGAAAAGACAGTCTCTTTAGCAAGTGGTGTTGGGAAAACTGGACAGCACATGCAAATCAATGGAGCTAGAACACTCCCTTACACCATACACAAAAATCAACTCATAATGGCTTAAAGACTTAAATGTAGGATAGGACGTCATAAACTTTCTAGAAGAGAACATAGACAAAATACTCTTAAACTATACCAGTGTTTCTTAGGGAAGTCTACCAAGTCAACAGAAAAAAACGCAAAAATAAACAAAATGAGCCCTAATTAAACTTTTAAGCTTTTGCATACCAAAGGAAACCACAAACAAAACGAAAAGACCTACAGAATGGGAGAAAATATTTGCAAACAATGCAACTGACAAGAGCTTAATTTCCAAAATATACAAACAGCTCATACGTCTCAATAGCAAAAAAAGCAAACCACGCAATCAAAAAATGTGCAGGAGACCTAAATTGACAGTTCTCCAAAGAAGACATACAGATAGCCTACAGGCTCATGAAAAAAATGCTCAATATCGCTAATTATTAGAGAAATGCAAATCAAAACTACAATGAGGTATCACCTCATACTAGTCAGAATGGCCTTCATTAAAATGTCTACAAATGATAAATGCTGGAGAGAGTGTGGAGAAAAGGGAACCCTCCTACACTGTTGGTGGCAATGTACTTTGGTGCAGCTACTATGGAAAACAGTATGGAGATTCCTTAAAAAACTAAAAATAGAGATACTTTATAATCCAGGGATTCCTCTCCTGGGCATATATTCAGAGGAAACTCCAATTTGAAAAGATAACATGCACCCCAATGCTCCAAGCAACACTATTTATAATAGTCAAGACACGAAAACAACCTAAATGTCCATTTCCAGGTGACGGGATACAGAAAATTTGATATATATGTACAGTGGACTACTATTCAGCCATAAAAAGAAACAATGCCATTGGCAGCAACGTGCATGGACCTCGGAATTATCATACTAAGCAAATCAGAGCGAGAAAGACAAATATCACATGATATCACTTACATGTGGAATCAACAAAAAAAAAGACACAAGTGAACTTCTCTACAAAACAGAAACAGACACAGACATAGAAAACAAACATATGGTTACCAAAGGGGAAAGGGGAGGAGGGATAAATTATGAGTTTGGGATTAACAGATACACATTATTATATATAAAACAGATTCATATCCTATAATAAACTATAATGAAACAGAATATGAAAAAGAATATATAAAGTTATGTGTAACTGAATCACTTTGCTGTGCACCAGAAACAAACAGAACATTGTAAATCAACTGTACTTCAGTTAAAAAAAAAAAAAAGACCCTTCTGAATCACGGCGTCTTCATTACCTTAACTTTTCCCATTCTGTAGGATTCCTCCAGATTCCCCTCCATCCTCCATATTCTGAATTATGTGATAGGCACATCCTGAGGGAGAGAGGAAGCCAATAAATTCTGGGTCTGCTGAACACCTCCTTCGTTTAAACAACCTAAACGGCCGAGACATTCCTGCCCCCTGCTTGATGTTTTGTTACCTGCCGCTCCAAGGGGCTTGCTAGGTCTCACCTGGACCTGGACACTATCCCTTGAAGATGATCAATACTTCCACCTTCCGACTCTTGAGTTCTGAAATTCACCTAATAACGCTTGAAAAAACATGTCCTGATCTTCTCAATCTTTCTCCAAACTGCCTACATCAGTGGTTCTCAATTATCGGCTGCACTTTGGAATCAGCTGGAGACAGTTTTAAAGACTAACACCTGGGTTCCACCCCCAGAGGCTTTTACTCAATTGGCCCAACTGTAGCCTAGGCGTCAGGATTCCAATGTGGGATCCAGGTTGAGAACTACTCACCTAAATTTGGGGGATGATTAATTATTGAGTGGCATTAATAAATCAATTAATGACTGGCATTAATAAACCTTAACTCATCCCTCGAAAGCATCCTAGCGTGGGCTCTCTCTGGGGGTTACCCCAGTTGCCTCTCCAAGGTCTGATCCTCTGCTAATTATCTTTGGCCCCCAGGCTTCTCCTATGACCTAATCACAACTCCCCCTCCCAATTGCAGGCGTAAAAGGAGTGCACCGCTTTTGATCCTTCATATCTCTTGAGACTTCAGGAACAGAGTAGAAGTAAGTATCTTTCCTACCCCGCCTTGAACCCCTCTTACAGGCAGGAATACACATTGTCAAATATTAGGTCCAAGGCCTATTGGAAAAAACTGTGGAACCTGAAGCCTATGATTCTAGAATTCAACTAAAAATTACCTATTTCTAAATACATCCAACTGGCATTTGCTTCGGTAAAGACACACACATAGCTGCAAAGGCAAGAAACTTTGAGTCTAGCAGGAAAATGGGTAGAAATAACACGGGGGGGGGGGGATGTTGGTCTGCACCCTGCAGGCTCGCAAGTGTTGTAGTTGCCCGGTCTTGAGGCGGAAGGAAGAGCCAGGAGGGAGCATCAGAGACGTCAGTGGTTTAATAAATGGGGATATCTTACGTGTCTGAAGGAGGATCCTGGAGCGGCACCCCATCGCGTGCGGCAGCCGCAGGGCAGGACACGGTAGCAGCCTTCACCACCTGGGGAGGAGGCGTCCACCTATAGGCGGAACTGACGTCCGGTTGGCTCATCAGTTACCAGGGAAACCAGCGGCTGGGGGGCGGGACGAGGCAGTTACTAATTAAGTCCTCTAATTAAGAGGATTGGATAGTCGTGTGAGAGAAGCAGGGACTCGCTAAGCAGCGGATGTAATGGGAGCAAGACCGCAGCCTTCTTGGATGGCCGGACCCTACCGAGGAAGACTGACAATCGGAGCGCTTTGAAAGTAAGTCGGTTTACCTCTCCTTGGGGACTTCAGAATTCCTGGCTCTGAGGTCAGTGCCCACGATTGCTTTCAGGTGTACCACCTCTGGAATCTGTGACTTCAGCACATTCAGTGCTTTCTACTTCATATGAATTAGCGCGTGTGTGGATTACTTACTGGTTTCTGCCAATGGTTTCCCTTCTGCAGTCACAGGGGCTGCTTTGTGGACGTCATCTTTGCTTTAAGTCCCAACAGCAGCCCTGATTCGGGCTGCTTGGGCCATATGAGGTCAGAAGGTGTGGTGATAGCTACGTCTCTAGCGAACAAGTCAACCGGCCAGAGCTCTTCCAGTAATCGGAGGTCAACATGACTCAGCAAAAAATGTAATTCGTCAAGATGTAATTTACGTGCTCGCTGGAGCCCTTCAACTCCCTTTCCCTGAAAGGAGAAAAGGATTGTTTAGACTCTGCATGTCTTTGGGAGGTTAGTCAGCTCAGGCAGCTGAAACAAACTAGCAGACTAAGTGGCTTAAACAACAGATCTTTATTTCTCATTGTTCTGAAGGCTGAGGAGTCCAAGATCAAGGTGCCAGCAGATTTAGTTCTCGCTGAGAGCCCACCTTCTGATCCATAGATGGTTGCCTTCTCCTTGTATCTTCCCCTGATGGAAAGCAGAGAAGCAAGCTTTCTTGGGTGTCTTATAAGGGCACTAATACCTTCATGAGGGTCCCACTCTCCAGACCTAATCACCCCAAAGGCCTCCCTCTCCTACTCCCATCACATTGGGATTAGGGTTTCGGCAGGTGAATTTGGGGAGTACAGAACATGCAGTCTTTTACAGCCCTTCTCTGTGCCTTGACCTCATCAGTGTTCAGGATCTCTACTGATGTTACTCACTGCCTTCCACCTGCCAGCCTTCCTGCCTCCTCCGGAATCTACCATCCCTGTGCGTGATAGACACTGAACCACTCCGGTGAGGCCAACCCACCCACTTCTCTCTGTGTCCCCAGGCATGGAATCCCTGCCTCCAGCTGAGCTTCCTCCCAGGTCACACAGATCCTGCCTCACTTTAGTGACTCAACCCAAAGTGCTCAGTAAGTGCAACGAATGTTATCTGCAGGTCTCAGTTGCAACAAACATAAACTGACCCAATCTAGCTCTAGAAACAACGGGGCTGGTCGAAAGGCTACAGAAGAATTTCACAGAACCTGGTTTCCATCTCAGTAAGGACAGACGGATGTCTAGGACTTGGGAAGTCACAGACAGCCACTCCCTGGTCCTCTGATTCCATCTGTCTCTCTGTGTGTGTCATTTCTGCTTCTTACTGCATGTGGATTCCTGGCTCCTGATTCTCTTTGAGCACCTCCCTTCTCACCTTTCTCCCAGCCTGAAACAGAGATCGCTACTTGTTCTCCAATATCCATGTGTGGTCACATGACCGAGTTCTGGTTTGATGTGGAAGCCCTGTCTGCAACTTTGTGATTAGAGAAAAGGGGCATGTTCCTTTCTCCATCCTGCCTTGATCACGGATATGGCAGTGATGTGAACCTGAGGATGGATGGCCACAAGTTCAGAAGAGCCTGGGTCCCTGGCAAAGAGGAGTTGCGATATCAAGTTTGGACAGTTTCTGTTCAGATTGTTACCTGAGAGAGAAAATAAATTACCTGGAGAGAAAAGCATGATCTCTTATCTTGTTTAAGTCAATCTTATTTTTGTCTTTATTGTAGTGGTTGAATCTGTGTCCTGATAGATGAATCATTTGGCCTGTGACTTCAGCATCCCTTGATCCAAAATAAATATTACTTTAGTGCAGGTGCTCACCATTGTCCAACCAACTCCAACTTTGAGTTTCCATTTTCAAATTTCGATGAAAAGGAATCTGATTGGCCAAGCTCTGGTGAGCTACCCAGCCTGGTCCAATTGTCTGCTGCTGGGGTTTTGGTGGGGGAGTGGCAGAAAAGGAGGTCTATGTGATACAGAGAGTCGCTTTATTTAAAGACAGTCAATGTTGCAGGTTCATTAGCAATAGGATACGGGTGTTCTGGGAATTATTAGCCTGCCAGAAATGCTGAGATGCAACACAAATGTCCAGAAAACTAGCTTTTGTTGATTTAAAAAAAAAAAAAAGCTTCTAGGATATGTTGGGGATCAGAAAAGAGTCAAGCCAAACCCTCAGAACCCTCCACTTTTGTAGGACTGTATAATTATCACTGAATAAAACAAACATCCTGCATAAATAAATAATTCAAATCATAAAAACTTGTTTTAAGTAGACCTTTAAGATTTTATACATAGTATAAATATTTTTATGCCTAAAGTATAAATATTTTTATGCCAAAATTAACTGGAAGACTCAATATAGTCAGGTACTTGGTACGCTGGGAAATTTAGGCTATTCAGATTTTGCTGTCTATGAAGTTATTTTAGCTGTGATGTCGCCAAAATGTTTTTATCATAATATAATTAAGCGGGTACAATAGGCACATTTAACTCTGATAATTTCATGCTCAAGTTTAAGTGTCGTATCATACTGAAACTCCAGATCAACATCAACGGACAACGTGAGATTATTGGAGATGCAGTCTCCAAGATGCTCCCTCTCTAGCAGTGAAGCCATTTCATTTCCATCAAGTCCTTTCAGTAGCATTTCCAAACGTGTGATCTGCAGACCACTGGGACCCGGAGATACTCCAGGAAAAGGGGAGTTCCAAAGTTCCAACAGCTTTGAAAAATATACTGCAAGTTTAGAGTTCCCTCTTGGAGACTCATAATGTGATGCATAACCAAAGTTTTGAGGCATCCTGCTAAAATGAAACATCTCACTTCTGTTGAAAATTGTTTAATCCTGTGTTTCCCCCGAAGTTCACATTTTGGAAAATGCTGTGTATCTGTACGATTAGCGTCGGGAGGGACAGATGCAGTGATGAGGTTGTGGATAGAATTATTGTAAGGAACAGAGGTCCAAGTAGGGGCAATCAGAGATGAAAATACTCAAGAAAGACAACGGTTTCATGTTTTTAAGCTGTGAGGGGGATGTAGACAGGTCTAAACAGAGCAAAAGGTGTGAAGGGAGATGTTTATTAATCTCTTTGTATATATATTTTTTTTATTGAAGTATAGTCAGTTTACAGTGTTGTGTCTGTTTCTGGTGCACAGCACAGTGCTTCAGTCATACATGAACACACATATATTCATTGTCATACACTTTTCCACCGTGAGTCACTACAAGATACTGAATAGAGCTGGGATCTGGATGCACGGATGCTAATGCTGTTCTGTCTGTTACCCCCTTTTGTCCTGTGTGAGTGACTGCATCCTCTCCTGGAGGGTTGGGTGGGAGTATTTAGGGGGTAAGGACCTCCACCTTGAGCCCCAAGAGCAGCCCATGCTGGGGGCGTCCTGTGCAGTCAGGAAAGGGTCAGTCACCATGTCTCCCTTTTCCAGAGGCCTGGTCTGCAGGTTGGTCTCTGGGTCCATCTTTAACCTCTGAAATAGGATGGGTGTTCTGAGCCAGGTGTCCTGTCCACCTCAGGTTTAGAAGTCTGTTCCACCTCACACGAAGCAGTTTCTCCTTTTAAAACCTCCACCCTGTGGCATGCAGGCGAGCTAACAGAGCTTCCCGAGGGCACTTCTGGGGGTGGCTGGAAACTGAATCTCCCTCCTTCCAGCCTGAGAGCCCGATGGACAGCACTTGCCCAATTCCCAGTGATAAGATTAACTTGCCAAGACTGCAGATTCAAGGTGTATGTTAAACTGGATTTTATTTTGCTGTGGCTGCTTTGTTTATTTCCTTATCTGTGCTGCGGTTTATTTTCCTCAGTGTTACTCAGGCCTTTTCCCTGAGGAGTCTGAGAAGCCCCCTCTTAAATGAGAGTTTTTGTTGTTGTTGTTGATCTTTGGTTTTTAAAAATTGAGTTATATTTGATACACGACCTTGTGAAAGTTTAAGGTGTACAACATATTGATCTGATGTGTTTATATGACAATTGCAGCATCACTTAACACCTTTATAACGTCATACGGTTCTCATTTCTTCTAGTGTTGGAAACAACTAAGGTCTAGTCTCTTAGCAAGTTGAATTTTTAAAAATTTTATTTATTGTTTGCTTGTTTTTTTGAATGTTTGTTTTGGGGGGGAGGTAATAATTAGGTTTATTTACTTATTTATTTTAATGGACGTATTAGGGATTGAACCCAGGACCTCATGCATGCTGAGCATGTGCTCTACCACTAAGCTATACCCTGCCCACCAAAGTTGAATGTTTATAATGCCATTTTGTTGTCTGTAATCACTGGTTTCCAGGACTTGGTACCGGGTTTCTTGATCTTGGCACTGTGGACATTTGGGGCAGTATAACTCGTTGCCATGGAGCCTGTCCTGTCCTGGACACCGTGGGATGTTTGGTAGCATTCCTGGTCCCACCCACCCTGATGCAGCACCACCAAGTTGTGACACCAAAAATGTCTCCAGGAAGTGCCAGCTGGGGAGGGGAGACTCACCCTGGACTGAACCACTCCTCAGTCATGGCTCAGCAGGGACAAAGCCAACACTTCAGCTAGTTTTGTATTTCTACACTCCCCACCCCCAATGCAAATGGTGAGCACCTGCAAGCTCCTCTCACAGAAGGATGTGGACTCTCAAGGGCACAAACTCATGTGTTTCCAGCCCTGAGCCTAGCACAGTCTGCAGAAAATGTTGGATGAATGAAAAAAGTGAGCGATGACTGCCTGAAAATTCTTCCCAATGCGGTGAATTTGAGGCAACTGAATGTCAGATAAGCCAACCACTGTGGCTGGGTTGGCTAACTGCACACCAAATAGGTTGCCTTGCATTCGTTTTGTTGAGTGTTCATTCATTCTTTGACTGGGAAAACACTTCCTGAGGTCTTGCCACATGCAGGCAGCCTGGCCCAAGGGCTCCTGGCCGGGGCACTGGCACTGGATGGCGTGGGTCAAAGGTCAGACCCTGCTGCTGCCACATGTGGGTTTTGTGATCCCAGGCAGGTTTCCTGACCCCTCGATGCTGTGACACAGACCTTGTGGAGTTTGTATAAGGAGTCAGCAACTCAATACATGAACAGCACTTAGCCGTTTCCCAGATGCCCAGTAAGTGCTAAGTGTTTGCTGTTACTCTGCCTCTTCGGGGAAGTAAAGAGGGTGAAGTACCAGTTGTGCAGGAAAACCGCTCTCATGTGGCTCAATATCGCTAATTATCAGAGAGATGCAAATCAAAAGCACAGTGAGATATCTCCTCACACCAGTCAGAATGGCCATCATTAAAATATCCAGAAACAAATGATGCAGAGGGTGTGGAGAAAAGGGAACTCTCCTACACTGTTGGTGGGAATGTAGTTTTGTGCAGCCACTATAGAAAACAGTATGGAGATTCCTCAAAAAACTATTAATAGACTTACGCTATGATCCAGCAATCCCACTCATGGGCATATATCCAGAGGGAACTCTAATTTGAAAAACTACATGCATGCCAGTGTTCACAGCAGCACTATTTACAACAGCCAAGACATGGAAACAACCTAAATGTCCATCGACAGGTGACTGGATAAAGAAGAATGTGGTATATATACACAATGGAATACTACTATGCCATAAAAAAGAATAAAATAATGCCAGTTGCAGCAACATGGGTGGGCCTGGAGATCATATTTCTAAGTGAAGTAAGCCAGAAAGAAAAAGAAAAATTTAGAACTCCTTACTTATCCCTCCCCTACCCCCTTCCCCAGCAGGTAACCACATTTGTTTTCTATGTCTGTGAGTCTGTTTCTCTTTTGTAGATAAGTTCATTTGTGTCATTTTTTTTTATAAGATTCCACGTAGAAATACGGTATTTGTCTTTCTCTGTCTGACTTACTTCACTCAGTACAGTCATCTCTGGGTACATCCATGTTGCTGCAAATGACATTATTTTATTCTTTTTTTATGATTGAGCCCACTTTTAAATATAATTTGTGTAAGGCTGAGCTGTCCTGTGGCACAGTCACTGGTGGGGAGGGGAGGATTAAAAAAAAAAAACACCACCAACAGCAAACAATTAAAAGAACATGAAATCTTTCCCACCATCTGTCCGAAAAGAGAAAGTTGCTTTTTATTTTTAAAATTTTTAGTAATGTCTTTCTTTCTTCCTCCCTCCCTCTCTCTTTTTCCTTCCTTTCCTTTCCCCTTCTTTCCTTCCTTCCTTCCTTTCTTTCTCTTGTTCTTTCTTTCTTTCT
Source organism: Vicugna pacos (assembly GCF_048564905.1). Classification (NCBI taxonomy): domain Eukaryota; kingdom Metazoa; phylum Chordata; class Mammalia; order Artiodactyla; family Camelidae; genus Vicugna; species Vicugna pacos. The sequence goes on from NC_133006.1 coordinate 6,478,401, forward strand.
TTTCTTTCCTTCTTTCCTTCTGTTTCAGTTGATGTAAATTGGGGATGCTCTTCCAAGGGACAAAAGACATGTTTAGGACAGGAAGGGGAGGAAGGGGTGGGGCGGGAATGGTGGCCATCAAGAAGGTCAGAAGGCCAGTGTGGGACCATGAGGTTGTCCGTGGGCCTTCCTTTCACTCATCTCTTCTCTCTCTCTGCCAAGCTCAGCCTGCAGCCCTGGGTGAATTGCTCCTCCCAAAGCGGAATCTGTTCCTCTTTTTAACAAAGCCTTTCAGGGTACCGTGCCTGCGCCAAGTCAGGGGGCCATCCTAAGACAGAGAGCTTAAGTGGCCACACAGCGGCCCGGGACTAGCCCGGCTCCGTAGCTTAGCGACTCCTAACAGCAAGCAGCACCTTTCCCTGGGCGCCCTCGGTGGGTCAGCAATGGCTGAAAGGCTTCACACATTTATCATGCTCACCACTCCCATTTTGGCCGCCCCTAGCCTCATCCGGTTTCCCCCTGGCTCTGCGCCCTGCCTCCAGCCTGCCCGCATCACGTCATCATGGAGCGCTACGCCCCACCCAGCACGCTGGCGATACGTCATCACGGAGCGCTACGCCCCGCCCCCAGCCCGCCCTCGCTACGTCATCACGGCGTGCTGCACGGGAAGGTACCAGGAGAAGACGCCTCTTCCCAACTCCGTCGCTTTCTTACCTGCGCTCGAGTCATCGCCACGGTACAACTGGTGGGGGTCCGGAGGGCCCCTGAGGTGACTGGACAAGGACAGAGGGATGACAGCCGTGGTGGTCTGGGGAGGCAGGAGCTTGAGCCCGAGCGCCGCGTCCAGCCGCCCATGGGCGCTTCACGCAATGTAATTTCTTTTTTCTTGAAGTGCTGAGCAGTATTGTATGTTACAAGTGTGCAATCTAGTGATTCAAACTTTTGTACTCCGTTTATAGTTATCATAAAATATTGCCTAGCTTCCCAGTGTTGTGTAATACATCCTTGTAGCTTATTTTATACATAATAGTTTGCATCTGTTAACTCTCTCCCCCTTCTTTGCCCCTCCCCCTTCCTTCTCTCCACTGGTAACCACTAGTTTGTTCTCTATATCGCCGAAAGACCAGGTTGTTTTGATTTTTGTTTTAAGAAAGCAAACGGGAGAGAGGGTGGGGGGGTATTTTATAAAAACACAGGAACGTTTCTTTAAACTTGTATTTCCCTCGTCATATCCACATCTGAGTTCTCCACAACTGCAGCTGCTTCAAAGTCTTCTCTTTCCTGACTCCAAAGTCACCTCCAAAATTGGCCCTTCTAAACCCCACTGATGCAGACTCTCTTCCCGCCTCCATTTTCCAGCCCAGCTCTTGATCACGTGGGTTGATTTCACCTCCCATGAGTCTCATTTGCTTTGTGGTTCTCACCACTGCCTGGATTGAACCATCCAAGGCCCAGAGCTGAGCCACAAACCCGTCAGCATCTCTCCTACTCTGAAACGTGTGCAGGGAGAGGAAGGATGACCTAGAATCCTCCTTAGATATAGAGACAGGGAAACAAGCTACAAATATACATTGAGTAGAGATTTTTGATACCGTTTTAAAGAATGATTCAGGATAAATCTTAACAGAACTTTGGCTGGGCTTCCCATATTAGCTAGGTTTTTGGGTGATACGAATGGACACAGTGCGAGCGAGCGGCCTGCCTCCGTTTGAACTGTAAGATGGTACCAGCACTTTGCTCTGTTACTACATTGCTAGTGCCCTCGGGTCAGAGATGGCCAGAAATCCACCTGCAGTGGGAGAAAGTTTGCACTTACCAGTTCTTTCCAGCGAGGGCGGCTTCACTCCACGGGGCATGATGGGATATCTCAGTAAGGGGGTTTAGAAATCACTTATGATGGGATTTGGGCTGGTGGGGGGATTTTGGTGCGGGTTCAAGGAAGATGCCATCAGGAAGCAGAGGTAATCTGACTGGGTGTCATTCTTTCTGGAAGGCACGGAAACACCTCACGGCACTCACCGGGTAGCCCCTGGGTGCAGAAGGCCAGGGTCTGCAAACATCGGGGGAGGGGGTCAGCTAACATATTTGGAGGTCCTTTTAGATGATCCTCACGTCAGCTCTAGTTCTGTAACTAGCAAGTTAAATGCAGCTTCTTTCTTCTTCCAGTGAAACTCGTCCCACCATGAAGTATCTAGTTTTTCAGGGAGTCTCTCCTATTTTTAATTTTTAAAAGCCAGTCCTGAAAATGATAAATGATCTTCCTGGAATTGGCCACAGTTTGCCTCCAGATGCAATTTCATGGCTTACTGGGTAGGTTTGTGGTCGGCAGGGAAGTGAACGCATCACTGGAGCAGGCGGGACTTTCCTTTCACCTTGGGCGCCGTGACCTCACTCAGTGCTCCACGTAGATCATTTTCATCTGTCCTCTCAGCACGTCTCCCCTTGAGTCAAATACTTGTTTGTGAAACTGTCCTTTTGCCCTTCCTCGCTTTGTTTATGATGTGGATCCTTTAAACAGCAGATGGCCAACTTCATCTCCTCAACATATGTTCGTCCTTTAAGGAAAATACACATTAGGCTTTTCCACAAATAGCCTGTAATGGGTGGTGCGCACTATGCGACTCTTAACCTTGTTTTGAACTTGAGGACTAGCGTGAGTCAAGGGGTTTTGCCAAGGCACACGGCTCCGTTTTTCCGTGACTTGGTGCTGCTGGAGGAAAAGCAGTTCTCAAGGAGGGTTCAGTACATCTGTCACCTCCTGTCCCCGGAGGATTATCACTTCGACACAGTTCTCTCAAGGGTCCAAAGTCTTCCCTGGGCTCATGGGGGTACTTACAGACAGAGGGCAACAGAATCTCTTAAACTTTTGTATATGCTTTTTGTCATCTGAAGGATGCTTGATGATTTTGCATCTTTTAAGTCACAAAGAGTTCATAATTCTCTTATCATTAGACTTTTTTTTTAACCAATATATCTACCACATGTGACACCAGATGATTCTTTCTGGCCTCTTAGTGACATTCCTTTCTAAAACTGTAAGGATTATAGTTGCAAACCAGGTCCTCAATGATCACGGTCAGAGTGGCTTGGCACACGTGCCTGGCTCTCCAGCGTCCTTTGGGTTTTGTAACTAAAGCCAGAACTTATCTAGTATCCAGCTTTCAGACAAATCGAAACCACTTACAAGCAGCAGCATGAGAGGGGTGAGCCTTCAGTGTTTGGAGGGCTGTAGCAGCCCCCCACCAAGGGTGAAGATGAGAGACTGAACGTACAGGGCGACAATGGTCAGACCACACATGCAGATGAAACTTTGATTCTCACTCTGCAGGGACCATTCCAGGAGGTGGTTCCAGGCTCTGACAGCCCCTCCAGGGTGAAGAGGTTCCGATAGCCCCAAAAAAGCAGCAGACTGGAGTTAGAGTACTTTCTTCCTAATACCCCCAGAGCCAGCTGCAGACAGGGAAGACACTCTCCCAGTAGGCTTTATGGTGGGCAGTTGTAGCACAGTGTCTGTGTCCTTGGAGATCCTATGAACTCCCTATCGCTGAGCCTCGGAAGGGATGGATGCCTTTAAACAAAAAATGCATCCCCCTCAAGGTCCCTTCTATTCTCCAGCAGGGTAGGTCTAAAAAATTAGAAATGCTAACTAGCCATGCCTCTATTCCACTGGGTAAGTGTTTCAGTAATTAAAGCGAATCTGGGAGAATGGTGCTTGAGCAAGGTCAGCAGTGTTGACAAAAGTTTAGCAGTACGGAGCCATATGAAGGGTGAGAAGAGGGCTAACGTAGATCAAATGTTTAGATGACCAATTGGAACTGAAGGACAGATTTTCCCCTGAAGCTTCGTCTTATTTCTCTTCCCCCCTCACCAGCTGTGCCCATTCCCACAGACCTTCCAGAGACAGGTTTCCAGTACCCGGGCGTGAAGAGGTTCCCAAACATCAGGAGTTTCATAGCTGTGATGTTTCCTCCTTGTCTGCTTGTTTTTGTCTCATTCCCAGGACATTTGTCTGGTGAGGTTCAGAAAAAGTGAAATCCCCAGGCAAGTCACAAAGCTGGCAGGTCTGTCTCCAACGTTTCCCTTAGACTTGTCCTGGCTCCCCAGGGGAGAATGTCACCCTCCCCAGACCCATTGGTCACCGTGACCTTGGCCCTTCTCCCCTAAAAGGAGGATCTTATGTCTGATATTTCCAGAACCCTATTGTCCTCTTTCTAAAGGAGCAAGGGGTTAGGCTTATGACTAATGGATGCTGGATTACCTGCTCCATTCTTGTTCCTTAAGATGATATGGCCACCTGATTCCACAGTGTGCAGGACAGACTGGACAGGAGTAGCCCCAGAAGGACCAGGTCCCTCTTCAGTCACCTGCCAGCTTTGCACCTTGGGCAAGTTCCCTCTCCGGACTTCCGTTTTCTCATCTTTAAATGTAGTGAAATAATAATACTAGGTAACATTTCTTGAATGCTTGTTCTTTGCCAGGTGCTGTTTTAAGCATATCGTATTATTAACTTACAGAACGCTGACAGCAAACTTCACTTTGCTTCTCCGAGATGTGAGCACGTGTGCGTGGTGTGTGGGTTTAGTCTAGAAAATTTAGATGATTTTACTAATGTCTAAGAGTTGATGTACGTATTCAAGTGAAGACAAATGCAATCTGGGCTGCAAATCTATGTGTGATGAATGGCTGTAAGAAGTCCTGGGATGTTCCTTGTTCTCTGCCAGATTGATGATGAACGGGAAATCTGCTCTCCTACTTGAGAAATACTTCAAAGGAGCTGGATTTTTTTTTTCCTTCATGAATTAATAAACTTTCCTCAAACTGTTGAGAGCTCATCCTTCTCGATATATCAGTTTTGGGGTCTTGTGCCTTCAAAAAATTATTTAAACCCCCTTTCATACTTAATGCAGCACAGAGGAAAACTAAGCCCTTTGCTATCCGTGGGCCCGTAACTGACCAGAAATATGTAAAACAGTCATGTTGTGTTGATGAAGATGTCAGTGACAGGGGGTCAGGGGTTTTGTCTATTTCTTTTCCCACTGCTGTGTTCCCAGGGTTTAGAACCGTGTCTGGAGCATCGTAGGCAATGTTTACTGAATGAATGAATGAACGGGACAGCAGACAAGAATGTACGCCCTGGCTTCGCAGCGTTGCTCTGCGCAGAGACGTTAAAGAGCTGAAGCTTGTTGTTTATCAGATGAACGCCCTTTGAAGAATTTTGAAAGCCGTAAAGCACTACAGAAATAGAGGGTGTGACTCTGACTCCCTGCTGGGTAAGTAGTTGGAAAAAAATAAAGAGAGTTCCTCTAGGAATCACTGTCAGGCCTTCTAAGTTTGTTCCGGGTTTATTGAAAGAAAATGCACGTAGGGAATAACTAGGACAGTATATTCTATTTGAAAATTGAAAAGGGTCCAAGAAGCCAAATGGGAGGAAAGTCTGGCTTCCTCTGATGGTTTGCTGAGTGTGTGGCAGATGTGTCTGTAATTTGGCATCATTGTTTTTCCACCAAAAGCCAACGCTAATCTCTGAACAGCTTCTTACCACATTAGACTCCTTCTTTGACTCTGTCAGTTCCATTTAAAGAATCAGTTCCGTCTGTTCGAAAGAAAGCAGCGTGGGACTCACCCAGATGTTCCAGGGGAGGGCAGGGAGCTGGCTGGGCCTCTGTTCCTCACTGGATGGGTTGTGTCATCCCAGCAACGAGCTGAAGCCCACGGCACCTGGGCATCACTCTGACTCCACGTTTACGTCCTTTTAAGAGCCTGTTGCCCGTGTAAGCTGGGGGGATCTAGCTCTCTGCAGAGTCCCCCACTATGTTCAGGAGCCCACTTGAAGAAGTATGAGTTGTGGATTTTAATGCTAATGATCTACAACTGGTCATTAAGCAGTTGTTTGCCCTTTTCCATTGGTGACTTTCCAATACGACTTATTTAGAAATGAAGCCTCCCCAGCGAACGGTATGAAGCGCTCTTGGTTGGGGAGGACTGTATCCTTTTGTTATATTTGCTGTTTTTTCTTTTTAAATGTATGCCTCCTTACTTTATCCTTAATTCTGTGACTTCTGGATAGTTCTCTTTTATTTATGTTTTTAAGTTGTCACCTTTTTTCCTTTAAATTTTTTTTAATGTATTTTTTATTTTTTGAGGGGGGAGGTAATTAGGTTTATTTAATGGAGGGACTGGGGATCGAACCCAGGACCTCGTGCATGCTAAGCATACACTCTGCCACTAAGCTCTCCCCATTGCACTTTCACTTTTTTCCTTTAAGTCCCAACTTGAATGTAAGTGTAGATGAAATATTATTACCCGCAAGCTCACCCCATAGAGGGGCTACTTTACATCATTAGTAATTAGTACAGCTTACTTTCCCAGCTTTTCCCAGTGATACATATTGAGATTTTTTTTTTCCTTTTGAAAATCTGGTCTATTTCAGATGATACGAAGGGAAATTTTATGAGTGTTCTGACCTAGAGATGTTTTCCTCTGTGGTTTATTTAACTGCTTATGATACCCTGGGGGTGGAATTTTTGAGTATATTAATGAAGAACAAAGACCAAAGAAGGAATATCCTCTGGGTAAAGGTCCCCCAGATTTACCCTCAGATTATGTTCGGCTGCTGTCTGCTGAAGGGAGCTGAGCACCACGACCCAGCTGGCTTGAACAACCGGGGATTCATCCATTCCCATCACAAGATGCCCTGAGGGCGGGCAGATTGCAGGTGCTGTTTGTTAAGCTCTGATTTGCTTCTCAGTGACCCTCTTGGCCTTACCTTTGTGGAGGGTAATGAGAGGCTACGACAATTCGAGGTATCAGCTCCAGGATGACCCAGAGGGTTGTGGGTCCTTTTTTCCTGTATGTATTGGAAGAGTGTATCTTTCCCAGGTAACCCCCAGGAGACCTCTTGGCAAGTGAGAGGTCAAAAGGGCATCAGAGAACTACTTCTACACCAATCAGTAACAAGGAGGTGGGACTGCCGTGGAAGGTTGGTGAAGCCTTCGGCTCTTTGGAGGAAGCAGGTGATCCAGATAAAACTGGGGTTTGGTGTGGGCAACTAAGAACTTCAGCTATGCCCTTAGAGGACCATCAAGGGGAGGCTGTTGGAAGAGAAGAAAGGTAAATAGAGTTCTTAACTTTTTTCTAGGTGGATGAGTGTGGGTCCAGAAGCCACAAGAAGCCTGAAACATTTGAAGGATGGGGGCTCTAGGCAAGACACGAAAAGACTGGGATTACAGAGCTGAAGTAAGTTTCTGTCCTGATGAGGCCATCCAGGAGTGAGTTCTAACTCTGAAAGGTTTGACAGCCTTGATCCATCTTCCAGTTAGCAAACCAGTAAACAAGTAGAGAAGAAGCCTTGGTGGTAAAATGCTAATGACATCGTGCAAATGGACTCTTCTGAATTAGTGGAAGGTTTCATTTATGTTTCCAATTGCCATTGCCCACTTTAAAAAAAATACTGTTAAACAGCCACTTGCCAATTACCAGGTTCTGAGTACTGAGGGAGGTCAGTTAAAAGATGACTGATAGAATTAAACGTGTGCTTCCGCTTTGCCTCTGACTGAGGGCACGTGGGCTGGCGAGGCGGGCTGACAAGGCGGCATGGCTGGGTTCTGAGCTGTCATTCTGGAGGTCATGCTGATTACAGGTGTGCGGCTCCTTAAACTGCCGTTGGAGGGGTCTCCACTTCTGTGCTAAACGATTTGAGGTGTCTGTTATCACATCTCTATGATTCATTGCATGCGATCAATATATTCTTTTTCGGATTTTACTCTTCTTAGTTTTTAATTCTTCTGGGATTCTTTGTTTCTGTTTAATGTGGGAAAACATGGAAGGGCCATTTCTTGATAGTGAAAATAATTTCACGGAATATTCCTGTTTACAAGGGCTTTTGTTGGAAAGAGCAAAGAAACTGAGAAGGCTTTAGTGAAATTCAATGGAATACAGGCCCAAATATGGTAAAAATCAGTACTTTCTGAAGTAGCTTTTTATGTTTTTCAAAAAAAAAAAATTGGGACAGACAGGGTAGCTTTGCAATTGATCGGTTCTAGAAAGGCTGAAAAGTAAATGGAGTTTCTTTTCTGTTGTGTGAGCATCTGGCAAAATCTTCCTTAATTTCTTGCTCTCAGGTAGGGATGCCTGTCAGCATGCAAAAAAGAGCACTTTAAATCTTCTGTATTTGATAACTAATGTGACTTGGCATCTTTTTAATTTGGCGTCAGGCTGTTTGTGGATTACAGCTCAGTAAAAGGAGTGATTGGTGTAAACTCTTAATTCAACAGCCAGTCAATGTGAAAACTTGTTGTTTCAAAGCCACTCTAAACCAGTACTTAACCTAATGCTTCTTAATATAGTGGGTTTTTTTTTTCCTGTGTGTGTCTTTTCTAGCATGCCTCGCAAATCTAAAATGGACCCCTGAAAATGACCCCCTTGAAAAATCTGGAAAAAATGCTTTCCTGGCCAATTCTGGTTTGCCTTCGTAGCATTTCGAAGACTTTCTATGCTAAGTGCAAACATTCATGTACCAAATTCCATGGGGCCGTCATCATTTTTAATGGGGAAAAAAAAATCTCTTTTGGGTTTCTTTCACCTTTTCTGGCCATTGGGTCCAGAAGATGAAACCACAAACACACACTTTCCGACTACACGCAGCATTGATAGTGGGGAGGAAACCTGTGGACATGGGGTGGGTGCAGTGAGATCTCCGAGGTTCGCTCTCCTTCACCCTGGAAACGAAGAGAACTACTGAGTGCAGGAGAGGAGCACTGCTCTCTGGTCTCAGAACCAGTGAGGGCAGGAAATAATTTCAGAGGTTCAGAGTCTTGCTCTCCTTGAGATCTGGTTGGGAGAGTGACCTGTCATGGCGCCCCCGGTGCCCGCAGTCCCAGCCTGTTCCTTGAATGCCCCTCGGGTGAGCAGAGAAGCTCTTCCATGTGTCTGTGTATTTATTATTTCCTCCAAAGTAAGAGTTCTTAACTTGTGATATGTGGGTGTCCAGTGGTTCCATAAATGGGCCTCAGGAAGTCTGTGGAACTCTGGAATTTCAAGTTTTGCTTGGTAGAGAAATTCTTTTTAAAACTTTTTTTGTGGTTGAAGTATAGTCAGTCTACAGTGTGTTAGTTTCTGGTGTGCAGCACAGTGGTTCAGTTATACATGTATATTTTCTTTTTCATACTCTTTTTCATTATAGTTATTACAAAATACTGAATGTAGTTCCCTGTGCTCTACAGCAGGACCTTGTTGTTTATCTATTTTACATACAGTAGTTTGTACCTGTTTATCCCAAACTCCTAATATATCCCTCCCCACCTTCCCCTTTGGTAACCATAAGTTTGTTTTCTATGTCTGTGAGCATCTTTCTGTTTTGTAAATAAGTTCATTTGTGTCATTTTTTTTTTAGATTTCACATATAAGTAATATCATATGGTATTTGTCTTTCTCTGACTTAACTTCACGTTTTATGATCATATCTAGATCTATCCATGTTGCTGCAAATGGCATTATTTCATTCTTTTTTGTGGCTGAGTAATATTCTGTTGTGTGTATATATATATACACCACATCTTTATCCATTCATCTGTCAATGGACATTTAGACTGCTTCTCTGGTATCTTGGCTTTTGTAAATAGTGCTGCTGTGAACATTGGGGTGTGTGTGTATCATTTTGAATATATGCCCAGGAGTGGGATTGTTGGATCAAATGATAAGTCTTATCTTTAGTTCTTTGAGGAATCTACATACTGTTTTCCATAAAAGCTGCACCAAACTACATTCCCACTAACAGTGTAAGAGGGTTCCCTTTTCTCTACACCCTCTCCAGCATCTATCATTTGTGAAAGAAATGACTGAAGCATTATGCTGTACACCAGAAATTGATACATTGTAAACTGACTCTGACAACAAGTTATGTGTGTGTGTATGTATATATATATATAAATATATATATATATATAAAATTTAGAAGTCTTGAGAGAAAAGGTGCTGGAGACTCTCCTTTCAGTAAAGACCTCTCCTAAGGACCACATTTTTCAGCCCCGCCTAGTGTCCCTGTATTCGGGGACCCCTCCAGAAAGGACACCTCCAGTCTTCCATCTGTGTGCTATAAGCCAGCCCCTAGGCTACTCTGGATTGGAAAGAAGGTCTGGATGTCTATCTATTTCTCCACCTAACTTTGATCAGATTCTTCTGTCCTCATCCCCACGTCCACGCCACTCCACTCCAAGCCCTGAGCTTGCATCCATTCTGCTTTGATTTGACTTGCTCCTAGATCCTACACTCACTGCTGGCCTCATTTTCACCTTTCACAAGTCTTGTCCATCTGCTTTCCAGCTTCCAAGATCTTTTTGCTGTCATCTTGCTTACGATTCTCTTTGTACTATTGAGTTTAGGCTTCACAATTTTTTTTTCTTACTGGAAGATGGATGAGATAAATACGTTGCTTTAACTTGAACTGGAATGATTAACCCTTCTTTTTCATTGGTGCTGACCCGCTTATCACTGTGATGACTATGGTAGACTACCGTGTTGGTATGTGTGATGACAGCCTACCCTTTGAAAAGAGAGATACTTGGAGGCACCATATTTCAACACAGTGCAAGTCTTCAAAGGTTTTTCGCTGACCTGATTAGTGGACTGAATCATGTGGTCTATTTAAGCACAGAAGTTGAGTAAGAGGGCTGAGAGTCAGATCTGGTTTGGAGGGATGCTTGATTCTCCAAACTATCTAGGGATTCTAGCAGATATTTATTTTGTGTACTTCCCACAGTACAGTGCCATTTTCTGGCAATCAGTTTGATTTTTTCCCATGGAAACACCCCTCCTCCCCTCTTAATCCAAGTGTTTGGGTGAGCCTGGAGCCAGGAGACATGCATGGCCTGACTTGTTCCATGGACAAGGTTCACCCCTTCACCACAGGGGTTGGTTCAAGGATGAGCACCTGATTAGCACCATCCAGAACTTTTGTTGGAACTTTTCAGGGAGAAACGGTCTTTCCCACTATGGTCACAAGGCTGGCAGGCTGTAAGGCCAAAGGTCCTGGTGGCCACCCTGACCCCATGCAGGGAAATGCTTGTGCAAGAGTGAACTAGAGAGAGATTAAGATTGAGACTGAGGCCTGATAATGTTAACAATGTTGCCAGACCCCTTGGTCCATCAGCGCCTGAAAATCTGCCCTTGGACTCTGTGGTTACATGAATTTTCACTTGGTTAAATTAGTTTGCTCTGTGCAACCATAGGGGTCATAACCAAAGAAGGATATATATAGGACCTTGGGGGGGTGTGTGTGTGTGCGAGAGAGAATTCCAAGAAATCACTGGTCCTTCTCACTTTTGTAAGTATAAATAGGCCATTGTGCTTGTAGAAATAAGTAAAGCTAAATTGTTCATGTGAATATTGACTTCTTATGTGTGAATAAAACAAAGCATGATGCTAAAGGTTTGACTCTTTGATAAGGTTCTTTTCAGAGCCTTTGAGGATGATTTAATCTAATGCTAACAGCTCACAGGAGAATTTCAGAGGATAAGAAAAAAAAAAAGAACATTACATGATTCTACCAGATGTGGGCTAAGGGAGTCATTTTAGATTCAAATAAATAAAAAGTGCCTCTGGTGTGCTTCTAATGTTTCGGTATATGCAAATTAGATTTTTATATAGTACATCTCATAATATGGCCAACAGTGGAGTGAAATTGAACTTTAATTGAAAGCAGAGCTAGAGGAAAGCCGGGGTGGAAAATAAAATTTTCAGTTCCAACAAAAGCCATTTATAGTACATATCAAGACCAGGCCATACTTTTAAACAAAATTAGAAATAGATCAATAGGAAGGAATTCATTCCAAAGAATGGAAGCAAATTGAGAGACATAGGGTAAAATCTTATATATTTAGTATCATTCATAGGTAAGTAAGAGAAATTGTTATGCACACTTTAAAAAATTGTCCACAGCAAAGAAGTTAATAGGGAAAAGAATAAAAATAATGCTAGATTGAGAAGCATGACTGGTTTGAAAAGTGATGTCAGAACAGACATTATTTTGACATGGATCCTGTTATTTTTTAATTACATTTTCTGCAGCTTATGCATTAGATATCAGCAGGAATCGTGATCCAAGTAAACACAACACTGAAACTTAATTAAAGGATTATAGAATGCGTCCCTTTCTGCTATACCTCACTACTACATCACTGAAGGTCTATTTACAACAGTTTCTTTCGCCCAGTACATCATGCTAGGCTATCAAGAAAAAAATGACAAGACACATGAAAAGACATTAATTTAAAGAGACAGAAGAAGCATCAGAACCAGCCTCAGATAAGGCAGAGATGTTGGGATGATCACACTAGGAATTTAAAAGAACTATGATTAACATACTAAGAGCTCTAATGGATAAAGTAGACAGTGTGTAGGAACAAAGGGCAATGTAAGCTGAGAGATGAAAATTATAAGAAAAAATAAAGGAATGATAGAGATTAAATAACACTGTAACAAGAATGAAGAGTACCTTTAATGGGCTTTTAATAGACTGGACATAGTTGAGGAAAGAATCTCAGAGCTTGAGGTTATAGTGATAGGATGCCCAAACCAAACAACAAAGAGAATAAAGACTGGAAAATAAAACAGAGCAGAATATCCAAGAATTGTGGAACAACAACAAAAAGTATAGTATATGCATAATGGAAATGCCAGAAAAAGAGGGAAAGGAGCAGAAATAATATTTGAAACAGTAATGACTGAGAATTTCCCCAAATTAATCTCAGACACTAAACCACAGATCCAGGAAGGTTAGTGAATACCAAGCAGGGTAAATGCAGAAACAAACCAACCAACCTGCAAACCCCGCCAAAACCTCCCAAACCTACAATAAGGCATATTATTTTCAAACTACAGAAAAGTGAAGATTAAGGGAAAATCCTGAAAGAAGCCAGAGGGGAAAAACACTTTACCTATGGAGTGGCGGAGATAAGAATGACATCTGACATCTCCTCAGAAACCATGCAAGCAAGAAGAGACTGGAGTGAAATATTTAAATTGTTGAGAGATACCCTTCCCCAACCTAGAATTCAGTACCCTGTGAAGTCATCCTTCAAAAGTGAAGCAGAAATGAAGACTTTTTCAGACAAACAAAAATTGAGGGAATTTATTGCCAGTAGACTTGCCTTGCAAGAAATGTTAAGTTCTTTAGAGAGAAAGAAAATGATGTAGGTTAGCAGCTCAGGTCTATACAAAAAAGAATGTCGAAGAAGGAATAAATGAAAATAAACTATAAAATTTATTTTTCTTGTTTGTAAATGATCTAACACTTAACAGTATTTTCCCCAAATAATAGCAATGAAGCCAAAGGCTGGTGCTCTGAAAAGATCAATAAAATTGATAAGCCTCCAAAAAAGAGACAACAAAAATTGCCAATATCAGTAATGAAAGATTGCACATTACTATGGATCCTATGGATGTTAAAAGGATAATAAAGAAATAACCACGAACAACTCTATGCCCACGATTTTGATAACCTAAATGGATCAATACCTTGAACTACACAATCTGCCAAAACTCACAGAAGAAATATACCATCTGACTGGGATTTCAAAATTGTAGAATAGATAAACAAGATTATACTGTATAGCACAGGGAAATATACACAAAATGTTATGATAACTCACAGAGAAAAAAATGTGACAATGAGTGTGTATATGTCCATGAATGACTGAAAAATTGTGCTGAACACTGGAATTTGACACAACGTTGTAAAATGATTATAAATCAATAAAAAATGTTTAAAAAAAGAAATATACCATCTGAACAGGCCTATATGTATTAAAGAAATTGAATCAATAATTAATAACCTTCCAAAACAGAAATAACCAGTCTCAGTTGGAGTAAATTCCACCAAACATCTAAAGAAGAAATTATACCAATTATCTACAATTTCTTTCAGAAGATAGAAGCAGAGGGCATGCTTCTTAATGCAGCATCACCCTTCTATCAAAAGCAGACAAAGGCATTACAAGAAAACTATAGACCAATATCTTTCATGAACATCCCAAGTGGGATTTATCCCAAGTATGCAAGGCTAGTTCAACAGTTTAAAATCAATTAATGTAATCCAACACATTCACAGACTAAAGAAGGAAAAATCACATGCTCTTATCAATAGATTTAGAAAAAGCATATGATAAAATGTAACGCCTGTTTATGATTAAAAAAAAAAGCTCTCAGTAAACTAGGAACTTGAACTTCCTCAACTTGATAAAGAATATTGACAAAAAGTCTGCAACTAATGTTGTACATAAAGTTGAGACATTCGAAGCTTTCTCGCTAAGAGCAAGAATAAGGCAAGGATGTCTCCTCCTACTGCTGCCTTTCAGCATCACACTGGAAGTGCTAGCTAATGCAGTAAGACAAGAGGAGGAGAGACAATGTATTCAGGTTAGAAAGAAATAAATAAAACTGTGTGTTTTCAAATGACATGATTGTGGAGAAAATCTGAAAGAACTAACAAAAAACCTTTTGAAACTCATAAGTGATTATAACAAGTTTGTGGGATACAAAATTAATACACAAAAGTCAGTTGATTCCCTGTATACCAGCAATGAACAAGTGGAATTTGAAATTTTAAAATATAATACCATTTACATTAGCACTCCAAAGTATAAAATACTTAGATACAAATCTAACAAAATATGTACAAGCTCTATATGAGTAAGGCTACAAAATTCTGATGAAAGAAATCAGAAGAACTAAGTAAGTGGGTATATACCATATTAACAGGTAGGAAAACTCAATGTTGTCAAGGTGTCAGTTCTTTCCAGCGTGGCTTATAGATTCAGTGCACTCCCAATCAAGATACCAGCGAGTTATGTGGAGATCAGTAAATTGACTCTAAAGTTTACATGGACAGGCAAAAGACTCAGAATAACCAAAACAATATTGAGGGGCAAGAACAAAGTTGGAGGGCTGACACTATCTGACTTCAAAACGTATTGTAAAGCTACAGTAATGAAGACAGTATTGTATTGGCAAAAGAATAGACAGACAGATTAACGGAACAGAACAGAAAGCCCAGAAGTAGACCCACATAAATATAGTCAGATTATTTTTGGCAAAGGAACAAAAATAATACAGTGGAGGAAAAATAGTTTCTTCAGCAAACGGAGCTGAAACAACTGGACAGCACATGAATCTAGACACAGATGATACACCGTTCACCGAAGTTAACTTGAAATGGACCACAGACCTAAATGTATGATGCAAAACTATAAAACTTGTAGAAGATAACAATGACAATCTGGATGACTTTGGATTTGGCACAAACTATTTAGAAACAATACCAAAGGTGTGGTCCATGAAAATAAATTATCAATAAGCTGGATTTCATTAAAAGTAAAACTTCTGTTTTGTAAAAGACACTGTCAAGAGAATGAAAATGCAAGCCACAGACTGGGGGAAAATATTTTCAAAAGACACATCTGAAAGAGGACTGTTATCCAAAATATACAAAGAACTCTTAAAGGTCAACAATTAAAAAAACAAAACAACCTGATTAAAAAATGGGCCAAAGATCTCACCAAAGAAGATATACAAATGGAAAATAAGCATATCAAAAAATGCTCCCTATCCTACATCATTAGAGAAATGTATATTGCAACAACAAGAAGAGACAACAGCACATCTACTAGAATGACCAAAATCCAGAATACTGACAGCACCAAATGCTGGGTAGGATATGGAGCAACGGGAACTCTTATTCATTACTGCTGGGAATGCAAAGTGATACAGTTACTTTGGAAGACAGTTTCTCAGAGAACGAAACATTGGCTTATCGTGTGACCCAGCAATCATGCTCTCTGGTAGACAGCCAAAGGAGCTGAGAAATTATATTCACACAAAAACCTGCACATAGATGTTAAAGCATCTTTACTCATAATTGTCAAAACCTGAAAGCAACCAAAATGTTCTTCAGTTAGGTAAATGGATAAATAAACTGGTACATTCAGACAAGGCATATGGTATTGATGGAATATTAATTAGTGCTGGAAAGAAATGAGCTATCAGGCCATGAAACAACATGAAGGAAACGTTAATAAATATTGCTAAGTGAAAGAAGCCATTCTGAGAAGTCTATATACTTTTTGATTCCAACTTTATGACGTTCTGGAAAACACAGACCCATGGAGACAGTAGAAAGATCAGTGGTTGCCAGGGTTTGGTGGGAGGGATGGAGAAAAGGCAGAGAATAGAGAAATTTTAAGGCAGTGAAATTATTCTGTCTGTTACTATAATGGTGGATACATGTCACTATACTCTGAAAATACTCTGTATGATTTTACAATGATGGATATATGTATCATTACACAGTTGTGCAAACCCACAGAATGTACAACCCCAAGGATGAACCCTGGTGTAAACTGTAGACTCTGAGTGATTATGATGTGTCAGTGTAGGTACATCAATTACAACAAATGTACCAACTGTTGATAATGTAGGACCATGTGGGAAATCTCTATCTTCTGCTCAATTTTGTAAAATTTTGTAAAAAACTGGAGTCTAGCGTTAAAAAACCTAGGCCGTTTTTTGCAGTACCTTAAAAATATATATCCCTTTCATCCAGAAATTCTATGCTTATGTAATTATCGAAAGAAAACAGAAAAATATAATCCTAGAGTAATCTATACAATAAAGCAAATGGTCCAGATATCTAACATTGCGTGACTGGAAATCAGTTAAATAAATTATGATAAACTTACAATGCAACCCTTAAAATTATGCTATAAAAATATTCATTGATATAGGAAAATGCTCATGACTGGCTGAGTTCATTCAGCCAGCAGGTGTTTACTGCCACACATGGTATGCATTTCTTTAATAGATATATTTCAAGAATCAGATGGGTTATAATGTCACACAGTAGTAACAATTGACTAGTGTTAAAAGATTTTCATAGCCTTTCTCAGAAGTGGTTCATGCTTCCCTATTTATTTATTCAACTATTCATTTTGTTGCTAAGTTCCTTGAGGTCTTAAAACATGGTCAGACACTCTTTGACGCTCCCTCTAAAAAGATGGATTTCAGGCCGTGATTATGGGCTGGCTCTAGTGACCTGTTTTTGAGGAGTAGAATGAGGTGGAAGTGATGCTGTGTACTTCCAAAGCTAAGTCATCAAAGGTGACACAGTGTCCCCCCACCCCAGGCAGTACACAAGCTTCGGGAACCCTAAGTTGACATGTAAGAAGTCCAACCCACCTGAAGCTACCGTGCTAGAGCCCCACCCCCACCCCACCCTCAGCCACTGAGTCAAGCACAGACAAACTGTCCCCATCAAGACCTGCCCACGTTGCAGATTTGTGAGCAAAATAAATATCTGTGTTTTTAAAGCCACTAAATTTGGAAGTGGCTTATATGCAGACTTAGTTAATTGCAATGAACCCTTACCTGCCAGGCAGGTTGCAAACATATGAACAAATAAATGTATGGAGGTCTGATCTGTCTCTTTCTCTTTCTCTCACGAAAGACTCTCGAAGCACACAGAACAAAAACATGTTGCCAGGATTATATTTGGGTGGTGGAGTTGTGCAGAATTTTTGGCTATTCCCTTGTGCTTTTCCATGATATACTGAAATTGGTAATATTGCTTCTATTGTCAGAGACAGTCAACAAATGAATAAACAAATAGGGAAGGATGAATCACTGAAAAGGTGGTGATAACCTTTTAACATAAATCACCTGTTGACAGGGTGATGCATTATAGCCCATTGTGCTCTTGAAAAGTGCTTGTTAGAATGCACATCTTCCCGGATGGTCATGGTGCGCTGAGCTCTCTGGCTTCATAGAACTGCATCCAATGTAGGAACCACCACCTGGGAAGGGAGAGACATGACTCCAGGAGGGCACCTAGTAACTTGTACCCACTAGAACTGCCACTAAACTTGCTTTTATCAATATTTGTGTGCTTTGAGAAAATAGCTGGACTGACGCTGGGTTCTGGGTATTTATAATCCTTCATGTAATGACTCATGGAAAAGAGAAACCCACAACACTCAGATGAGTGTCTTATTTACACCAGCATAAGTTGATCGTTGGTCTACAGTGTGTTCCCCAGAGTGCCAGTCCCGGGAAAAGATTGCTGGGAAGAGGATAATTCGTCTTCTCTGTGCATATTTCAGAGGCTCCTCACATAGAAGGGAAAATCTGAAAATAGTGTAGCTTCCTGGCTGTTTGGGCTATGATTGTGTAGAGTATGTGGTGGGTGATGACATTTGCTTTCCGGTCTACATCAAATAAGGCAGTGAAACGTAGAGGAAGCTGCTCTTAGTAAAAGTAATTCATATTTTCATCCCCAGGAAAGATACCATGGTCACAAGAGACGTAGGTTTGGTCTAGAAGCATCGGGCAGATCCCAAAGTAACCTGTGAATATGTGCTGCATATTATTACTGTGTCAGGATGAGGGCAAAAAGTAGACAAACAAGAGTATGAAATTTATCTTTGCCTTCAGGACTCTGGAACGGGTCCATTTTAATAATGTTTAAGGCAAGGGTGAGCTGGTTTCCCAGCGCAGCTAAAAATAGCCTGTTCTTTAGTCCAAGTTCAAGCTGCAAAAGGTCGTTGGGCATCCTCTGACCAGCTGTGCCCATCGACCCCACATCACAGCAATATCCCCCCCTTTTCACTTCCTTATATTGTGAACATGTTGGCTGGAGAGTGACATCAAGTGTCCTGGAGAATGACAGCACTCACTTTTAGGTATTTAGTGATTACTATGTGCCAGACACTCAGTGTTTCTGTGCATACCTCATGCTTCCTTACTCCTCATGCCAGCCCCGGGATGGAGAAAACACCATTATCCCTGTTTTATAGATGAAAAAACTAAGGCAGAGAGCGAACACTGCAGAAGTACACCCAGCCGGGATGCAGCAGAGCTAGGATTATAAAGACAGAAATAATAAATACGCTGTCATATTTTCAGGACTTTGTATGTAGCAGACTGTGCTAAACACTTTAGGTGTATTAAGAAAAATTACCCCCGACTTGGCAATTAGGCAAAATGATGACTGTGTGTCCTTTCATGCTGGAATATTGTGTAACAGGACCACCCAAGGATTATCTAATTCTCTAGGAATACATCCTTGTTTGACTTCCTATTTACTTTCTTTTTTTAAATTAGAGAATAGTCAGTTGCAATGTGTCAGTTTCTGGTGTACAGCATCATGTCCCAGCCATGCACATACATACATATATTCGTTTTCCTATTCTTTTTCATTAAAAGTTATTACAAGATATTGAGCATAGTTCCCTGTGCTTACAGAAGAAATGTGATTTTTATCTATTTTTACATACAGTGGTTAACTGCTTCCTATTTACTGTTGATTCAGGCCCAGATGGAATTAGATGCCAACTTGTAACTGATCGATACGTTTCAAATAATTTTTTTGGATGGCAGAGATGCAAATAATTTCCATAGAAAAGATAACCCATAATATTAAGTTATATTACTCTGTAGGATACAGCCAGTTAAGAAAATAATTTAGCAATCTTATTCTAGCACTTTCTTTCATTTATTCTGTGTACCAGTCTCTCCCATACTCCTCTGAATCAGTTTTGTGACCCTTTGTGAGGTAAATAACTCTTTGGGTCACGTTCAGTGGAGTTTTGGAGGGCAGTCACATCTTTAACATTTTGAGAATTATACAACTTAATTCCCACAACTTAAGTCCAGTAAAGTAGAAGATATGGTTTTCTCTGTTTTACAGATAAGGTGAGGATTGAAGAGGTCAAATAACCAGTCCAAGTTTTCACCTTGATATGGAAAGGACCTAGGGCTGCCTGATTCCACAGGCCAGGTTTGAACCAATGCGTTCAACTCCCTGTTTCTAAGTCACTGGGGGCAGGGCCTTGTTCTGTTCGTTTATATTTTAAAAAACCTGCCATCACAGACACTTGGTAAATGTTTGTACCAAAATAAATTCCAGAAATAATCTTAAGCCTTGTTGGAATAAGATAGGGTGTAACATTAAAATAATAATAATAATAATAATAATAATAATAATAATAATTATTATTATTATTATTATTATTATTATTATTAGGGGAATCGTCCGACTCCAGATGTGTTCTAAAGTGGTTGCTGTGAAATTCTCATTTCTGCTCATGATGGGTAAGTGTTCTAATTGTCAGGCTTTTCTTTAAAGTTGCTTGGAGTTGGGAAAGTCATCATATTCAGGATAGTGTTCTTACTAGGATGATGTTCTTCCTTGGTTCTTACTGGGTAAAAACTCTCTGGTCACGAAGTCCCAGCTTGGAGTCCTTTCTTTTCACTCGTGTAGTGAAAATCTCTCTATTGGAAAATGAGGGTGTTTTCTCTTCTTTTTATTTTCCGCATCTGGATCTGCCTGGCTAGGCTGTTTTTCTCTCCTCAGTGCTTTTGAACCTTAACTAGTTGCCTATTGTAGTAGTGTTCGCAGATTTTAAACAAATTCCTAATTGATTCTTATACACACTTAATAACTGGCTTGGTTAAAACTCTGAAGAACTGGGATCCAGTCCTTTATTTTCTGGACAAATTACTGTTCTATTCTTTGTTTAAATTTTCTGATTTATTTAAGATGGGAATAATGGCATTTGCCTCACAGACAGTAGATGGTTGTAGTTTGAATCCAAAGATGCTGACCACACTTCCAAGAAAGCTGGTAGAGACAAGGTCCTGAAATCTCCCAGGAGGGATGTACCTGGGGGTCAGGCTTAGGTCACCTCTGGAAGGCAGAATGGGACTGCTGGGCTTAGGAAAAGGAATTGGCAGGAACAAATGAACTATTCTGATAGGAACTAGAGGGATCCAACAGTGTATTTTTGTTGGCAGGAGAAAAAATCAGCAGACTTGAATCTAGATTAACAGAGATTATGGAGTCAGAAGAAAAAATAAATGGACAGATTCTCAGAGAAGTGTTGGAGGGACAGCATTAATTGCACGAAAGATGTGTAATGGGAGTGTCAAAAGGAGAGGACAGAGAAGAGGCAGAAAAATATTCAAAGAAGTAATGAGTGAAAATTTCCCAGATTCTATAAAAACAAAACATTAACCTACTCTTTAAAAAGCTCAATGAACCTCAAAAAGGTTAAACACAAAAATACTCACACTCAGGCACCTCATAATCAAAGAGAAAGAGAAAATCTTGAAAGCAGCAAGAAAAATGACTCAACACATGGAAGTGAATCCCAATAAAATTAACAGTTGGCTTTTTTCCAGAAACAGAGGAGTCCAGTAGAAAGTGGGATAATATATTCAATGTGATGAAAGAAAAAAAAAGATTGTCATCCAAGAATCCTCTGTCCAGCGAAACTATCTTTCAAAAATGGAGGCAAAATAGAGAATTTCCAGGTGAAGAAAAACTGAGATAATTCACTGCTAGCATGCTTGGCTTAGAAGCAATACTAAAAGATGTTCTTCATGCTGAAATGAAATTAAGCCAGAGAGTCATTTGATTTCACATAGGAAAATGAAGTATGTGGTAAAGGTAATTATGTAGGTAACTGTAAAAGAAAGTATAATTATATGTTTTGTTTATTAACTAATTTAAAAATTGCATAGAGCAGTATCTATGAAATTATATTATTGGACCTGTAGCATATGTAGGTAGCTATAAAAGAAAGCATAATTACATGTTTTGTTTATTAACTAATTTAAAAATTGCTTAGAACAGTAACTATGAAATTGTATTACTGGACCTGTAACATATGGAAGTATAATATATTTGGCAATAACAGCACAGAGGAGTAGGGGAAGAGGAAAGGAAACTGTCTTAGAGTAAGAAAATGAAATCAGATGGTACCTCCACCCACAGAAAGAAATGAAGAGAACCAGAACTGGTAAATCAGACAGTGAATATAGAAAACTCTATGAATACATTTTCCCCTTTTTATCTGTTAGGCATATTATATAAAATAATAACTATAGCACTGCATGATTTGGGTTTGTAACATATGTAGCTTTAATGTATCTGATAATAATAACACAAAAAGTTAGGGAATAAGAGTGGAGCTCTACTGGAGAAAAGCTTCTATTTATTATAGAAAGTGTATATAGATTCTAGATTAGATAGGTAGATAGATTTAAATATAATATAATTCTGAAGTGGATTCTAATAAGTTAAAATATTATTTATCTTAGAGCAAGCACTAACAAAGTAACAAAAATCTTTTTAAAAATCATTAAAGTAATTTAAATCATATGCAAGAAAATGTCCACTTAATGCAAAAAAACAGTAAAGGAAAAACAGAGGAACAAAAATGACAAGAGACTTACAGAAACTATAAAGCAAAATGAGACATAAGTCCAGAGACAGGCATGACCTCTCTTGTTGTGCTGTGTTTATTGCACTCAACGTGGTTTTTACAAGTTGAAGGTTTGTGGCAACCTGGCATCGAGCAAGTCGACTGGTGCCATTTTTCTAACAGCACTTGCTTACTTTGTGTCTCTGTCACATTTTGGTGATTCTCACAATATTTCAAGCTTTTTCATTATTATTCTATTTGTTATGGGATCTGTGATCAGCGATCTTTGATGTTACTGTTGTAGTTGTTTTGAGGACCAAGAACCACACCATGAACTTAGTTAGTAAATGTGTGGGTTCTGACTGCTCCGTGGACAGTCCATTTTCCTGTCTCTCTCTCTTTCCTTGGGCCTCCATATTCCCCAAGACACAAATATATTGAAACCAGGCCAATTAATAATCCTTCAGCGGCCTCTAAGTGTGCAAGTGGAAGGAAGAGCTGCATACCTCTCACTTTAAGTGAAAAGCTATGATTTAAAAGCAATGATTAAGCTTAGTGAGGAAGGCACGTCAAAAGCCACGATAGGCAGAAAGCTACTCCTCTTGTGCCAAATAGTTAGGCAAGTTGTGAAGGCAGAGGAAAAGTTTTTGAAGGAAATTCAAAGTGCTACTCCAGCGAACACATAAATCATAAAGTGAAGCAGCCATGTTGCTGATATGGAGAAAGATTTAGTGTCTGGAGAGAGGATCAAACCAACCACAACATTCTCTTAAGCCAAAGCCCCATCCAGAGCTAGGCCCTAACTCCCTTCAATTCGGTGAAGGCTGAGAGAGGTGAGGAAGCTGCAGAAGGAAAGTCTGAAGCCAGGAGAGGCTGGTTCATGAGGTTTAAGGAAAGAAGCTGCCTCCATCACGTACAGTGCAAGGCGGAGCAGCAGGAGCTGATGTAGGAGCCGCAGCAAGTTGTCCAGAAGATGTAGCTCAGATCACTCATGAAGGTGGCTCCACTAAAAAACAGAGCGTCAGCCTTCTATGGGAAGAAGATGCCATCATAGCCAGAGAGGAGAAGTCAATCCCTGGCTTCAAAACACAGATGGACTCTCTTGTTAGGGGTTAATGCACTACTCTGCCATCTTGGCCCCCTCCTCAGCTGGCAACTTGAAATTGAAGCCAGTGCTCATTTACCAATCTGAAAATCCCACGGCCCTTAAGAATTAGGCTATCCACTCTGCCTGTGCTCTATACATGGGACAGCAAAGCCTGGATGACAGCATATCTGTTTACAACATGGTTTACTGATTATTTTAAGCCTATTATTCAGGTGTACTGCTTAGAAAAAATTTCTTTTCAAAATATTACTGCTCATTGACAATGTACCTGGTCACCCAAGAGCTCTGATGGACATGGACAATAAGATTCATGTTGTTTTCATGCCTGTTAATGCAACATTCATTCTGCAGCCCCATGAATTGAAGAGTAATTTTGACTTTCAAGTCTCATTGTTTAAGAAAGAAATTTCATAAGGATACAGCTGCCACAGACAGTGATTCCTCTAATGGATCTGGGCAAAGTCAATTGAAAACCTTCTGGAAAGGATTCACCCTTTTAGATGCATTAAGAACATTTTTGATTCATGAGAAGAGGCCAGAATATCAACAGACATTAGCAGGAGTTTAGAAGAAATCGACTCCCATCTTCATGGATGACCGAGGGGTTCAAGACTCTAGTGGACAAAGTAACTGCAGATGTGGTGGAAATCGCAAGAGAGCCAGCAGTAGAAGTGGAGTCTGAAGATGTGAATGAATTGCTGAAATCTCAGGGTACAACCTGAACGACGAGGAGGTACTTCTTCTGGACGAGCAGAGAACGTGGTTTCTTACGATGGAAACTGCTCCTAGTGGGGATACTGTGAACATTGTTGAAATGACAGCACAGGATCAGAGTATTACATAAATGTAACTGATAAAGCAGCAGCAGACTTTGAGAGGATTGACTCCCAGTATTGAAAGAATTTCTGTTGTGGGTAAAATGCTATCACACAGCATTGCATGCTGCAAAGAAATCGTGAAAGGGAGTCAGCTGATGTGGCAAATTTCATTGTTGTCTTGTTTTACGAAATTGCCACAGCCACCCCAACCCTTGGCAGCCACAACCCTGATCAGTTAGCAGCCACCAACATCAAGGAAAAACTCTCCACCAGCAAAAAAATTATGGCTTGATGAAGGCTCGGATGATGGTTAGCAGTTTTTAGCAGTAAGGTATTTCTGAATTATGTCCATTTTTTTAACATAATGCTATGTCTTAAAAGACTACATTAGAGTGTAAACATAAACATTTTAATATGCCCTGGAGAAGCAAAAAATTCTCATGACTCACTTAATTGTGACATTCACTTTATTGTGGTGGTCTAGAACTGAACCCGTGATATCTCTGAAGTATGCCTGTATATCAATAATAATGTTAAATATGAAGGAATAGAACAACCCAGTCAGAAGGTAGTCATTGTCAGACTGATAAGAAAACAAGGTCCAACTATTTGATATCTAAAACAGACATGCTTTAGACTCACACAACAACTAGGTTGAAATAAAAGGATGCTGTGTGTATTTTTGGACGCCAAATGCATGCTATCCCTCACATCAATTCTCCAGTCCTCTCACATCAACTGGGTGTCCGACAATCCAATCCTATTCTGACACAACCTATATGAAGTTAGCATTTTTCCCCACAAGTTAAAGGGTTTAATCCCAAAAGCTGCTTCCACTTCAAACCTAGCTGCAAGTGGGGTTCCCGGGCAACCCACACTTGTGCTCAACTGACAGCAAATTTGGAGTTTCCACTGACCAGCACCCCCACCATCTCGTTTCAATAATTTGTAGACCAATCTAGAACTCAAGAAAGTGCTCTACTTACAATTATAGTTTATTATAAAAGATATAAATGAATGGCCAGATGAAGAGGTACATAGAGTGGGGTCTGGAAGTGTCCCAAGCACAAGAGCCTCTGTCCTCATGGAGGCAGGGTATGCCACCCTCCTGGCACATGCATGTGTTCACCAAATCAGAAGCTCTCCAGACCCCATCACCCACGGGGTTTACCCATTTCACTTGTGTGGGCACGATTGATTAAATCACTTGGCATGGGTGACTGAACTTCATCTCCAGTTCCAGAGGTTGGGGGTTAGGGCTGAAATTTCAAGCCCTCTAATCATACAGTTGGTTTTTTAACAACCAGCTCCCATCCTGAAGCTATTTAGGTACCACTCTCCCTCAACCTGAGTCCTTTCATTAGCACACAAAAAACAGTGAGTGCCAAGGGTTTTGGGATCTCTATGCCAGATACCAGGAACAAAGACCAAACATTTATATTATTATTTTCCACCACAGATAGAAAAAGATATTGCATGCAGACGGCAACCGTAAGAGAGCTAGAGTATCTGTACTATAATGAGACAAAATAGACTTGAAGACGAAATGTGGCTAGGGCAAAGAAGGACATTTTCTAATTCCCTAATATCCTGCAAAGTAGAATTGGAAATAATGGGAGAGTCAGAAGTTGCGATGCTTGCCTACCCTACAGGACTGGTTCAGGAACTCGGCAGTCCTCAGTAAGAGCAGGGTCCGTTAGGGTAAACGTAGTTTGGGTATATGAGCCGGGGAGGCGAGATCAGGAAGATGTTTCCTCTGATTCCTTTCTTTACAGACTGTGCAGTTCAACCTGTAACTTTTATCCTGGCCTCCCTATGAACCCTCAGTGGAAATGATTTCCTGATCACATTGAATCCTAGAAAAATGTGCATTTTATATCTTATTAGGAATAAGATTGAGGGAATATAAATTGCTTGGTTGGATGGTAATTCAATTTAATGGTTGAATGGAATTGTGTGCCTTGAAGATGACTAAGCCAAGAGAGAAATGACAAGCAGTTGCGAACGAATGGAAGAAAAGCACTGGAGAAAATGGAAGATGTTTTAATACAGCTTATGGAGGGCAAAATCCTTTCATTCTTTTGCTATGTTAGTGACAGGATGGTAAAGCCAAAGGAGACATCAATCTTTCAAAAAAGACAGTTCTATAGTGACCAGGTGGGTTGTAGCGCCTAATACCCTGTGTTCACCGTGGCGCCATCAAATGGTTTTTATTTAGCTTTAAGGCAGATGATGATACAATGATCACTTCTGTTTTTTTTCAAAGTAGGTGCTCTTCTTTGTTGAGATTACATCACTTAAATTTATTTATGGATCAAATTCATCCCTAAATTGTGAAGAGAAGAATTGTAGAATGAACAATTTCCTGGTGATTCACATAGAGCTTGGAAGAATCATTCTTACTGAAACTTTTTGGGCTCTAGTCAAGGCAAGTCTAAATTAAGTTTTGAAGAGTGACAACGTTGGCATTTTTCTGTAAGAATGGAGAGAACCAGAACCCAAATTAAAGAAATTGCACATTATGTAATTGGTTAATCCTAATGTAACCTTGGCCTTTCTTATCAGGGAATTATGCCACTTTAAAATAAAACTCTTAGGTCTTTAATTGGGAATTGGAGCATTGGCTTATTGTCATTGTGCAGAGTTTAAAAATTCCTATTAGAATCCGTATTCCCATTTTGACAGGGCAGTAGGCTTAATCCGGGTGACCAATCCCTGGCGCTTGACTAGTGGAAAGTTATGTAAAACACAATGACTGATATTTAGGGGCTACATTGCTTTAAATTAATTACTTAAATTAACAATTTTTAAATAATTAAGTTCAGTTGTTTCCACTTAAATGTTGTCCTGTCTCAGCTGTCTCTGTCCTGAGAAGGGTTTTTTCTTAGAAGGAGGTAATATGTAAGTGCAACGTCAATTTTATGGAGCTCTGGGTAAATTTCACCTCATAAGCCTTCTTGATATTTGTGAGGTCAAGTTCCTCTGAGATAGACCATCAGTGCTGGGCGAGTCTGGGCCACCTGGCCCCGCCCTTCCCTGTTAGGGATGGATGAGGAGGGTGGAGCCCTTTGACGTCTCCCTTCCCTTTAACACGCAGATCAACTGTTCCCTAAATTCCGACAATTTTACTTTTTAAATTTTTCTCCAGTTTGTTTCCTCTTCTCTTTCCCCACTCCCGTGGTTTGTTCATGGCTTCATCAGAGTCAATCTGTAAAACTGATTTTCCTACCTTCCTTTTCACTTCCTTTAAAATCTTTCACCACCTCCAAATTCAGTTATTTAAAAGCAAATCTTGAAAAGATGCTAAGCATCATTAATCATTAAGGAAACACAAATCAAAAACACAAGAAGATACCACCTCACACGCAGCAGACTAGCTGTAATACAACCCCCCCCCCCAAACCAGGAAGTGTTGACAAGGACTTGGAGAGATTGGAACCCTCACGCATTAATGGAAGGAATGTAAAATGATGAAGTTGCTGGAGAAAATAGGTTGGTGGTTTCTTCAAAAGAGTTCTGATATAATCCAGCAATTCCAGTCCTGAGAATCTACTTGGAAGAACTAAAAACAGGCACTCAAACACTTGAAGACAAATGCTCATAGCATCACAATTCACATGAGCTAAAAGTGGAAACCACCTAAATGCTCATCCAAGGGTGAACACGTAGACAAAGTGTGGCCTAGCCATACACTGGGATACCGCTCGGCCATAAAAAGCATGAAGCAATACTGATAGGTGCTACAACATGGAACCTGGAAAACACGCTCAGTGAAAGAAGCCAGACCCCAAAGGTCACCTATTGTAGGATTCCATTTATATGAGGTACTCAGAACAGGTAAATCTGTAGAGACAGAAATAAGATGAGTGGTTGTCAGGAACTGGGGCAGGGGGGAAGTGACTGCTTAATGAGTTTTCTTTTTAGGTAATTAAAATATTTTGGAACTTGATATAAATGGTGGTTGTACAACACTGTGAATCTGTTAAATGTCAGTGAGTTGTACGCTTTCAAATGGTAATTTTATGTTACGTGGATTTCACTTCATTAAAAATTTGTTACGCAGATGTGAGATAGGAGGGAAGGGAACAAGGCACAACCATTAAAAGAAGAACATGGGCATTAGCATCAAGATGGTGAGAGTTTCCACTCCCGGTAGACCTTGAGGATCAAGATGGCAGGAGATTTGACTCCCGTTACCCCTTGTGCTTCATTATACACTCATTATAATTTATTAGCGTGGTGAATGACCTCCCAGATGCCATGACAGTTTCGAGGCTGACCATAAAGGGTCAAAAAGTGGGTAGTGGCCCAGTTCCCAGGAATCCCAGCCCCTTCCCCAAAGTAGTTGGAATAATCCTGCTACTTGTCAGTGTATGAAATTACCAAGCCCATAAAAACCAACAACTCCACACCTTGTGGCCTTTTTCTCGCCTTCTGAGGCGGCCCTCACTCTGTCTATGAAGTATGCATCTGTCTTGAATAAATCTGCCTTCACTCTACTGTGATTCGCTCTTGAATTCTTTCCTGCATGAAGCCAAGGACCCTCACTTGATGTGGTGCATCCCAGGGACTCGCCAAAGACCTGGGACATGGCCATCCTCCCATGCCCCATTTTCCTGTATCCAGGGAAGGAGACAGAAAAGGTCATGGTGATGCAGTATGAGAAAGACTTGACCTGCCTTTGCTGGCTTTGAAGAAGGAAGAAGGAGCTCATGTGCTAAGAAAGCCAGAAAAGGCAAGGAAATGAATTTTCCTCTAGAAATTTCAGAAGGAACTCAGCTCTGCCAACACCTTGACTTTAGCCCCATGAGATCTGAGTCAGACTTGTAACCTGCAGACGTGCAAGATAATAAAATGTTGTTTAACATGTTGTTAACATGTTTAAGCTGCTAGGCAGATCTTAGCATATAACTTCGTTCCCTTAAGCTATTCCAAGTTACCTTACTGCCATGAGGAGACATCACTGTGGAGGTGAGCAGCACTGGGACTGGGTCCCTGATGACTCCTCATGTATCACTTTTCTTGCTGGTGCTGCTCCCTTAGAGCTGTCCTTCCAGCATCCTGGCCTGGGTGCCATCTACTGTGCGAGACTCAGTGCACACTGCTCGCACCAGGTCACATCGTACTCCCTTCCTTGGCACTCCTGTAGCATCCTGGACACGTGGCTGTCCTGGCAACCGGCTCTGTGCTGATTCTGTGTAGCTTGAGGTCAAGGCATGTCTTTAAACCCCAAGACCTACACCACACTCTCCCCAGGTTCTTGTGGAGAGGAGTGCTTATGAAAGTGTGTTGAAGGCACAAATAGACAAAATGTAGTGCAGAGAGATGAAGTGGCTTCTAGGGAATTACTAAGAGCTGGGAGTGAGTTTTCCTCTTGGGCTGATGCTGTTATGAGGAACTATATTCAATAATTTGTGATAACCTTTGAAGAAAAAGAATATGAAAATGAATATGTGTATATATATGCATGTCTGGGACATTATGCTGTACTCCAGAAACTGACACATTGACTATACTTCAATTTAAAAAAATAATAAAAAGAAAAAGAACTTGCCGGTAATCGTGTCAGATATTTCTTGTCAGGACCTGTTTTTTTGTGGATTAGGATACTATGGGAAAATATTACTTTTTCTCTCTGTATTTTCCCTTTTCTCTGTTGTTCCTCAAGGGTAACCAAGCCCTTTGATGTTCTTTCAGCTTGGAGAAAGTTTCTGTAATTGGGCCGGAAGCAGAAGTTGTCAGTGAGATATTTCTCTTCCTGGCTTTTGTTTTTGTAAAGCCTCGGCTTTGACAAATCTGCTAAGCTCTTTTCAGGACAGTCTGAGGAGGAGAGATTTTTTTTCCTTAGATGAAAGGAGAGAAGCAGGGTGCACGTGAGCTGTAACTTAGGTGCGCTACCCACTCGTGGTGCAGAAGCATCTAAGAGATGCCTGTTTAAGGCAGGGGATTCACCAGTGAGGACGTCAGGGCATCGCGACAAACTGTCACAAGTCTTCCATGACCTTTTGGATCCTGGTGTGACTGCAAACTGAGCAGGGTTTTGGAGGGACGAATGCCCCCACAGATTAACAGGAAAAGGGCTAGGAATTGTATTTTGCTTAATCTCAGGGGAAAAAAAGTTTTAAAATGGGTACTTCTTGCATCTTTGAATTTGTGGACCAAGATGCATACTCACTTACATGTGGGTAACTGGAATAAAAGCATCAAGCTATGGGGAGATGGTCTGAAAGGCCCCTTTACTCTCAAATGAGAAGATCTGCTTCAGCATCTGAAGTGATCACATTTTAGCTTTTAAAAGATTATTAGTATCTTCAAGTTACTGAGGAAGGCAATGGTGTGTGTGGAAGCGCTGTCAAATAGGAAGCCAGAGAACTGGGCTGTTCCCAGGAGTAGGGACCAGATGATGAAGGCGGTAGTTTGCCTTGGATGGTGACCCTTCCAGCTCATTGCTTCTTTGTCCTCTTCTTTTGCCAGATTCCAGAGAAGCTCAGGGTTGTCAGGATTGTTGGGCCCTTATCAAATCTGTGCAAGGAACTTGGACAGGTATCAAGAGATCTGCTCTGACTCTAGTTACTTGGGTTAGGAGGGCATTAAATAAATGTGACAATGTAGCAGGCAGTAGTTGATCAGATCATCCATTACCTCAGAGAACAGGGCTCCAAGAACAGTGAGAAGAGGAGGAGGAAGTTGCTTAAATGGTTAGGACCATGGGTGTATTGAGGTGGGGCTGGGGGCCACGTGGGGAAAAGTGTTCAGAACCAGCATGGGAGCACCAGCCCCTTGAGTCAAGCAGATGCAGTGCCCCAGTCAGCTCGCGCTGCCACAGCAAACACCACAGACTGGGGGCTTGGACAGCAGACATTTATGTCCTCCCGCACGTCATGTTCTGGTGAGCACTCCCTCCCAGCTTGCAGATGGCCCATTGTGATGTGTAATCACATGCTTTTCCTCCCTGCACAAGTGGAGAGAGCCAGAGAGTGAGAGCAGGCTAGCTCTTCCTCGTCTTATGGGTGAAGCCACCAACTGTATCGGATTAGGGCCCCACCCTTATGACCTCAGCCTTAATTTCCTCCTAAAAGCCTATCACCAAATGCAGTCACATTGGGTGTTAGGGCTTCAACATCTGAATTCGGGGAGGACGCAGTTCAGTCTGTTGCTGGCAGAAAGGGAAGGAGGCTGGGGGGACCTGAGACCCTACTCTCCCACCTTACCTCCAGTGATACCTGCCTCTTCATAAGCCCGTCTTCTTAAAGAACAGCAGTACATCCACTAGATTTGTCTATAAAATTATGGGAATGTGGGGACAATACCGTGCTTTTGTTTCATATGAAACACAAGTATTTTGGAATAACCAATGGTGAATTAGAAGGGAGGACTTGGGCATTCCACATGCAGTGTCTGGGCATTAAAATGCACAAATGTGGGAAATCCAACATGTATACATAATAAAGCTCACCAGCTCTGACAGGTGTGGTCTGCTTATTGCCCTAGTGGTGGTAAACTTGACTGCTGGTCAGATCAGATGCTTTTCGTTGGTCTCCTTTTTACCGTTCTGTATCCTTGTCATCAGGAATAATTTGCACGTAGGTCACAGATACATATCTGTTGCTGAGGTCAAGTTACTGGCAAAGGGGACTGTGGACCAGGAGAAGGTTAGCATGGTGCTATTGTGTAAGGGACTTGCTACTGGAGCCTGAAAAGCGGCCACCACCTGAGATTTGAGGAGCTGAGGTGCTGGAAGCGTGACTCCCAATTTGGAGTCAGCTTGCCACTTGCAACTTGATTAAAATACAACTTATGGACTCTCTTAGCTGTTAATTGACAAAATACCTCTCTCTTTGCCAGAAGGTAGCTCTTCGTTCTTTTGTGGGATGATGATTACCCAAAGCAACTTTTGTAGCTTATGTTGGGTGAAGGTAAAGGTAACACCAAAAATATAACAATATTCCTACTGCAAATGATGTAGAAACGGAAGTGAAAGCTTTCCTTTGTTTCATGTGTGTAACTGAGGCCATGAGTTCATGCCGTTCCCAGATAAATATTTCAAGGACAAAGTGAAATAGTACCCCTGGGAGTCCAGTTGCTTCTCTTTGAAGTAGCAGTCATATAATCTCTCTTTACCTCTCTATCGGGTGGGCTTTATTTGAATGTTTGGAGAGACTGCGCATTTCCGCTTGGGCAGAGGTCTGCAGACCAGTCAATGGGTAATACCTGGATTCAGATGTTTCTTCTGTTTACTCATTTTCCCCCTTCTAACTAAATCACAATAGCCGGAAGTGTGTAGTAAATATAACTTCATCAATTTGACCACATAAAAACATCCCTGCCAAAAAATAAGCAAAATGAAAAGACAAATGACAAGCTAGACACAATTACTGCAACTTATGCCATAAAGAGCTAATTTCTCAAATGGTTGCATTATTCTAGATAGTTGTGCTCTGTGAAGTCACAGCCACACTATGCTATCAAATACTGAGCCATTGCTCCTGGGGAGATACAGCGGTCTTTTCCTGCGAGCTTTTGGTCGTGGTATTTTTGTCAGCCAGTCAGTAAATAACCTTACATGTTTTAGGTGTGTTTCTGTTTAAGGACACCTGATGCAGTATATCCATAGCCACCAGCACTATAGCTCATGACTGAATGAAGCATATCAAACACACAGATTTTGTCCCCAGGGCACTTCACAGCCTTCTTGCTCTTAGGAACTGTAGACAGACTTTAGCACTGCACATAGAAGGAATATTTTCAATAGCCAAATCATCAATTAATAAAAACACAACAATGGAGGGGAGCGGCCAAGATGGCGGAGTAGAAGGACGCTGTTAGCTCACCCTCTCCCACGAATACACCAAGAGGGACACCCACAGACCCACCCATCCACTCAGAACACCTGCTGAACTTTGACAGAACATCGCCTTCTTCAAAAGACAAAATTCGCCACAAATCTGATAAACAGGTTTATACTGTGTAGCACAGGGAACTATATTCGATATCTTGTAGTAGCTTACAGTGAAAAAGATTATGAAAATGAATATATGTGTGTTCATGCATGACTGAAACATTGTGCTGGACACCAGAAATTGGCACAACTTTGTTAACTGACTATACTTCAATTAAAAAAAAACACCCAAAAATGTGAAAAGTATGGCACTAAGTCGACCATGAAAGGGACACTTTTTTGTAGCATGGGAGCTGAAACAAGAAGGCAGGATATGGCCTTGTTTGACCTCAGCCAGGAACACGCACACTGGGTGAGTTGGATTTTTCACCCCTCTGTGCGTCTCTGTGAATGAGCACAAAAGCACTTGGAGCATTGATTTGAGGATTACAAATAAATTTTAGCAAGGGGGTAAATTCACAGGTAAAGAATTCTTGAATAATAAGCATCTATGGTATATATAAAGAGTTTATAAAAACCAGTAAGAAAAGGACCGACTGCCCAAAGGAACGTGGGCAAAGGAAATGAATAGACGGATCTCAGAACAGGAAACACAAAGTGACTCCCAAATATATGAAAAGGCGCTCAATATCCTTGCATAAAGAGGAATGCAGATTAAACTGAAATTACATTGAGATGCCATTTTTAAACCTGTCTGATTAGTGAAGATAGAAAATTTTGTTAAAATGTCGTGTTGGGGAGGTTGTGAGGAGAGAGGTACCCTCATGTTTTGCCTGGGAGTGTAAAATGATATGGTATCAAATGTGAGATCGCCTGCTCCATCGCCTGCCAATTCCATTTCCAGGAATTCATTTCCCAGATATATTTGTATCCAGGCAAAAGGCCATAAGTACAAACTTATTCAGTGCAGCATTGTCTATAAAGGGAAAAAGCCCTGACAACAATGTAAATGTCCATCAACAACTCTCATAAAATAAAAAAAAATGACTCAAAAGTGGACAAAAGACAAATCCTCTTTAAAAAACAACTCTGGTTCAAGGAACGATAATACATTAAAAGCAGGATGTATTATTCAGCTTTATAAAAGAATGAGAAAGCTCACTGAGCTGTATTGAATTAAAAACGTGTGCAGGGGGAGGGTATAGCTCAAGTGGTAGAGCGCATGCTTAGCGTGCGCAAAGTCCTGGGTTCAATCCCCAGCACCTCCTCTATAAACAAACAAACAAACAAACTTAATTACCTCCTCCTCCCTCCAAAAAAAAGGTGTGCAGTCTGTGATCACTGTGTGTGCACATGTGTATGTGTGTGTGTGTGTGTGTGTGTGTGTGTGTGTGTGTGTGTGTGTTTGCAGTCTAAATGGCACACAAGGCTTAGCAGTCTTCTAACTTCTGGTTTATTTTCATCAAGGTCATACACAACATGATCCCCTGTGGGTCCTTGGGGTCCTGGAGCCCTCTTCTCCCTATCCCCTCGTCCTTTAATCTTAAAGATTTAACTTGTATGAATATAAATTTCTGGGCAGGAGAGTAGGGTGGGGAGCAACAATGAGTACATGTTATTTTGCTGAAGCCTACTTATCTATTTATTACCTATTTTCATCTATATCTTATCTATATTTAATTCTCTCTTCCTGAAGTGGACCCGCACTCTCCTCCCCCTGGGTCTTCGATGATGAAAATCCTAGGTCATGCGTCATCTCCCTTTGAGACTAGCCCAGAGTGTTTCCAGTGACCCCTCCTTGTTTTGTCTTATCTGTAACCTCCCAAGACCCCTATCCTGTTGCAACAGCTCACGTCAAATTTCATCACGTCCTAATTTATTGATAAAATTGAGGCCATAAGATACACCATGTCCCTCCTTGTTGTCCCTCTCCAAAAAATCTGTCTACCCACCCACTCAGCCTTCCTGGAGCCTGCCTCTCCTTGGCCTCCTGTGTCGAACTGTTCCCTCTCTGCTTGTTTATTCCCTTATGTGTGTAAAGATGCTCATGCTTCTCTCATAAAGGAAAATTCTCTCCCCTTCCTCTTCTCCCCTTCTGGTTACTGTCGTGTCTTTATCTTCTTTTCTCATGCAAGACACCGAAACCCATGTCTGCATCCCCCCTCCCTCCCCCATCCCTTCCTCACTGAGGGAGTTTCAGGCTACTGGTGTCCATGGTCCTGCTCTTCAGAAACTGCTCTGACGAGGTAGTCGACGTCCCCTCAAATGTTGCAGCCAGTGGATGCGTTTCAACCACGATCTTAGATTCACACTATCAACCAGTCAATTCTTTCCTCTTACAACCCCCTACCCCTGCCACGCGGGCCACATCCCTCCAGGTCCCTCCCCCGCTACTGCTCCGTGTCAGCCGCATTCTTCCTTCTGCCCATTAAACAGATGTTTTGGGAAACTCACCAGCTGTCATTGCTGCTTGTTTCTCTGTCTGATCCATGACCCCAGCAACCAGTGAAACCCCCGTTAGTTCACTACAGATGAGTTTGCCGCTTCTAGAATTTTGTATAAGTAGAATCATACACTTTTTTGTTTCTGGCCACTTTCACTGAGCAGAATGTTTGACTTACACTGGTTTTGAGTCTATCAACAGTTGATTTCTTTTTATTGTGAGAATGACGTATGAATATGTCACAGTTTCTTCATCTGGTCGTTTCTTGATGGATATTTACATTGCTAGTTATGCTGTTTTTCCCCCCAAATCTTGTTCTGAGGGCCGCTTACTAATTGTCTCATTCATCTTTTGTCTTTTACTATGGTGCTTGGATAGGTAGTTTTTCTACGTGCTACAAGAAAACAAAAATATGATTAAAGGAAATTGGGAGTTTGAGATTTGCAGATACTAATATACATAAAATAGATAAACAACAAGTTCATACTGTAGAGCACAGGGAAACATATTCAATATCTTGTAGTAACTTACAGTGAAAAAGAATATGAAAACAAATATATGTGTGTTCCTAGATGACTGAAGCGTTGTGCTGTATACCAGAAATTGACACAGCATTGTAAACCTACTATACTTCCATAAAAATATATCAAAAACAAAACAAAACCAAAAATACATAAAGGACGTATATATTTAACTGGATTTACTTAGGACTTTAAACAATTTTTAGTTTTTAATGATTTCAGGAATAGTGCATTTCATTGTGCTTTGCTTTATTCTCGTGCACAGACAACTGGTTTTTGTTTTTATAAATTGAAGGTTCACGGCAACCCTTTGTCAGGCAAGTCACTCACCGATATATTTCCAACAGCGTGTGCTCCCTTTGTGTCTCTAGGTCACATTTTGGTGATTCGCACAGTATTTCAGACTGTGTCATTATTATTTGTTACCGTGATCTGTGATCAGTGACCTTTGGTATTACTACCATGACTCACTGAAGGCTCAGGTGATGGTTAGCATTTTTTAAGCAATAAAATATTTTTAAGTTAATGTCTGAATGTCATTTTTAGATATAATGCTATTGCACATTTAACAGACTACAGTGTAAACGTAACTTTTATATGTACTGGGAAAGCGAAAAATTCCTGTGACCTGCTTTATAGTGATAATTGCTTCGTTGAGGTGGTCTGGACCTGAACCCATGATATCTCCAAGCCAAGGTATGCCTGCATTTCCCTAAGGAAATTGCTTCTAATTAAGAATGTGTAATCCTTTCCTCTGGAGGTCATGCTTATCTACGGAACATTTCGTCACTGTGATGGCAGCAGTGATGAAGATTCCTATAGAAATGCACACTGACCTATAAGTAAACCAGATGCGTCCGACAAAGCACTTCCTTGATCCAAAGAAACGGTACCTAGCATTTACAGGGATTTCAGCTGTAAACGTTGATAAATGAAATACAGGTTTCTCTAAGTTGTCCACTTGAGATTTAAGCTCTTTGAGACTTTCATTAGTTTTTTTAAGTGATAATCATTTCTTCTCACTCTGTTTTCCTAAACAACGCTGTCTTCTTTCCAAGGTTTATTAACTACCTACATGGGAACAATTCCTAAACTTCATCTCCAGTGGTGACTCCTCCACCCGTGCGGTCTTTGACATCTCCACTCAGATGCCATATGGGAACACATCTGCACCTAATACCACACATCTAATATCCTCATTCCCATTCTGCTTGTTCTCTTCTTGCCTTTGGATTTATGCATTTGCTCCGCTACCCACCCCAAGCCTTAGTGATCAGTCACTAAGTCTTTCAAAGAATGTTCTGACTGCATCAGTCATGGTCCCAGAAGGAACCCAAGATCATGTTCACACGCTGTAACGAACAAGGGTGTAAAAGCCACTGTGTGAAGGAGGTGTTTACAAAGTGTCGGAGTGGCTTGGGGAAACCAACAAGGGATGGAGCAGGGCACAGCAGAGAGTGCCTTCCTCCCTGGTCCTGAAGGGCCTGGGGAAGGGGCTGTGAGTGGGATCTGGAGAGAGTGGGAGTCCTGAGGAGACGGCCCGAGGGAAGCTGTGACCTCGTGGGGAGGGATGCGAGAAGCAAAATCTCAGACCTCACTTTCCTCCTACGTTTCCCTCTAACTCTGGTGCCTCCCATGGGCTGAACCTACTGGGAGCAAGTGGACAGAAGCCGATCAGTGCAGCCTTGTAGCTCAGCCTTCTCGGCCGTGAGCGAAGTGGAGAAGCACAGAGAGCGGATCTGGAGAGTGCTGACTCCTTCCTCAGGGACGCAGCATCCCGTCAGCACTGTTTATGTTAGGGTTTTTGCCAGCGTTGATACCATTAGTGCGTGTTCCTTTTCTCGCTCCTTAATAGTCTTTCTGTCCTATTCCCTTTGGACTTTCTCCCACTTTTCTTCTAAACTGGCTTTCTGCCTCTGGCTAGCCTGGACTTCCCAAGAGTTTAGCATCCTGCAAAGCTGTCCCCGGTACATGGTGGGCTCCCTGCTCTCTGGGGCACATGCCGCCACGTGGTGATTGAAGATGCACATTTCCCGCAGCAAAGATGGGTTTCCTGACCAACTTCCACCGGTAGAGTCATCTTCCCATAGAGTACCTTCCCATGAACGTCACGAGATTCAAGGGTGACCTGAAATGGGTGGGTGGGGGGGCAGTGGGGTCTTCGTTCAGAAGCAGTGATTTCCTAATAATGTCTTGATGTGACCGAACGTCTTTCCCGCAAACTTCCAGAGCTTCAGAGACAAGAAAACATAACATAGCCTATTTTGAGAAATTCCACACACAAGGTCCCTTCTGCTTACCACAGTTCTTGATTTCTTCACTTTAAGGCATCCTATTTTGTTCTTCTGAAGAGGTGGAACTGGCGGACAAGACCTGCTTTCTCAATTCTTTGCCGTTTGCTATCTGTGAGTTTTAAAAGACTGGTGAATAATCAGGGCAAGTTCTATGTAAAACGAAAGCATTTGCCACAGACAGCTGTTTTCCTTGGGAAATGTCACCTCCTCCATCCACAAGGTGCTTGTGAGGCCATCTGTCACAGGCGCACTGACCTTGGCCATAGAAATGAGCATCTCCCACAGGCCGGGACAATCAGAAAGTCATTACTCTAGCGACACGATTGGGGGAGGGTCAGCATATTGATCTCGAAAGACCAACAAAGATCCTTGCCTGGACTGATACACACACTTAAAAGAGAGAAGTTCCTTTTCATCCGAGGTTGTTAAGCTGGGTCGGTGTGACCCTGGGACAGCTGTTTGCAGTCAGGTTCTTATTTGCAAACAAGAGAAAGCCACCCGGGATGATTTAGGCAGAAAAGAAATTTACATAAAGGTTCCTGGGTATCAGAGGAGTCCCTGAGATGGCAGGAGAATCAGTTATTATGTTTAACAGCTGGGACTATGGCCCCCACTTAACTCCTGAAGACGCCCAGTGAGGACACCGCTGCCACCGTGGCTGAGCACGAAGGCCTGGGACCTGCAGAGCTGGCCCTGAGCACAGGACCCCTGACACCACCTCCGGGCTGCTGCCGCCACCCAGAACCTGAGCTCCTAGGGCCAAAGGCCCCTCCATGTTCCCTGCTCTTTCTTTGCTTTTTTTTTTTCCCCTGCATCTAGTTCCAAATTTAGGACAGCTGTGTTTGGTTGGTGTCTCCGGGATACACGCCTGAGCCTGCACTGCAAAGGACTTTGGGAAATGCAGCATCTGACATCTTTAGCATCTGCAGTGGGGAGATGCCCCGCCGAGACTCAGGAGGTGAAATGTTCCCCAAACCCAGAGGAGTTCAGACGCTGCAGAACCAGAGTGCCCGGTACCGTGGCAACAGCCGCCTTTCCTCGCTGGGACAAGCGGCCTGCAGGACGAAGCCTAGGTAGGGAAGGGAGAAAAGCCAAGATATGAGAGACAGACAAAACCCAGATGATGTTTTTGAAGCCTCTGAATCTAGATGTGCCTCAGCTCTTTTTTTTTTTTTTTGTTTTAAACGCTGGCCTATTTCTGTTAGCTGATAAATTCCTCTTTTGGCCTATGTTACAAACTCCCTTTTGAGTTGAGCATCTGTCACTCGTAAACGAGAGCCTCCTGCCTTATATGGTCCTGCTTTCACTACTAGTGTTGCAATCATATTCTCGCTGCTTTACCGGGACGTTTCCTCTGAGCTCCCTCTGCCAGTGCCTTCTGAATACACTGATGTGTTGGCGAGTGGACAGGCCTGGGTGAGGAGGGGGCCCGCCCTGCCTTCAGCCAGTCTCCTAGGTTGGCTGGGACATGCTCCCTCCAGTACCCTATGCTCTGTGTCCAGTTACAGGGGCAAGAGGTTCACACATCTCCGAAACGTGTGGATTTGTGCAGGGATCTGTTTGTAAGCACACAACTGCAAGTCGTATCCTTCCAGGAATGGGCGTAGCTGGGCCCCATGGAGCTGGTTTTCTGGCGTAGGGCGCACCCAGAGATTTATCCTGTGGAGGGATGCGTGCCTTGGAGGTGTGCACCCGTCCCCAGGGCCAGTCTCTCGTTGCTGGTCCCCTTTTCATCCTCGGGCCCCCTTACTTCACCGGGATGCCCTGGTGACCAGGGGCCTCACGCCAGCTTGGTGGAACAGCGATGGGGGATGAGGGAGACCCTTCCTGTTTGCCTGCCGGAGTCTTCGCTTCTCTGATGGCCCTGGGACTTTGGCCCAGGAGAAGCAAGTGAGAGGTAAAGGAATTTAGGGGCCAAAAGGAGGGAAGCCTCATGTCTCCTTGGCCTCCCCCTCCTCCTGATGGCTGAGACACTGTGGAGGGTGGGGCTCCCTCATCGGGTCTCCCTGGGAGGCTAGACAGCAGATTCTGCACGTCTCCAGCATATGTGGGGGTTGTGAACCAGCCCCTGAACCCAAACTGTCCTTTCCTGGGGAACCGTGGTAAATTTCGGGCTGCTGAGAGGTGGTGACCGGGCAGAAGAGGAAAGGATGGGGTAAACCTAAGAGGCACAGACCATGCCTCACTTGCTGGACCCCCAGGCACCCGAGTCCTAGCGCACCTGTGAGCCGATGGGGTGTTTGTCCTCAGGAAACAGCAGGACGGCTGCGATGCTGTGTCCTGAGGCTGAACCGTAGCCAGACAGCTCTGAAGACATCCCTCATTTCTTCCCCACCTCGGTGCACACATTTAGACTCTAAATCCTCTTTCTGCATTCGGATCTGCAGTGACTCTACTTTGTAAATAGCAGAGGTTGAAGAAGTGCGTGATGATGTGTTTTTTCATCTTTTCAAACATGGGGCATTTTACTTCTGTGGAAACGTCCAGACTCTGGGCTATATCACACTTGTTCCCCACATTTGCCTTTGAACTTGGTGGTTTTTGTTTTTTTTTTTTTACAGCTGATGTAACTGGTGAGCAGAGGTGGTGGTCAGCATGGGATATGGATCCTGGAGGAAGAGAAAGCTGGTTTTTAAAAGGACCTTTCAAGTCTTTAGGGCATTTCCTCTTCCCATAAAAGCACTGTATATTAACCTGATTAGAAATATGTAAATAAGCTGCCTCCTGCCTCTTATTTCCATCCCTGGCTCTGCAGAACTGGCCCTTCCCTGGAAATGGGAGGAACTGATGTAATTGTTCTGTGGAAGATGAGGACTCCCGGATCCCGGCCAAATAGCTTCCTGCCAGGCCCGCTCCTTCCCTCAGTTTAATTACGAGCGATTGATTGTTTGGGCTGTGATGTGAAGACATATTAGAGAATGGAAAAAAAAAAAAGAAGAAGAAGACCAGAGTTCAGAATATTATGCTGTCACTGATTCATGTTTTGGCAAGAACTCGTAACTAGATTTTATGCTTTAGCCTTGGGACGGGATCTCAGGGAGCAACCTTGCCATATAAGCTCATAAAGGCCGA
Organism: Vicugna pacos; assembly: GCF_048564905.1. Taxonomy (NCBI): domain Eukaryota; kingdom Metazoa; phylum Chordata; class Mammalia; order Artiodactyla; family Camelidae; genus Vicugna; species Vicugna pacos. The sequence goes on from NC_133006.1 coordinate 6,519,725, forward strand.
TTCTCCGGTTTATTTTGAAAAGGTCCAAGTAGAAGCATTTGAAAAATGCAGAAATCACATCGGCCATCGGGGGAAGTTCTGTGTTGGTGATGTGCGGTGCCCTCCTCCGAGGGACTGAGGTTATTTTCAACCGGGTGTTTCAGCATCTGACTGCTTGATTTTCGTATATTTGACGCATCGTACATTTTGCAGGAAGGCTCTGATGAGTTCTCACAGTGTGGGCTCGGGGAGGGGTGTGGAAGCTAAGCCCTGCGAGGAAGGAGCTGGGGGGCAAAGGCTTTTATTCCAGACCCAGGTCTGAATCAGGCAACCCTGGAACAGAAGCATCAAGTGACCTCGCGTGAGAGCAGGGATGCAGGCGAGAGAGTCTGAGGCCAGACCATCTTTTTTGATTAGTAAATTAAAAGACAAATACAGAAAAACATGAAAAGACGTTTCAAAGTGCCTTGTATACCTCGCTCCAGTGCCCGGAGAGAACATTTGTGTACCTTACAGTCTTTTCTGCGCATATCTTGAATAATTACAGTGATTCAGCTAAACTGTTTTGTAATAGACTTTTTCAACTAGAATGTATCATAAACGTTTCCCTGGCTATTAATTCAAAGAAAACAGCTTTTAATGATTGGAGATGATTACACTTATCAGCTATGCAAGCACTTGGAATATTAGGTTTTGTGTACATATATGTGGTGTTGGTTTAATTTTTTTAATTTTTTTGGTGGGAGGAGGTAATTAGGTTTACTTATTTATTCTTAAAGAAGGTACTGGGGATTGAACCCAGAACCTCGTGCATGCTAAACATGGGCTCTACCACTTGAGCTATACCCTCCCCACTGTGGTGGTTTTATTTTGTGTTTCTTTGAAAATCACTGAGGTTGAGCAATTTTTGTTTTTTGTATATTTATGGCCATTTATGTAATTCTTCTTTGGTGAACAATTGAGTCATGTCTTTGACAATATGTCTGTTGGGGGAGCTTGACTTCATCCTGGTTGATTGGAAAGATCTCCCTCTGTTACACATACGAGCATGTATTTTACAGTTTTTGCCATTTTATTTTGTTCAAGGTTTTTATTCTTAAGGTAGGAAGATTTACAATGGTATGCAATCACATACCTTTTTTTTTTCTTTACCTCTTCTTCTGCTTTTATGCCTCAAAAATCCTCTGGACCCCAAGAGTGTGTACTTTTCACCCACCTTCTTCCAGCTTTTCTTCAGACACTTTACATTCAAATCCCTCTCACATCTGGAAATCCTTCTGCTGTGTGATGTGCAGGGTGGTTTTTAATTGTTCTTGCATTTGTGAAGTGTTCTTTCCTGCTTTGAATTGATTTGTGTTCTTCTGATACCATGGCCACAGTGATTTAATTCTTATAACTTACGAATGTGCCTTCATCGCTGAGGGTCCTTCCTCCTTTTTAACTATCGGTTTTGAAACTTGCTTGGCTCTTCAGGCCAGTTTAGTTTCTCTTGATACATTTTATAATCATTCTGTCAAATTTCCTTTGGAAAATTTTCCTCTTCAGGAACATAATGTGTCTCTCCGCTCACTGAAATAGTCCTCCTAGTCTTCCCTGCTGTTTTCGTGTTTTAAAAAATCAGCTTGGGGTGGAAATAACACACAATAGCTGACAATTTGCTATTCCACAGGCCAGTTATGCCCTATTGAGATATTCTGAGCAGAATGACTTCTGATAGCTGAATATATCAACTCAGGAGTTTTAAAAGCTTTTTCTTTTCTACCAAATATGTCAAACAAGCTCAGATATTTAAGGCTGTCTATGATTTAATATGTATTTACTGGAAAATTTCAATAAGCTTTGACCTTACGATCTTGAATATCCAATCAAAGTGAAGGCAACCGTTCTGTTAATTGGTTATCCCTTCTTTACAAAGCCATCAATGATTAAGATAATTTTTTAAACTTAATTGACTGCTTTCAATTGAATCAAAGGGCCTAGCTAATAAGATGACCAAAGCAATTGTTTCTTGATGTTCAGCTAATAGGATATATTCTGAATTTATAATTAGTGCTCATTTGCATTGACTTCTAAGCAATTTGTAGTCAACCTGGTTTGTTTCGAAAGATGGAAGAAAATACTGTGTTGTGATGGTCTTAGCAAGGAACGTACAAGACTTATCCTAGAGGAATCACGCTGACATTTTCCTACCCAAATAGTCCCGGTTAAGTGAAATGAATGGTAAACCAGCACTTACATGAAGACCGTAGTAGAGGACTGAAAATTGGAGACCATTGAGAACATCTTCCCCAGCACTGCTGAGAACAGGGACAGGAACTGCCCCAGGTGACACTTGCTGACAGGGAATTAATGGTAGGAAATGACCTTAAAACTTCATGTTCCCAAGGACTATAAACAAACTTTCCCTGGCAGCTGAAGGCAGATCCTTCTGAAACAAAGGGAGGTGTGAATGAACTTTCAAGGGAGTGGGAAGTGTGGAGTGAGGACCCGGTTCCAAGTATGACCACCCGGAATTTTAATCAGGAAACAAAGCGGTCACTGCCCTGCGTGTCCACTTCTGCATCTTAACCGAGAGCCCTTTCAAATCAAACCACAGAAACATCAGACCATTCAGTGTTTAGTTTTTCCCACTGAAATGAGTCTAGTAATATCAATGTGTCTTTCATCATCCATCTAAAAATCACTATTAAAAATGTCATTTTATCGCTTTTTGATTAATCTGTGTACCTGCAGGATATACCTTTAAAGTCGGTAGAAGCAGAGACATTTTATTTGTGTCTAGTCCAGGAATCGTTAAGTTATAGATCAAGAAATGAGGAATAACTGTAAAGGGTGAGGTTGTTCTAGAATAACTTACTTATCTTCACTTTTAGAGTTACCTCTTTTCTCAAATACAAAAATATAAATGCTCTGCAAATACCAGCCCCGCCCCCACCTTGCTGAGTCCAAGCAGAGATTGCTGAGCAGATCCTGATCAGAGTGTTGAGATGAGCACAGACTGAAAATGCTCGGTCTCCTTGAGCCGTCTTTCAACTAAAGCAATTGGACTCGAATGTTCATGGTGATTTATAATGCACCTTTAAGAATAATTTCACTCCCCAGTAGTAGAGACCAGGATGAATGGGCTTACACAGTGAGGACGTTTATTATCTCCTACAACAGGAAGTTCAGAGGAAGACGTTCCAGAGAAGGCGAGTTCACTGGCTTCCGCCTCCGGAATCTTCCTCTCCGCTCTGGTCTCGGTGGGCAGGGAGGGGTTGGCCATCTCCCATCACTGTCTCAAAGCGTCATTTCCAGACACAAAATTGTCCTGTGGAAGAATGTGACTGTTTTCTCTTATTTCTGCTTTTTGAGAGGGAGGAGATTTTTTTCCAGGAGTCCCCAGAAGACTTGCCCTCATGTCTCACGGCCAGATCCGGGCCATGTGACCACTCCTAAACCAGTCACCAACAAGGGAAATAAGATGATCACTGTGGGTCCAGACTAACCAGGGTTTACACTCTGAGTCACATGGGTGATGAACCAGCAAACGAAATTGGGGTCATTGCAGCAAGAAGGAAGGAGGTGGCTTTTGACTGAAGAATCAGCATTGGAGAGCAGTTTTTCATGTATCACACAGTTGGAATAAGCAAAGAATAGTGGCATTTTAAATCAGTTCTCAATATTTTGATGTTGACTTAAGTAAAAAGGGCAAGCTACTGAACTACGTGTTTCTGATATGCCATTAAATTTTGTATTTATTTGTAAGATCACAGAGATCTTACATATTCTTGAAGTTTTAAGCTTTTCTATTCTTTTTTTTGAATTCAGTTTTTCATTTTATTACTTCTTCTTGTTCATGTTTTTTTTGGAGGGAGGGGAGGTAATTAGATTTATTTATTTGTGTATTTATTCATTTATTTAATGGAGGTACTGGGGATTGAACCCAGGACCTCGTGCATGCTAAGCATGCACTCTACCACTGAGATACACCCTGCCCCCTAAGCTTCTAATCTAGGTGTGTCTTTGAGAAGATTTAATTTTTTTGTTAAGTAAATTAAAGTAGAGTGTATACAGGTGCATTTTTAGTAATACAAAGAACACCCCAAACCTTGGAAGTGCTATTAGTCTACTGTGGTTGACCAGTTCTCCTGCCAAACACAAATTGGCCCAGTGGGAAGGGAACCCCTTACCAGCCATTGCTCCATCAGTTGCTAAACTCACTGTGCTCTTTTTCTTGCCGTGAAACAATTTTCGACTCGTGGTGCTGTGGAAACACTCATCTGGAAGAAACCTGCACTTGTCTGCTTGAGAGGTGCTGGCCTAGGGTTCAGACCAACTCCCATCAGCCTAATTGCTCCTGCCACATGGCCTCAGGAGTGAAGAATTCTCCCTTTGTTTGCAACCCGACTGAGGGGCAGGGCTCCCCAAGATGTATTGCCTGCAAAAGAGGAGAGAAATACAACTGGACGTGACGCCCTCCTCCTGGTTCAGTTGCGTTTTTGGCACTGCTCGGTTATACGTTTGGATGTTGCTGCACTTTACAAAACATATTTCTTTTCAAAGGAGAGCAGTCCGCGCTCACTCCTGATACTCGGCCTCTGAGAATCGACGTGATCTCAACCAGACACTCGTCAGAGTTTCCTGTTGTAAGACTTGGCCTTCGAAGCTAAAAGCCTGCCCTGCCCGGGCCCCGTGGGCCTCCCGATCTGCAGAGAGAAGTGTCACGGGAGGAACGAGCCTGCACAGGCTCAGCCTTGGAAGACGGGGCTGCACTCGTGGTTTGTCTGTTGAGTCGGATCGTCTCACCTTTTAGCCCTTTGGCATCTACTTGTTCCCTCCCATTGCAGCTTTCATATCTTTCATCCTTTAAAAAAATCCCTTTTCTTCTATCAAACTGTGATTTCAGAAGAAGGATCCAATAAACTCAACAATACACAAGAGTAAATGCTACAAGGCTAGAGTCATGTTTGCATTCATCCTTCTGAGGAATTTTCAAGCGAGACAGATCCCTAAGTCAAGGGATACATTTCTCATTGTGACATTTTAGACTTCCATGAAAGCCAGTAAGAAAGGTTTTATTTCTTCTTCCCATTTTCTTTTCTTTCTTTCTTCTTTTTTTGCTTTTTCAGAGGTTGGAATTTTTCCTGGAGACCTTGAAACCGTCCCATATACTGAGGTGTCTTCCTACCCCGAGACGGGGGGCTATGGCAAAATGAAAACAGACTGGGAAAGAAATGATTGTTACAGATGATGTAAAGGTTCAGAGTCAAATCCTCAGATGAATGGAACTACTCAGTGGCAACCCAGCTCCCCTCTTCCCGCCTGTGTGGTTTGACCAATGAGGACTGGGAGAGCTTTTCACTGCCATGTTAGGACTCATGGGCGTATGACCCTGGGTGGTCTTCTGGCTTATTAGTGAACTCAACTATCAGGAATACATTTTAGATTAGGAATATCTTAGAAAATCCTAAACACCATATTTATATATATTTATGTCCTCCCTACAGACATAGCAGAGGGGAGACAGCTTATGTTAAAACATCTCAAGCAGGGAGTGATGAAAAGGGAACCCTCTTACGCTGTTGGTGGGAATGTAAATTGATGCAGCCATCATGGAAAACAGTATGGAGACTTCTTAAAAAATTAAAAATATAGTTACTATATGATCCAGCAATCCCACTCCTGGACATATATATGGAAGGAATTCTAATTTGAAAAGATACATGTACCCCAGTGTTCATAGCAGCTATTTACAATAGCCAAGACATGGACACAACCTAAATGTCCATCAACAGATGACTGGATAAAGAAGTTGTGGTATATTTATACAATGGAATACTATTCAGCCACAAAAAGAATAAAGTAATGTCATTTGCAGCAATATGGATGGATTTGGAAATTGTCATTCTAAGTGAAGTAAGCCATAAAGAGAAAGAAAAATACCATATGATATCACTTATATGTGGAATCTAAAAAAGAGACACAAATGAACTTATTTACAAAACAGAAGCAGACTCACAGACATAGAAAACAAACTTACGGTTACCAGAGGGGAAAGGCGGGTGGGAAGGGATAAATTAGGAGTTTGAGATTTGCAGATACTAACTACTATATATTAAATAGATAAACAACAAGTTCATACTGTAGACCACAGGGAACTATATTCAATATCTTGTTGCAACCTATAATGAAAAAGAGTATGAAAAGAAATGTATGTACATGTATGACTGAAACATTATGCTATACACAAGAAATCATACAACATTGTAACCTGACTACAATCAAAAAAAGAAAGAAAAAGGAAAAGAAATCTCAACCAATAAAGGCAATAAAAGAGCAAAACCACTAAAATAAGAGAAAACAAAAAGATTCAAGAACCAGGAAGTTAAAGGGTCAGAGTACTTTTATACCAGAAAATGACTCATATGAAACCATTCTTTGGAGCATGAAGCTTAGTGCTGACCTGAGAATCAAGAGTCAGTTGAGGGTGCACAGTCTTCATTATCTTCCTGATCATCCATCAGGAGAGAAAAAGAAAGTCCTAGCTCTCAACTCAGGAAGGAATCTGTCACGTAGGATTGTATATAGAGAACACTGAACAACACTGAAGAGAAGATGATTTATTCCTGGAGAGTCATTTTGGTCAAATGTGGATAGCTATTTGAAATTATTAGAGACTTGAGACGTTGGGGGACAGAGAGGTTGATGGTGAGCTGTCATTGGTTTTTCCTGATAAATATGACTCTTGACTGTTTAGGATTCCTGAGATTAAAGGAGGTAACTGAACCTATTTTAAGAGCCTCAGAAAAATATTTCCGGGAATGTTACCTAGGAGCCAGGTTCTGGAGAGATGACCTGAGCACTCTGGCATCCTCTCTTGGGGAAAGATTTTATACAACCCCACAGGGCTGTTAGACTATTCAGTTTGCAGTGACTTAGGGGTAAAAATGGAATCAAATACTTTCTTTAAACGTGTATAGTCCCTCTTGTATAAGCCTGAAAAGCTGCCCCCAAGTAACCATAGTGAACAGCGGTGCCTTGGGCAGGAAAGAGCAGACGGCTTGAATTTCTGAATCTTTTTGTTTGTTTCTGGGCATTTTTTAAAATTGAAGTATAGTCAGTTACAATGTGTCAATTTCTGGTGCACAGCATCATGTCCCAATCATGCATATATACATATACGGATATTCATTTTCATATTCTTTTTCATTAAAGGTTATTGCAAATATTGAATATATTTCCCTGTGCTCTTGAAGGAGAGATAACATCTAGCAAATTGGGTAGAATCAGATAAGAGCTGCTTTTGCCATGTAATCTTTACTCAGGGCAAAGCAAATTGTAGCCCCAAATCCATCCAAGAGAAAAACAGGAGGCACCCAGCTCAGCTGTCTGGGAACCGGGCAGACCTTGAGATGGGAGGACCGAGCAGCACAAAGCCCTTTCACCAGCTGCCTGTGGGATTCAGATGGTTGGCTACAGACGGAGATAAGGTGGATTTATAGAGGGGGGGAGGCTCTCCCCAGAGGGTCTGGCCCACAATCCCCTCTCCTAGTCAACCAGGAAAGTCATTCATCTGTTAACAACACCCAGGAGAAAATGGCCCTGGGTAATGACGGTATCTGGGCAAAGACATTGCGAGCTGGTAAGAGGAATGGCTTGTTTCCGTGCAGGTGGGCGAATTGCCGAGGCCTCTCGTTCTCGTGTGCCTCCTCTCTCACAGGCCACTGCCTGGATTTTCTCATTTACAGCACCTCATGCTGCTACTTCTGCCGGGATCCCTTAGTACTGCCTTGATGGTTCTCTCGGCCAGTTAGAGAGAATTTAACCCCAAAAAAGGGTCTGAGCCAGTAAAGAGAGCATCACTGCCAACTCGAGGGACAACTCAGAGGGACTCACTCTTTGTCAAAGATTCAGATGTTTATTTTCTCCGTTCTCATGAAATCATACCACCTCATTATGCTCATAATGCATTTATCTTGGCAGCCAACCCCGTGAACGCGTACTGATTTCATCAGCCATCAGCTCTGATGCTCTGTGCTGCAAGCCCCAAGTCAGTCCAGGTCAGTCCAGTTCAAATTATCTGCCCTGCTCCAGTAATTATCTTCCTTGGATCTGATTATTGTTCTGAGTTGTCACCTATTAGCAATGTGGGCATTGCTTTAAATCAGAAGTTCTCAGATTCCTGCAGGAGTTCTCATCTGGGGGCGGCGTACTCCCTCTCCCCAGGGGCATTTGGAAACGTCTGGGGGCATTTTGGATTGTCCCAGTCAGATTTTAGGAGAGAGGGATCAGGGACGCTCACCATCCTGAAATCCAAGGAAGGACCATCTCACCCTAAATGTCCCAGGTGAGTAGAAGCTGAGATGTACTGCCCAGTACCTACCTCTCAGACCTGGGTTGGGTCTTCCTAGGATCCACTTCTGACCACCAGAAGCAAATCTTCCGAAACAGAACCAACTGGTAAGGTCACAGGTGAGCAACCTCAGAAGAGCCCCCGCAGTGACTGTGACACAACAGAAGCCACCTAGTCTGAAGCCAAACGACGTGTACTGACGCCTCTGACATTTGCCAGCGGTGTGACTTCGGCAGGATGCCTTAACCCCTGGCAGCCTTGGTTTCTAGGTCAGGAAAAGGAAGGTATTGAAACCTACCTGGCACGGCTGTGAGCACAGAGCAGGTGCCGAGTGTGCGAGCACATGATACCCGTTACTGACACCTCTGCTGTCTGAGACACTGACTTAGAAAAAAGAGGCTTCTGGTCCCCGAAGATCAAGGGTCTCCCATTCTTTCATCAGTTTACGGGAAACAATTTGTCTCTCCGCTCAGGGCTGCACGTTACCAGGTGTCACCGTTCACATCTCATGCAAGAATTCACCAAGAAGCTTCTGATCAAATCCTAATATTTTAAACCATTCAGAGATCTGTTACTTCTCTTGGTCTTACTTGTGTGGAATTCCAAGTTATTGGTTTCATTACCTTGGCAAAGTAACTTACTCATTTTATTTAAAATTAAAAAATCATGTATCTTTTGTGTAGAAACTAGAGAGAAGCAAAAATAAGAACATTTAAGGAACTTAAGTGTTCCACTTCAGAGAGAGAACCATGATTCATGTCCAGGTGAATTTCCTTCCTGTGTTATTACTGATCTATTAAATTAAAAAAAAAAAACCCTAACATCATTTGATGCTTTTTTTCTTTTTTCACTTGCAAGACTGTATCTTTCTAGTTTGGCTGAATTTGCCACTGCTCTGTGTTTGGCCACCTGGCGGGCTGGGGAGGGGGGCCTCCATGTGGAGTGAGGTGGTGGACGGGTCAGGGGGCGGGGCGGGCCAGTGTTTCCAGGGGAAAGTGCTCTTTGTGTCGCGGTGACCTGGAGACCTGACTCATATCCGCCCGCAGCCCAGGGAGGGGGCTGTTCTGCATGGGAGGCCAAAAGGCCAGGGAGCCAAAGGACACGGTTCCGTCTGCTTGGAAACGGCGCCCAGGGCCCTCGTGGATGAACCTGGGGCCCCAGCTTTGCTTCCTGGCACCGGCTTCAGTAGGGCTGGGACACTCAGAGGCTGCAAAAACGTATCAGGGGTCTTTGTTCATGTTGTGGCAAAGCACACTCAGCCAGACACAAGGCAGAAAAATCACTCCCAGAAGTCAGAAACTGCTGTTAAATATTGGATTTTTGTGCTTTAGGTTAGTTCTTCATTGAAAGCAACCCTGTCAAGAAGCGATGAACATTATCAACAGCGAAGAGTCGCCATTTGTTTGAAACAGAAGTGTGATCAGCCTGTCTGGCAGCTTCCTTTTCTCCCTGTAACAACCCCACCTGAGCATGTTCCCCGAGCACTGGATGAGCTGCGTCATTTCAAGTGAATGCCTGGTAGTCTCTTACTGTATTGTAATAAGGGAAAAGAATTTCCTGTCGTTGAGCATTTAGCTCATTTCCAACTTTAGGCGTTTTTGGGTATGTGTATATATATATATATATATATATATATAGTCAGTTTACAATGTTGTGTCAGTTTCTGGCGTACAGCACAGTGCTTCAGTCATACATGAACATACATATATTCATTTTCATATTCTTTTTCACCAGGAGTTACTACAAGATATTGAACATAGCTCCCTGTGCTGTACAGTATGAACTTATTGAGGCATGTTTTCCGTATTAAAAGTAAAGTTAAGCAAATAATTGTGTAACCTGCAAACAAGATCACGATGAATGAACGCCCTGGTTATTCATGTGTGAGACACAGCCCGCGCTAGAGCCTCAGGAGGCGGACATGCCCCCGGGCTCTGCTTTGGGAGGCTGTGTTTAGTCTAACCCTATTTTTCATGCTGTAGGAAACTGAGCGAGTCAGTGAAGCTAAGCCACCTGTCCCAACTGTCACCACGAGGAGGGGAAAAAGGCCTCGGTTCTTTGTCTTACCGGAGAGAAGGAATTCAAATGGGAGACTGAAAGCATGATGTAAACAGAAAATTTGACTAATAGAGCAAAAGTTAGTAGAGTCCATCTTTGAGAACTGAAGGCAGGCCAGCCCGAGAGAGGAAAGGAAGTGGAGCAGCTCCTTTGATTGTCCTGTCCTGTGTCCTGGCGCAGGACGCTGTGGTGATTGAGGGACAGCCCACGTCCCTTGAGTGTTTGAGCGTGCTGGTCTCCTTTGCCCGTGCTCTCACCCAGGATGCACACGGGAAAACCTGCGGAAGGGCCACACCGCGATGCTAATCTCATTATAATGAGCACTGGGTTCCGTTAAGTCGGGTCCTTCTCTCTGCTGAGCTGCTGCAGCGTCCGATTCTAACCAGCTTCTTTGTTGGCCCTCATGTAGAGAAAGTAAAACTCTTTGAAGCCCCTTATCCTGAGCCCTGGCTACTGTTATCTGCTGGATTGTTCCCCTTCCCCTGCCCCCTGCTCATTTCTATCCAACCGCCTAACACAATCACAGGACAAGCAGGTAATAAAAACTACTGGTTCCCGACTTCCTGTCTTGTAACCATCATCTGGTTAGCCTTTAAATTCAATATCCTCAGATGTAAAAATTAAATCAACAAGAAAAGAAGAAGGTGGAAGTTGCCAAGAACAGTTTCAGCATTCTCTCTACCAGAGGCTTATCAAAATATGTTTTTGTTATTTAAATACATTTCCATTCATTTCTGAGGGATGGTGCCCCCGAAAGGTACCATGGAGTGTTTTCTCTCTTCAACCCACATCATTTTAATTTTAAATCTTTTCAGTGCCTTTTATATCTGTGCTGCCGACTTTTTGCCAAGACCCTTTCACCTGCCCATTGCCTGTTCCATTTCCTGCTATTTTGGGGGAACTCTGCTGCCCTGGTCACCTCAGTTAGTGCCCAGGGTCACAACACTTGCGTGGCAGGGATTTCTTCTTGAATTTAATAAAAGGGCCTTTTCTCGACCTTCACTGGGTTTGCAGTGATCCCAGGCCCATCTCTGAGTCTGTTCTCCCTGACGCTGTGGTTTTGAATCCAGCCTTTGTGACCCTCAGAGTGGTCCAGCCGCCTCCCCACGTGACCCCGGAGGATGCGGGCAGGATGCGTGGCGCGCCCTCCCCTCCCTGCCCTCTGCGCTCTCATCCCGTGTGTGTGTGTGTGTGTGTGTGTGTGTGTGTGTGTGTGTACCTCTGATTCCAGGGGGATGACTTGGAATCCTATGAAAAAATCAGGGCTGCGATACCCCAGCTCTCATCTTTTTAAGATGATCAATAGACATTTTTTTTTAAATTTATGCAATTGTTTATTCGCAATAAAAATAAAATGATTATTCAGGGGTGTTCCGAGCACGTCACATCTCGCTGGTTTAGTGTTGGTCACTTTGCAGGGACTTTACACTCGGAGAGGATCACGAATTAGCTTAAGGAACAGTTTCGTTTCCTCTGACATGGGACTTGGATGGGACGCCAGAGGCGCCGGGAATTCTTCTTTCTCTTGCTTCTCAGACTCACATACTGCAGCCTCAGTCTTGCACAGGATCCTTGCTTTTAACAGGCTGCGTGGTTAGGGCTGCTTGCCTTTCTCCTCCATCCTCCATTCACATGTCAATCCAAGGAGAAACAGAACATTATTCACCAAGAGAAATTTGAGGGCGTGTTCAGAAAAACCCATGACAAATGTTCTAATGCCTCATACTTTCAGGTTTTAAAAAAAAATGTAACTTTATTAGTTATATAATGAAAGACTTACAAGAAATAAACAGAGGAACACACCCTGATTCCATGACCTCACTTGGCGGACTGACAGCGGAGGGCAAGTATTGAGGTGCTTTGCCGCCCTCTGGTGGTCAGTCATCTCCACAACATGTATGTGGCTCAGTTTTCAGAAAATACCAGGAAAATTCTGCAGAGTAATTTTGATGTGGAATGAGCTGATATGTTCTATAACTTTTGACAGAAAGCTCTATTTTGGAATTGATAATCAATGTCAGTTCTTATTAAATTCTATGAAAGGTTTAATAAAAATTAGTCAATATAGGGTAGGTAGAAATTTACTATTGAGAATATAAAATGTGCTTTGCTTTAGGTAAACGTCTGCTGAATAGAAGCCTTTTGCCATCCAGAAGGGAAAATACCCCACATTTCACTGTTTGTATAAAATAAAGGTTCGACATACATTTCGATCCTTCTGTTTATCCACTTGATCATAACAGGTATTTTTATGCAATTTAAAATAGTGTTAATAAATGTGACTTGTTTTCCCAGACTATGTGGAGATTTTAGATACTTTCTTTTCCTCTTTATGTTGTATTCTTTGAGTAGCTTTCCTGACACGGGGCTGTGTTGGGGGCAATTTTCCATACTCAGATGTTGGTCCTTTCTTCCAAATTCCTTGCAGTTCCAGTGAGATGAAATCACAGATACTAGAAGCTCATCGACATACCAGACTGAGTAATGGGTGCGAAGCCAGAGGGTTTGAGCGGTTCTGGTTTCTAGTTCTCTTGCTCCGTCTGCCTCCTGAGGCTGATGCGCTCCCCATCACACAGACAAGGTAACCAGGGAGAGAGGCCAAGGGAGAATGTGGGTCAAATTACACTTTGATATGGAGGATGTGGAGGTTATAAATCAGTATCATCTGTCCCACACTTGACTCGGGGGATTTTGTACACAATGAATTTGCAGATGATCCTCAAATGTTGCCTCTTGATTCAGCCAGGTTTGACAACTGTTAAGCCCTGACAACAACTTCCGCAGTTTGTTGAAAACCAGTAAGGTGTGAGCCACGGTAGTGACCTCTTCTGACTTGTATCCCCTCAAATCTGAAACAAATGTGAGATACACCGTCATTTTCTGTGTCACCAAGGAAGAAAAAAATGTGCAATCAAAGTATTACTAAATGCCTCATCATGTAGCGTTTTTATTGTATAAATGTGGAAAGAGTTGTTTTGGACTTAGCTAAATGTTGGTTTATTTTATCGTGTGTCTGCGTTGTGCGTAGAGAAGAAAGAAAACACAAGCAAATTCAATTGGTTAAGGAGTTCCTAAGAGTTTTGCTTGTTTTTTGCATTCAGTTTATCATCGCCGAATCACTTTTTACAGAGTTGTCGAGGTTCTCGCTTCTCTACCCAGCATTTCCTGATGACTTCTGGGATTTCCCTCCGAGATGCAGATACCTGTTCTGCAAGGATTGGTGTGGTGCTTTCTTAAGTCTCAGCAGAAGGTTTTCAGACAGTAACCGGGACCCACACCCCTTCCTCAGATGATTCTGAAGTGGCCCTTTGCCTGGAAGCTGAGTTGCTAGCCCTGCCACCAGGGTTAACAGCAAAGTTTGTGCATGGACAGGCGATGACAGCTGGATTGTGACTGCTTCTTCCTGATGGTGACAGAAGATGCTGTGGACTGTAAGATGCCTTCCCTCTCTGGGGACGCTCAGAGGTGGGGGAAGCATGCCTTTCCAGACGTCACTGTGGTACCCTTGGTACCGTGGTACCCTTTCCTGTTTATTATAACCCTCTGAGGTCAGTAGGTTTTCTCTGATATATATCATTCTATGAAACTTTAGCCCTGAAGGAAAATTCAAGAGTATAGAAAATAGACTTTATAAGAGGGTTGGTTGCCTTGAAGTGACCAGAAGACATGCAAAGTGGCATAGTGCCAATTCATATTCCCCGCAGTCAGGTGCCCATTTCCAAAGAAACGTGTTTCTTATGAATGACATATTCAGAGGACCCAGAAAAAAGGTTTCACAGGATTCTGCAGAATTTGCAAAAGCTCTGATAAAACATTAGTGGCCTTGGGTTGTGGTTGTGATTTCCAAAAAGCCAACAGAGAGGCGTTCCAGAACATTTTTGCACCGTATCTGGAAAGAAAATCAGCGAAGCTGCCATGATCGCTTCAGGATCTTGGAGGCTGGGCTGTGGGCATTATTTTTGTAAACAGGCAGCAAGGCTCCTCCATGGAGAAAATTGAATCATCTCCAGCAAAGACACAAAAGCCTCTTCAGAAGGAAGTGGTTCCCGGCAGGACTCGGTGGCTAAGGAAGCCTCTTGAAACAAGAATGTGTCAACAAATTTCCCAAGGCTGCTCCAAGGCGCTGCGTGAGGAATGTCGGCTGTTAGCAAGCTGTCAACATCTGGCCTCAAAGGATACCTTTTATGAGGAAATCGCTCTTACTCCATAAGGCAGTCATTGTTTGACACGGACCACCCTCCCCGCCGCTCACCCTCTGATGTTACCATGAAGACATGGCGTAGCTTCCGCTGGGAGACTCCCCACGTACTGAGACAGGCAGCCGCAGGGAGCCCTGGACGTGCGTCTTCCCGGTTCAGCCGTGAAGGAGACCAGTCCCATGTGTCAGTATCTGAAAAAGCTCTGATTGACTTTTTTCTTGGATCTTGGACCCAACATTGACCGATTCCTGTGGTTTGGAGCATGGGAACTTCTGACTGGCGCACCTGCATCTCATGACCGCTCTTATGATGTGAATAATTGCTCCCCAGAAGCCACACGGCGTCAAAGGGCGAGTTTCTTGAAGGAGTGAGAAGCAGGGAAATGAAAAATCGTTATCAAGAAATAAAAGTGCAGCTGCATCGCTCTGTTGTTTAATTATCCATGTGACTTTGGAGAAAGAAACTTAATAACGCCAAGGCACTACTTATTAAAATAAAAAATACAAACCACTTACTAAATGTAAAAAATAACAGTAACATTGTAGACATTTTAATTACACTTGGCCTTACGCAGTTAATTTTCACAGAGCTTTGGCTCTGACACAGCTTTTTGAGGTAGTGATGCCTGGGGCTACGGGCCGGGAGGGGAGGGGTGCTCACGCAGCGCCCCCACCCCACTTCCCCGCAGCGTCTTCCTCTCTGCTCCTCCACAATTTGGGGGGCTCAGATTTGAGGGCTTGCAGGTGTAGGGGCTTCCACAGGGCCTTTTCCTTCAAGACTGTAACATGTGAGATAAGCAAGGGTCTGTATGATTACAGAAAGTTACAACCAAGATTAGAGTGACTGCCCTCTGGGCCAATCAGCCGGGTAACAACCATCAGGTCGTGGTTTCTTCTGCACCCCTGTACCTCCGTCCAGTCCACTCCGCCGTCTTTACCGATCACCCAAGCAAATTGTGTCGGAACTTGGTGTGTCTCCGAAGGAGGAAGATGCTTAGAAAAATCACAGTGCCATTACCAGGACTCAGAAATAAGCAATATTTCCTTAATATCATCAAATCGCCAGGCAGGGCTCATATTTCTGATTGCCTTATTTATTTGCTTATCTGTCTGCCTGTCTATCTGTCTATCATCTATCCATCCATCCGTCTGTCTTTTACAATGTTCTTGGCGTCAGAACTCAAATAAGCTTCATCCGTTACAATTGATTGGTGTGTCTCTTAATTCTCTTGACATCTGTAGGTTCCCCTCCATCTTTCTCTTTCTTTTTTCCCCTTGTAACTTTTCACTGAACACTGGTTACTTGTCCTTTGGAGTTTCCCATGGTCTGGATTCTGCTGGTTGCATCTCCATGGTGCTGTTTAATGAGCTTCTCTGTGCAGTCTGTTTCTGGAAATTGGCCGCTGGGTGTAGAGGTTTGGCCGGATTCAGGTCTGACGCTCAGCAGGACCATTCCACAGGAGGCGGTGAGTGATGCCCGTTTGCTCTGTTTCATTCCACTAATTTAGCAGGGATTGCAAAGTGATGGTATGAGAGGTCTGTCTTCCCCCTTAACTGGTTAGCTGGAGGGATACAAAGAGAAAGCCCTTCATCAACACTGAAGTCCTGCTGAGTTTTAGTCTGTAAAGAAACGGCAGAAGAAAGACCTGATTTGTTCCCTTTATTTAAAAGAATGGATTGGTTTTCCCATCGCTGTCCTGTGGTGAAATAAGAATTGCTTTTTATTCTCATGGACTTAAACCCATTAGGTTTGTTTTATTCCATTTTATTTATTATTCTTATTATCCTTAATATTCAAATTAAGATGTCCCATTTGTGGCCAGGGGGAATCTATTCAAGTCAGTTCCCGAGTCTTTAAAAAAAGAAGAGACAGCTGTGTGATTTCTAAAATGGACACCATTGTCATTGGTGGTACATCGTAATGTAAATGCATGGATTGATTTTCTCACTTGATTTTTTAGATACTTAAAAAATATTGAAGTATAGTTGATTTACAATGTTGTGTTAGTTTCAGGTGTACAACAAAGTAATTCAGTTACACATATATATATTTTTTAAATTTTTTCTTTTCCAGATTCTTTTCCATTACAGGTTATTAGAAGATACTGACTATATTTCCCTGTGCTATACAGTAGGTCCTTGTTTATCTATTTTATAAATAGGAGTGTGTATACGGTAATCCCACGCTCCAAATTTATTCCCCCCCATCTTTCCCCTTTGGTAACCATAAGATTGTTTTCTATGTCAGTGAGTCTGTTTCTGTTTTGTAAATAAGTTCATTTGTATAATTTTTTAGATTCTGCATAAAAGTACATCATATGATATTTGTCTTTCTCTGTCTGACTTCCTTCACTTAGTTTGACAATCTCCAGGTCCATCCATGTTGCTGCAGATGGCATTATTTTATTCTTTTTTATGGCTGAGTAGTATTCCTTTGTATAAATATACCACATCTTCCTTATCCATTCATGTGTTAATGGACATTTAGTTTGCTTCCATGTCTTGGCCATTGTAAACAGTGCTGCTATGAGCATTGGGGTGCATATATCTTTTCTAATTAGACCTCTAGATATATGCCCAGGATTGGGATTGCTGGATCATATGGTAAGTCTATTTTCAGCTTTTTAAGGAATCTGTATACTATATCCCTAATAGCTGCAGCAAACTACATTCCCACCAATGGTATAGGAGGGTTCCTTTTTCTCCATACCTTCTCCAGCATTTATTATTTGTAAAATTTTTTAATGATGCCCATTCTGACTGGTGTGACATGATACCTCCTTATAGTTTTGATTTGCATTTTTCTAATAATTAGCGACATTGAGCATCTTTTCACGTGCCTGTTGGCCATCTGTATGTCTTCTTTGGAGCCATGTTTATGTGGGTTTTCTGCCCATTTTTTGATTGGGTTGTTTGCTTCTCTGATACTAAGCTGTATGAGCTGTTTGTATATTTTGGAAATTAATCCCTTGTCAGTTGCATCATTTGCAGTTATTTTCTCATTCCGTAAGGTTGTCTTTTCATTTTGTTTATGGATTCCTTTGCTTAAAAGCAAAAGCTTTTCAGTTTAATCAGGTCCCATTTGCTTATTTTTGCTTTTGTTTCCATTACTCTAGGAGACGGATCCAAGAAAACATTGCTGCAATTTTGTATTAGAGTATTCTGCTTGTGTTTTCCTTTAGGAGTTTTAGAGTATCCAGTCTTACCTTGGGTCTTTAATCCATTTTGAGTTTATTTTTGTATATGGTGCTAGAGATGTTCTAATTTCATTCTTTTACATGTAACTGTCCAGTTTTCCCACCACCACTTCTTGAAGAGACTGTCTTTTCTCCATTGTACATTCTTACCTCCTTTGTGGTAGATTAATGGACCATAAGTGCATGGGCTTATTTCTGAGTTTTCTGTCCTGTTCCACTGATTTATGTGTCTGCTTTTGTGCCAGTACCATTCTGTTTTGATTACTGTAGCTCTGTTGTCTAGTCTGAAGTCAGGGGACTGTGATTCCTCCAGCTCCATTTGTCTTTCTCAAGATTGTTTTGGCTATTTGGGGTCTTGTGTTTCCATACAAATTAAAAAACTGTTTGTTCTAGTTCTATGAAAAATGCCAAATATATTTTTTATTGAAGTACAACATATATACAGAAAAATGCACAATTGATGAAGCTACAGCTTAGATTTTAATTGACGAACACGCCTGTGTGCCCAGGGCTCATGTCAAGAAGGAGACAGCGCCCAGCAGGCCTTGGCCCTCCCTGGTCACGGGTCATCATGCCTTCAGAGGTGACCGCCGCCTGACCTCTAGCCCTGGGGACTCATCTTACCTGCTTTGACTTTGTACACATGAAATCATACCAAAAGTTCCCTTCTATGCCTGCTTTCTCTTCGTCAGCTTTTTGTTTGTGAAATTCATCCATGTTCTTGTGCAAAATAATACTTTATTCTGTTATCAGATGTTCGGTCTCTTGGACCCATGTCTACATTTTTATTCACTTCTCTTGCATTTCTGGGGTTTAACATTTTTGCTTCTCCCTTTGGGTAGATTCTGTCAACTTTGTGTTTAGGTTTTCTTCCTTTCCCTGCATTGTCTCTGTTCAAGGTTCCTTTTTTTTCTCATTGTTTCGGTCTTTGTCTTTTATGTTACAGGCCTCCCGAGATGATTTGTGTCTCCGGTTATCCGTATTTAAATGTAAGGACTGAACGGCCATTTGGAAGCATTTTCACTGCAGACCTAATTGATTGTAAGGCAGTTTTGCCATAAAAGAAAAAATAACAAAAAAGAAGGACTATTGAAAAGATATAACAAAACATGAAAAGTGAATAACAAAACTAAGAGACTTTATTGTGAAATACAAAATATCTGAGTACATTTGAAATGTGTGCAGATTCGTGGCACGAATGACTGATTTTATTTTGTGGGCTGTGCTTAGGCAATTGTCTCCCAAGTCTTTTGTTCATAGTATTTTTATGTGTGTGTGTGTATATATATATATATATATATACATATATTTTATATTTGTTATATTTGTTATATATATTTATATTTATATTCTTTCTTTGTTATATTTGTTACATATTTTTATCTGTATTCTTTGTTATATTTGTTATATTTGTGTGTGTATATATATATATATATATATATATTTTTTTTTTTTTTTGCTTGTGATTTGTCTCCCTGTTTGCCATCACACTTTCTTTTGCTTACATTTCTTCTGTCACTAAGAGAGGCATCAGTTTCTAAGCTCTAGGATGCGGCTTTGTAACCAAACTTTTCATTACATTGTGAAGGCCTCTGCACTGCTGGGTGTTCTCGGCACGTTGTCACATGATCCACCGACAGCTGTTCCGGAGTTCTGTGGGGAACGTGGATTCACGCTGAGCCTTCGAGGCCCTGGGTCTCTTTCTCTCCCAGGAGAGTGTGTTTCAAAATAAGAAACCAAATCTTGGGGCAGGTTGTCATCATCTGTCAGCTCAATAAAACCGTCACCATCCTCACAACCTGGGAGACAGGCTCACGCATTGCAACCACTTGAAACCAAACCAGTCAAACCAGTTACTTTATCCTTCATGGCAAAATTGCTTTAACAGCCAATTAGTTATGCAGTGAAAGTGTTTGCAGCAAAGATATTTACAGCAAAGAAGCTGATGGCAAAAATTCCAGAAATGACGCCAAATAGTCAGATTTGAAACCACCACAGGCAGTATCGGCAGGTCTTCCCTTTAGGACTCCTGGTCCTTCCAAGGATGAACCCTCCAGTCGCTGGCGAGGATGCGGGTGAGTTGGTGTTGGCTCTGCCTGCCCGCTCGCTCTCTTAGGCCAGGGAGCAGAGAGAAAGGTGATGCCAGTGTGAATGAAAAGTATTACCAGCCATATCAGTAAACAAAGGATGCTGCGGCCAGCAAGTCATCAGCCGCTGTCACCACCCCTGACGGTCAGCGGGGGGATCTCAGGATGCAGACAAGCAGGCAGCCTGGCCTCTGCTGCCACCCCCACTGGTGCCCCCTGAGGGAACTCAGGATGGGAAAGAACAGGACACTGGCCCTAGACAGCCAGGTGCACGTCAAAGGGATGCTTTCAGTGAGCCCAGGCTTGTGCACCTTCCTTACATAGAAAAGTGCTAAATTCCTTAACTTGAGATAAATTTGGTTTTCTTTAATTAACAGTAATCTTTTGATGTTCCCACTACCTGGTCTTCGTTACAAAACCTTACATATCCTGGCCCCTCCCTTGCCACTTTGGAACAATCTCTTCGAGTGACCTGAGAGGCTGTGTGCTGCGCTGAGTCCTCAGAAAGTCTGACGAATAAACCGTAACTTTAAGCTTTTATGCGTTTTACCTCAGTCGACACCAGTTTGCTTGGCAGAGTGTCCCATCGGTCAGGATACAGATTTTCATTTAATCCTTCCTTCCTCAACTACATTTAGCTTTCCTCAGCGCCATCCTCTTAATTCAAATTCCCTGGGAGCTCTGGTCTCCTGCGGGACGGAGCCAGGGCGTCTACCTGCTCCACAGAAACCTTCTCTACACGTCCCCGTTTTCAGACGGGCATCTGCCTGTCTTTGTGACGCTTGGTGCCTGCGAGTCTGATGTGTACTGGGCACCTTCTGCTTGCTTCTCAGGGTTTACTTTGGTCTCCGCTCTGCCCTGCTTGGGGCCCTGGGAGATGGGCTATCCAGATTACCCCTGGGGCTCCCTCACCGTCTCCTCGCAGTATCAGAAATGATGCAGAGCCATCTTAGAGTCTGACGCAAAAGAAAAAAAAATCCTGATCTTGGCTTTATTTAAAATTCATTTAAATATTAATAATTAAATTGATTTAAATTTTATTTAAGTAAAATTAATTTAATATTAAATTTAAAATATATGTAATATTATTTAAAAGTTCATGAAATTTTTGGCATTTTTTTTAAATTAAAAAAAACTGGGGGAAGGGTTGGAAGGAGGTAATTAGGTTTATTTATTGGTTTTTTTGGAGGAGGTACTGGGGATTGAACCCAGGACCTTGTGCATGCTAAGCACGCGCTATACCCTCCGCCCTACCCCACATCGATGTTGACTGTTTAAGAATTGCTTTCCCATTCGTTATCTCAATGAGTTTTGGGGTCCCCCGTTCTTTAAAATTTCCACCCAAAGCAAGTGCCTCATTGACCTCACCCTAGTCCCAGCACCGATGCTTTAAATATCAGGTGACAGCACTCTGCCTCCTGCTGAAATCACCTGCAGACTGTGGATTTCGTGTGCGTGGTTTTAGCAGGTGATCTGCCCGGGGAGGTTCAGACCGCGAGTGGGTCCCCCGTCTTCTGGTGGCGGTTCCGCCGTCCGTGCGGACTGGGGAGGCTTGGCCTTGCTTTGAGGTCCGCCCCCGGCCCCCGGCTTATCTGGGGCAGGGAGCTGTTTGCGTCCTAGCTCAGTTCTCCAGGCCTCTCTCCGCTCTGCTGCTTTGCGTGTGTTAAATGCTCGTGCAGACCCCAGGAGGCGTGCCGCCTGGTACTCAGAGTGCGGGGATCCCACCCTCAGATTGCAGCTCCCAGCTCCCACTTAAACTGTCCAGCAAGGTGAGCTTCTCTCAGAGTTTCGCCTGCTTGTGGATGTACCTTTACACGGGACTGGGCCGGCTCGCAGGAGAGGCTGCAACAGACACGAGAAAGGGGAGAAAAAATACCGTGAGTGTCCCCCCATTCTCCTTCCACAGTGTCTTTCCCTGTATCCCTCCGCATCAGTCACCCCACGACAAAGAGATGTGTGAACTGTACCATTTTCTTTGGCGGTGGCCCTCAGGGAATATGGTAAGAGCCCACGGGGGACTTAGCAGAGCTGCGGAAGTCACAAGAGTGCCCAGGAGGCTGTCCACGGGGAATCTGGCAGCTGGTCATCTGCAGAATCTGTGGTCCCGGCTAGAATGTAAGTTTCACGCCCCTGCGGTCCAGGCTGACATGTGGCACCAGGCTGGGTGCAGGGTGGGGAGTAAATGAGTATCTTTCGAATGTTCTGGTGACAGGCTTCAGCACCACAACCACTGAAAGTTTGACTGCAGAAAATTATATTTCCAAAGGTTTAAAATTTATTCGTGAGCCAGTATTATATTCTGCAAGTGTCTCTGTTGTCAAAGACAGAAACTGGGAACTCGCCTGGCTGGCTGGCTGGCTGGCTGGGCGTCCTTGGCGTGAAGGTTCAGCAGTCATGCCCCAGCCTGGCCCTGTGCTGGCCTCTAGTCCCAAGCCCCAGGTTACTAACTGGTAGAAAGTAAACCCAGCTGGCCGGGAAGCTTGGAATACAATTGTGGGACGTGCCCAGCAATGTTTGTACCACTCTGCTTCTAGATTACTAGTTGGGTCATCTGCAAGAGAGCTATTAGATCTTAAAGCCCTTTGAGGAAGGGCCAGAAAGCAAACTAAACTGAAAAATCAGCAATGTTCTCTTTGAGTAATATTTCCCTGAAATGTATTTCAGCTTGCCTTTTGTTTATTCCTTCAGTACACATTGCTTCATGCCTATTTTGTGAGAGGCAGCAACACCCTTTGAGGGATAAAAGTATGTGTTAAAAAGCTATGGGGACTGCTGGGCGGCCAGCTAACGTCCTCCTGGAGGTCAGAACAGCTCAGCCTTGATGATGGTACAGGTGGTCCAAGAGGTGGGCATCTTCCCCCATCATCCTGGTTAGCAAGGGCAATGTGTTATCTACACTGCAGAAGGAAAGGGAGAAGAGAGTGGAGGGGGATCTGAAGAAAGAGGCCAAGTCAGCCTCCGAGAGATGCAGAGAGAATCCCGCCGGGTTCCTGGGGGCGCCCCGGCCCCGTACAGGGCCAGCTCCGCTTCTGTCCCTGGATTCCGTTCCACCCATTTCCTTGTGATAAAACTGTCCGTGTCAGCCTGAGTGGATTTCTGGGTGGTTTGTTTTCTTTTAACAACGAAAAGTTTCTTGATTAAAATGAAAACAAAGCAAAACAAACCACCAACATGAAACACAAGCTAAACAGAAGTATGAACAGTGATATAAAAGAAAACCCAGCAGATAGCTGTGACGGTTCAGTCAGAAGACAGGTGTGTTTACACCTTCTCTAAATTATCGCTGTGTTCTCCCGCCCCACATTCCTAAAGGTGAAAGTTAAAAAGTTGTGTCCTGCATTTTTCAATTATTTTATTTCCGATTGATGATTTTAAGAAGTTTAATCATGTAGGAATATCTTTCGCCACTTTGGTGATAGTCCTTAGCGTCTCCAATTTCTTTGGTCAAAAACCACTTTTTGGTGGGAATGCGATGTCAGATAATTATGGCTTTGTGTGCTGAGTTTGTTTTCTGGAGGTTACTTTGATTTATGACGACTTGACTCCTCAATCTGTGTGGTTAAAGTTTTTCTGTGTGTTGGGGGGCTGGGGTCTTCATGGATTACCAAACTCGGTCTTCAAAAAGCATGAAATTGCAGCAACTATATTGCCTTCTCTTACCTCAATTCATTTCATTCTGTTTAATATAAAGGTGTCAACAGGAAGTTTCCTGTCTTACTAAACTGATAATTATCGATGTGGTGAATTCTTTTCAAGGTTCATTTTTTTTTTTTAGTGCCCTAGCCAAGGGTTAGAAAGAACGTCTTTTGAATTTCTCTTCTCCGGAAATTATTCTTTGATCTGTCTCGGCTGCAGGGCATTTTTCTCCAGAAGGAACTCTGTAAATGGGAAGTCTCTTTCCCCTTCCTCTCCTGGTAGCATCGTGATCTTCTGACCTAACCCATCTAGACGTCTACGTTGCATTTTTATCCCCTACCTGACTCCATCTTCTGTGGATTAAATGAAAACACCAGTCCCTTTTTGCCTTTCTGAAGTTCATAGATCCATGATGGGATAAAACTGGTGGCAAATTCTGGTTCAAACAAGAAAAGTCCACAAGAGGCGAAGTGACAGGGTTGTCAAAGACCACCCCCCGTCTTCCCAAAGCAGGGAAATTCTCCTGCTATGTAATCCCAGGGTGTTTGGAGGGCGGCTGGCCCGGGCTGAACTGTGAGGGAGACCACACTGTCTTCCCCGCCTTCCTGACTGCCGTCAGTAATCAACACTTTCTCTCTCCCAGCGAGTGCTCCTTGCTCACTGGCCTCTCTCACCGCCCTGGAATTCCACCCAGCTCGCCTTCCCGGGCCACGGAGGGATCTCTCCATCCTCATTTTACCAGAAATCTGGGCTGGAATCGTGTCAGATGCCTGAAATGTTTCCCGGGTGATGCTCTGTGCAGCCCCTGTTGAGAACACTTCTGTAAACTGCGGGGTTTGAAGGCTGGACTGGGGGACTTAGGGAGGGGCCCCCTCACACAGGAGGGGGAAACACAGGGTAGCAGGGCCAAGAGGTCAGACAGGGGGTTCTGACTCCCTCCTGAGGGCTGAGCCCTGGTGCAGGGGTGGGCAGCGGGCAGTGGGACCGCCCAGAAAGGCTGGGGGTGCCTGGTGCGGGGCATAGTCGCAGCTTCTCTGGGAGTCACAGGACGGTTCCGGGCCACGTAGGGAACATGGTGCTGAGCCTGGGGCTGCCCAGGGGGTATTTTAGGAATATCCAGGGTGGTGACTAAGTAAGTGGGCCAGAAAGAAACCCCTCACAGCCCGTCATCCTTCAGAGACTGAGGCGGCAGCTGACCAGCAAAACCTGGAGCATGGTTCTTGTCTGAAACCTCTTGCAACCCTGAGGATGGGAACACCTCCCTGCCATCCAGCCAGGACTCTGAGAAGCCCTCACTGGGTGCTGGAATTTTGAGTGGCATTAATACTCACCCCAAATCCATTTAGACCCACATATGCTATTTTAAGCCAGAATATATTGAGTTTGTTTTAATTGTCTTCTCAGTGTTTTTCTTCTGCTATCCGTGAGAGCTGGGGCCAGAGGGCAAGCTGAGCACAGTTACAGATAATAAAGAAGGGATGTTTCTTTTTTGTCTGAGCTGTGGTGTGTAAACTTTTAAGGTGATACAAATAACATGATGAAGTCAGATACAGGCAAAGAAGATCTTAATAACTTCCCAGTGTCATCCGTGGCTATACGGTGTTTGGAACGGCTTAAATGTATAATGGTTTAGATGGCTTTTCTCATGCTATTGCGGAATTCCTGAATATGAATCTGCGGAACAGTCAAAACAATGGGTGGAGACACAATCAGAACAGCAGCGCCCCCTGAGGTGGGGGTGGTGTTACTGACCGGAAGGGCACAAGGGGCTTTCTGGGTTGATGTCTTGATCTTGTCTCGTCCATGTCTTGATCACCGTGGTGGACATACAGATGTATCACATGTAAATACCACTGAGCTGTCCACTTAAGAGCTGTGTGTCTTATTCTATATAAACTGTAATTCAAAAAGTACTAAAAGAAGTAAGGGGTAGATAAGGAAAACAGTCCTACTCATTTTTCACCCAAAGACATGGGCTAAATTGTTGAAATAAAAAGCCAAGTGTTGAAAAGTGAATGGTGCCAGATAAAAATGTAGGTGTTGCTCGAGTCTGCCTGCGGTTGACTCAGTCAGTCAGATAGAAGACAGGGGGCTGAGATATGAACCATCAGGAAAATATGTTTTCACCAAGAGCCCCTGGGCCTCCTCTGACGTCTGTCTCCCTCGGAAATTTTTAGATGTCATTATGTTACCACAGCATTCTTCCAGAACGCTCCTCCTGGAACTGATTTGTCTAAAGGCACACTGGCTCCTTTAAAATCAAAACTAAGCTGTCAACACATCCTAATGGCCTGTTTTCGAGGGAAGATTGGTGACATAAGGGCCCTGGAGGACGCAGGGATCATGCACGTGGACGTTCTGAGTCCCGGGGAAGTTGTTTCTTTTCAATGTGGGCCGTGGAGGGAAGAATGTTGGCTTTGACATCACAGAGACAGGAGTTCAGCCCTTTCCGGTGATCTTAGGAAAACTGCTTGGTCTTTCAGAACCTTTGATGGTGCTCTGAAGTTGAATTAGATCATATGTAAATGTTTGGCATGTGACAGGCTCTCGACAAACGAGTCTGTATTATTACCGTTATTCGAGGATTTCAAAAGACCGCGCACCCAACAGCATCATCAGTCGTGGGCAGTTGCGTTCCTTTGCAATTTTCTTCCTCTTCCTACTTCCAACTCAGAGGCAGATGACATTTTGTCTCCCTTGTTACTTTATAAGATATTTAAAGGGAGGCTCCCTTTTCTGTTCCCCTGTCCACCTCATAGAAGGTCCAGCCCAGTGATTTATACAGGTAAACAACTAATGTTTGTTAACTTGAAAAGATTCTTTAATAATGCTAATGTTGTAGCAGAAAAAACACATGCTATTAATATCTTAGAAGTGTTTTACACATTACTTTGTATTTATTAGTTTATCATTATCAACTTGTTATTAACACCATAGAGTGTTTCCTGATGTTGGGAAGAAGATGCTCCAACAGAGGCTCTATGGGAGGAGATGGTAGTGTCTCAGACTGGCAAGATTGGCTGATATTAACTCCGTGTCTTAGTTAACCCATTCCTCTGTGAAAACCTCCCCGAAACTGAGTGGTTTAACATAGCAATAAATCATTTATTGTCTCTCACAGACAGTGAGAGTGGGGAATTTGGGAGCAGCGTAGCTGCACGATTCTGACTTGTTAGCTGTCAGGCGGGGCTGCAGTCATCCAAAAGCTGGACTGGGGCTGAAGTTTCCACTTACAAGGTGTTCACTGTCAGAATTAGCCCTGGCCTCAGCTCCTCTGCATGTGGGCCTCTCCAACAGGGCTGTTTAAGTGTCCTCACATCATGGCCCCTGGTTACGAGAGTGAGCAGTTCAAGAAACTAGGCAGAAAATGCAGTGCTTCTCTGATCCAGCCTTGGAAGTCATTCAGTATCTCATCTGCCATATTCTGTTGGTCACACAAATCTGCTCTGATTTGGTGTGAATGCTGACTACCCAGGGGCCTGGATACCATGCAGTGAGGATCACTGGGGCCAGCTCGGAGGTAGACACCATGCTCTGGGACCAGGGATTAGATAGAACCTATTCCATGCACTTCCTTCAGGACAGTTGGACATTCTGAGTTTGACTCCACCTGTGGGACCGCTGGGTGGTACAACGACAGAGGCATGGTTGGCATCTGAGTGTGCGTGTCCTCTTGAGCCGTGTAACAAAGCAGCCCACTGGAGGACCCTCGAAAGGCCAGCTTTAGAGGGCTTTAGGGCTGGAATAAAGGGGCTAGAAATTTAAAAAGCAAAGGACAACAGTAGAAAATACCCTCCTGTAGAGTCAGTTTCCTGAGGGAAGTTTTTTTTTTTGTTCATGGCTGTATCCACAGAGTCAGAACAGTACCTGGCATGTGGTTGATGTTTAAAAAAATAAATGAGAGATTAATGAATAAGTTTGGAATTTGCACAATAATTGATCTCTTATATACAACTTATTATAAACAAACTATAGGGATCTTAGTCTGTTATGTAAATATACACAGGATGACACATGGTTAATCATTAATGTTCAGAAAAGCTTGTTTTGTAGTTAGATGAGTATTAACTTAATTTTGTACTTAAATATCTGAAGAACTTACTTTTGAGAATTTTTTTTGTGTGTAGTTTCTCATGAAACATTTCTTTTTCTTCTTTGTATAGCAGAGTCATGAAAGGAAACAGAAAAAATGTAATTCTGTTGGAAACGTTAGTTCTGGAAATAGTTTTGTATTTTCATTTTACTAACAAGTTGTAGGAAACTATTACTATTACATGAGAGCGGGCACACTGTGGGAAAGTGTCGTTGGTGAAGCACATAAGAAAGATCACAAGTTCACTTGCTCCATGTCAACGACTATAGGAAACATACTTTTTTTGATCTCTATAATATTGAGTAATGTACTGAGTTTGTCTAACTTGAGCTATGAAATTGAAATGTAAAAGACCTTTGAAGGCAAATTTGAACTCTGAAATTGGAGTCGCTCTTCACAATGAAAACTGGCTGAAATCAACAGTCAGGTGTGATGGTCTCTCAACTTCCCGTTGGTTTACCATCCGTTCTCATTGTGAAGGTGACTTTGCTCTGCATCAGAGCGAGGCATCCGAGACAGGCCACAGCAGCCCCCACCCCATCCCAGCAAATGTGTACGAGCTGGGGCAGTAGCGGATAAACACCACTCCCCCGGACAAGAACCACACGTGGTGGTCGAGGATAGAATTAAGTTTCAGCATTTAAATTGCAAAGGAAGTTGACAGTTATTGCTCCCACAGACAAGAAAAATGCAGTTTTTTAAAGCTTGCCATTGATTTTTATTGAGATCCTGGAGGTTATGTTGAGGACCACTAGGAAGGCAGGGGGTAACCGCTGGTGCTGGTGAACCACCCCTTCCTGGAGGCAGCAGGCGGAGTAGGGCTCACACAATTGTGGGTCTTCTCGTAGACCAGATACAGACAATTTAGCCACTTACCAAACTGCCTGCCCTGTCTGCCTGCACACCGCCCCCCACCCCGTGATGCTTATTTTATTTTTAGCCTTAATCAGATCTTAGACTTTAAAATTTTATTTGACTGAAGTAGAGTTGATTTACAATGTTGTGTTAGTTTCTGCTGTACAGTAGAGTGATTCAGTTATACGTATACATATATTTTTTGCATATTCTTTTTCATTGTATATTTGCACAAGATATTGAATATAGTTCCCTGTGCTGTACAGTAGGACCTTGTGGTTTATCTATTTTATATATAGTAGTTTGTATCTGCTAATCCCAAACTCCCAATTTATTCCTCCCCCGTCTTTCCCCTTTGGTAACCGTAAGTTTGTTTTTTCTGTCTGTGAGTCTGTTTCTGTTTTGTAAATAAGTTCATTTGTGTCATTTTTAAGATTCCACATATAAGCAATATTATTTGATATTTGTCTTCCTCTGTCTGATTTACTTTACTTCATCTGATCATCTCTAGGTCCATCCATGTTGCTGCAAATGGTATTATTTCATTCTTTTTTAATGGCTGAGTAGCATTCCACTGTGTGTGTGCATGTGTGTGTGTGTGCGTGTGTGTGTATCACATCTTCTTTATCCAACCAATTATGATTCCTTTTAAAGGAAATCCTTGCTCTCAGTCTTGGGGATGTTTCACAGGTGGGCCTGCAGGAGTGCAAGCACCACTTTCCTGGGGCTGCCTTGAGAGACAGTTGCAGGCTCTGTCCCTCTCCAGGCAAGGGAGTCCTTCCTTTAGCAGTTTCCACCTTAAAGCTTCAATTGAATTGCCAGCTCTGGGATTGAAGTCATTGAAAACTTCACTGAATTGTCAGCAGTGGGTCCCACAGTCCTGAGCTTCCAGAGAGCTTCTTTCCTGCTGAGAAATGGACTGCGGTCCCAGGAGGCGTCTCACTGGACACATTCTCCAGGATTCCTGGCCCACACGTGCTGAGAACTGAGAACAGTAACCCCAGGGGTGCAGACCTCTCAGCGTGGTGTGTTGGCAAAACTGTGTCCATGGAAGAAAAGAGGTTCAGACCCCCGTTTGGCTGGTCTCATTAACTTGCAGGCACCCCTTATAAGGTCTCTGTGTCTCGATCTCCTTTTAGCAGAAAAGGAGATGACAATGTTAATTTTAGATTTCTGTTTTCCAGCTACAGTGTTCACTGGCCAAGCCACATTCCCATCTGGAAAGCGGAAGTGGGTGATACCTATGCCGGATGGTAAAATTCCAGTGCCTATGAGGGTGTTTTAGAGGGTGATGCAGTCTTGTCAGTATAGGGTCCAGGCAGTGGGCACACGGGCGAGTCAGCCGCCCGCTTCCCCCAGGATTCCTTTGCTTGCTCCCATGAGCAGTGGACTGCCAGGTGCAGGACTCAGTCTCATCTCCCGATGAATGGAATTAATGATATAGACATCAGGAGGAGGTGAAGGAATATAATCAATGCTGAGACGATCTGGATGGAGCCCAGTGATGCACTAAAAGTAATCCAGGATGTTTAGAGCAGCTTTTCTAGTACAAATCACGTGCATACATGTCTGGAATCAAACTTGTAATTTTCCTGATGTTTGCCTACTTCTGACTTCCCCTCTCCTTCCCCAAGATATGGCAGAAGCCAAGGTTTTTATTTTTCTAAGTTTTTGTTTGAAAAAACTAGAATTAGACTGAATTCTGCATTCAAGTGAGGATGCATAGGCAAAGCTCCCAAACCAGAGTCCCACATAACTTTATTTAGCATATGGTGCAAACAGTGGAACTCAAGTCATATGCTGTTTGGAACAGGGGAGGAAGAATGACCATTTAAAAAAGAACCGGTGACTGTTAATGACACTTCAGGGGAAGAAATTAGCATTAGAGTGAATGAGAGACTGTAATTTTAAATTGGTCTGGATTAGATGGGATTTCGTAATTTCAGTTCGTATACATGATCCCAAATGAGTGGGGTCTTTCCAAAATGAAGTTAGAAGGTGATACGGCACGCTATAAACGCAGCATGTGGTAGAAGAACATTTTGTTTGTGTTGCACTGAGTTTCATTCGACACAGCAGTGACCTGGTTACACGTATGTCATCTCATACTACCCTCACAGACTTTATCCTCATGTCCATTTCACAGACGGCAAAACTGAGTCACAGAGAGAGGCCCCAGGTTACAGGGCAGGGAATGAGTCTTAACTGGAAACCCAGACTGAAGTGGTCATCAGAGGACCAGACACACTGCAAGCGTCCCAGAGATGTTAGTGCCACCCCCTTTGTCCTCCTCCTCATCAGAGAGGTAATGAAAGGAATCCACAGCCAGGCAGCCCCCAAACTCTCACAGTTAAAACAATAACGCTAATAACCAGAATGGAGGCATCCTGAGCAATGACTGGGGGACAAACCAGAACAGGTATCCATGCCTCCCCGCGGGCAGCTCGCCTGGCTTACCCATGCGGCTGTGGAAATGAACCAAGACCAACCAAACGGGAAGAGCCAGGGCGATTTATTCTGATCTTGACAGAGCAGGGAGTCAGCCCCCATCACCTGCGTTTTGGCAGAGACTCAAGGGCAGACAGAGGAGTGGGAAAGCTTCCTGGTGGAAGAAAAGAAGAGTGTCAAGTGTGCCCTGATTGGAGGCTGGGGTCGAGGGAAGCTGCTGGCGGGCTCACCAGAAGCAGAACATCCTACGTGATTGTTTAGGGCGGAGCTTTTTCTTTCA
Organism: Vicugna pacos; assembly: GCF_048564905.1. Lineage (NCBI taxonomy): Eukaryota > Metazoa > Chordata > Mammalia > Artiodactyla > Camelidae > Vicugna > Vicugna pacos. The sequence goes on from NC_133006.1 coordinate 6,550,891, forward strand.
CTGGTTGGTCCTAGGTTGGAAGCTGTCGTTTATCAAACAAGTGGCTGGTTGTTATAGAAATTATTGTTTAGCTTCCTGGATTGTCCGTAGAGAAAGCAGTCTGGCTTTCCCTGCAGCTCTGACCCAGAGCCGGCTGGCTTCCTGGGCTGTTTACTATGGAAAAGGGGCTTGGCTTCCTGGGCAGACTGCCGCAGGTTGTGGGTCAGTCTCCAGTTTTACACGCAGACTGGTTATGGCCTGGTTTATCTCCAGGCTCCCACAGCGCAGAGACATCCTGCAGGGAGAGGAAGTCCTGACTGCGCTGGGCAGTGACCCGACCCGTGGCGTGCTCATGATCCTTCTTACGGCCCGCAGACGGGCTCACTTCTGAGTCAGTTACTGGTGAGCCTAGTGAAGTGTTAGTGGAGCCAAGGAAGTGACCCACTCTTGGCACACCAGCCAATCAAGACTGAGCCGACCAAAACCAAAGGGACAGACTCTGTAATTCACTAAATGATAAGCGAGTGCCACACAACCAGCCATCCTTTCATGGGCAACAACCTAACGTCATTGTAATTTACATTTAATTGAAGGTGGTCTCGCTCTGTACGGCTCCTTTAAGCCACCACACCAGGGTCTAGAAGTAATAATATATCCGAGCAGGACCCTGGGGGGCCTTCCCAGGACAGACCCCCTCCCCCATGTCCTCTGCTGCTGCTCCCCTCTGAAGGACCCACAGGATAGTATCTTATGTATACGTCCTGAGTTTTTCAGATGCTTAGAACCACCACCCAAGGAAGAAATCAACTACTTGGTGATGGAGAGCACGTGGCCCCCAGACCTGGTGCCTGGGGGTTGATCGTGTTGACCGCCCTGTAACCTCCACGTGAACTAATCAGAGAACTGTGCACAGCGGATCGTGTGTCCTGTGGACTCCCTTCCCCACCCCCCTTACCTGGCCTTTAGATATGCTTTGTTGAGACCCTTCGGGGAGTTTGGGGTTTTCTTGGGCACGGGCCACCCCATCCTCCTTGCTTGGCCCTGCAATAAACATTTCTCTGCCCCAAACTCCTGTTTCAGTTTGGCCTCACAGTGCCTCAGGCACATGAATCTGCCTTTGGCAACAATTTTGGTGAGCCAGAGCCGGAGTCTGTGCCCCTGGCGGGTGGACTGTGACCGGGGGCAGCCCCTCCCCTGGGTCCCAGCGGCTGCCAGAGCTCACTTGGCACCGGGGAACCGGGAGGGAGTCTCCCCGGCAGGCGCTGGCCACCCTATGCATGAGACTCTTTGGAGCCCAGAAACGTCCGGAGCTGCGTCCACACTCGGTGTCGCCTGGGGGTGAGTCGCTCCAGCTCACACAGGCTAGGAACTCTCTGCACTCCATCCCGGCTCATTTCCACCGGGAAGGGAGCAGCTCTGGGCTCATTGTGAGCCACTCTGGGTCTGCTGTCTTTCGGGAGGCAGGCCTGTCTGTTTGGGGGCCCCCATTTGGGAGTGGAAGTGAAATCCTTAGATGACATCACCTCTGATTGTCTGTGCGACCGTAGCTTATTTATTGTTTGTGTTTTTATGTGTTTGGTTTTGGGTTAAGCCCTCGAGCTTGTGCAGGATGGGAAAATTCTACCCGCTCACCAGGGCTCCTTCCCTTCCGGGAAGTGAGCCACTCTGGGTCCGTTCTCTTTTGGGAGCCAGGCCACTCTGGAAGCCTCTGTCTGGAAGTGGAAGAGGAATTTTGGGGCTACATCTTGTGTGATCTTTTGTCTGTGGGGCCATATTTGGGTGTGTGTGTGTGTGTATCAGCACTTGCATTGCCAGTTGAGATGTCTTTGAGCAACGAGGCTCGCGTGTGACACCGCCAGTGTGTCCTTCCCTATTGTGCTGGCCTCACCTGTGGCAGAGCCTTGGCCGAGATTTTCCCTTTCTAGCTTTGGTCTTTGATTCGGCTTCACCTCTGATGGGGCGCTGGGTGGGGCTCCCCCCTTTTGGGTTGCCGGGGCAATGGGTAGGAGTCTCTCTTTTGGGGCCAGGGAACTGTGACCCTGAGACCGTTTTGAATTGTAGTTTGCTTGATATTTGATACCATTGGCCATGAATAATTAAGTGTTGGATGATCAGAGCTCCGTTCCAGCTTATATATAATCCTACCAGAGTGTACTTTGCAAAGCTGGGGGCATCTTCAGCCATGCTCCCTTAAATGAAAGAGAATGAAATTTTTGCTATAACAGCTGTGACCTCAGGACTCCCTGAGATCAGGAGAACAGTGGCCCTGACAGCTCTGCTGTCACATCAAAGTGGGGCTTTTGCAGCTTGGTGTTTATCTTGGGCGTGTGCGTGTGCGTGTGCGTGTGCGTGTGTGCGTCTTGGTACCTGAGTCCAAATGCTATTCTCTTTTCCTAGTTTTGCTGAAAGTGAGGCATCTGAATGTGAGTGAATGATACATATATTGTCTGTTATTGTTAATTTCTGTAAGTTGCAGTGGGTATTTGGGAACTGGAAAAATAAATCCCTGAAAATAGCTGAGATGATGGGGTTTTGTATAAACCGTTTGAAGAGGAATTTGCAGTTCTCTTCCCGTGCCTTTGAGGTATAAATGATCCATCTGGGCTCTCAAGGGAAAAGGCTTGAACTCAGGCAGAAAAACTGAGGTCTCTGGTTCTGTCTGTCTTGAAATAAAAATTAACATGGAAAAGAGTTCTATTTAATTGACTTAAAAGTAAGCACTTACAAATTAAATACTTCTAAGTATGAAAGAAACTCGGTGGCAAAATTTGGGCTTGCGTCATCTAGGAAATGTTCAGCATTAACATCTGATATTAAAGCTAGCTTAAGCTGCTGGTGTAATCAACACAGACATGTCTTCCATTGTACCCAGGCTTCGTGAAGGGCAGTAGGTTCATGCTTCCATTGCAGAGTTTAACAGAAAAAAGAAATCAGTTAACTTGATCTGATAAAATTCTTATAAGTAAGTTAAATGCAAATAACATAAGAGCTTTTGGGTGAATTCTTTGGAAATAATTCTGTTTTAGGAATGTCTACTTAAAAATGACCTTTCCAGATATTTGATACCTTGAGATTTTAGAGTTGTGCTAAATTAAGTTAAATGATGGAAATTTATTGACTAGCTGGGTCAGCCCCAAACAAAATAAGATACTGAAACAGTATTTACTGAACATTTGGCTTCCCTTTACAGAGAAACTAAAGATGTTTAGGACATGAAATATGTCTGGTGCCACATTGAGATATTTTCCATAAAAAGCACACGTTTTTAGAAATTATTGTTGGTATTTATGCTTGCCAGTCTATAGAATGCTAATGTAAAAGACGATTCCTAATGGCTTACTTCTTGGTTTTCACTAGAAATTAAGGTTTTTAAAGTTGAGAGTTCTAATTTAAATGTCTTAAAGTTACTAAAAATAATAAAGGAACATTTCAGTATACATCAGAAAAGTAGGGTATAAGTTTTTGTTTAAAAAGTATGGGGAATGCAATTGCATTTTGTTAAGGGAAAAGTTTGTAGGAAGGGAAGCCTAAAAAGGAGCTTTGTGCACGGTCAGACTAAGATGAGATTACACAAAAAGCAGGTGAATGGATTTTGTTATTAAAATCCTGGTGCAGGACTAGGTTTGGTTCCTCTCTGTTAGGAGAGCAAGTTCACTTGCTTGTGATAATAGATGCTTCTGATAACAGATAGTGGAAAACTTTTCAATGTTGACAAACTTCCTATCAAAATTCTGATCAAAGCTCTTTTGACTTCAGCTAATTTTGGGATGCTTCAGAGGACCCCTGAGACATCTCAGAGAACAATATTAAGCTAACTAGTGTCGACTGAAATGAATGTGCAGCCTAAAAGTTGAGGGTTATGTTTTATTCAGTGGACAATTCTGAGGACTTGAGCTGGGATGACAGCCTCTCAGGTTGCTCTGAGGGGCTGCTCTGAAGAGGCGGGGGAGGAGCCAGGATATACAGGAGCTTTACAGCAAGGACCAGGTAGTTGGAACACTTAAAGATTACTTGTTACCTAAAGAAAACCAGGCATCTCAAGTTAAAGAATTTAGTGCTTTTCTATGTATGGCAGGGAGCAAACATTTGGGCCCATTGAATTCATTCCTTTGACAAGCACCTAGCTGTCTAGGGCCAGTGTCCCGTCCTTTCTTATTCTGAGTCCCCTCAGAGTGCACCACTGTGAGTGGCTGCAGAGGCCGGGCTGCAGGCTTGTCTTCACTGGGGGGTGGAGGCAGCCGCTGATGACTTGATGGCTTCAGCCTTCTTTGTTTACTGATATGGTTTGCAGTATTTTTCGTTCACACTAGGATGGGTTGGTATGTTTAAATTACACGGCATTCTCAAATGAGTGATAAATCTCCTCAGATTATATGGTACGGATAAATGTTAATATAGACATTCTGGAAATTATGTAAGTTTTCTGAAATTTAGTTATGTCCTGGTCTGATGCGATCAGTCATAATTCTGGTTGTTCTAGTCATAATTCTGGTTCTAGTCTGGTTGTTATCTTAAAATGCTGTACGTCACAGCAACTTGATAAAGCTTCTTTGTCAAAAAAATTATAACCAGATCTTTACCCTCCCCTTTTGTAAGTCTTCTGTTATTCATGGACAGTGAAGCTAGTGCTTTGCAAAACTGCTTCATCTTCAGTAAGATTCTTAAAAAGGACTTTTCGACAAGTACAGGTTTCTTTTAAATCGTACTGCTGAACTGGGCGAGATACCTAAAAAGATTGAATGAAAACTCTGATTTTGTAAAACTGTTAGTAAAAAGGATTAATTACATAGGACTGAGTAAAGTGATGAATATGGTTATAATTTTTTGGTTTTGTCTGAAATATTACTGGCTTTGAATCTACAATTTCTAACTGAATTGTCCATCAGATGTTTGTCTCCCTATCAATATTGAAAGTTATTGTTTTACTTCCAACCGCACTGTTGCCCCCAACGTTTAGGATAGAAAGAGAATTCTCTTATGGCGTTGTCCCAGAGGATAACTACTCAGGATGTACAACAATGCTTTGTCTATATGTATATTGCTAAAGGCACATGTACAGTGCCTGTGTAACAACTGGGTGTAAGTGATAAAATGTATGGCCCAAAATGTGTTTCCCCATTAACATACCTCTGAGCCGGTTCATGATAGCTGATGAGTTTTCCCCGAACCTAACTAGGCAAATATAAAGGAGCCCCCCCAGCACGAGGAACACGATCTGAACCTGGGGCAGGAGCATCACCCCAGCACTGAGGGGTGGATATTTTGATCATCAGTGCTTTCTGTTGAAAGATTTGCAGTCAAAAGGGGGAGATGATGGAAAAATCTATACACATACTGAGATAAGGGGAAGTCATTCTGAAATTATACATAATTTCACTTAAACTTTACTGATTGAAGCAACCTAGTTTATGGCTTTTGGACACGCACAGCATATCTGCTTTGGCTATACAGAAGATATTTGGTTTTTTATCTATTTTTGTACCTGGTGGTTATCATTTGCAAATCTCAAACTCCCAAATTTATCTCTTCCCACCCCCTTTCCCCTGGTAACTATAAGATTGTTGACTATGTCTGTGAGTCTGTTTCTGTTTTGTAGATGAGTTCATTAATGTCCTCTTTTTTCTTTTTCTTTCTTTCCTTTTTTTTTTTTTTTTTAGATTCCACACGTGAGTGATATCATATGGCATTTTTCTTTCTCTTTCTGGCTGACTTCACTTAGAATGATGATCTCCAGGTCCATCCATGTTGCTGCAGATGGCACGATTTTATTCTTTTTTTTAATCACTGAGTAGTATTCCATTGTTTATACCACAGCTTCTTTATCCAGTCCTCTGTTGGTGGACATTTGGGTTGCTTCCATGTCTTGACTATTGTGAATAGTGCTGCTGTGAACACTGGGGTATATGTATCTTTTCAAATTAGAGTTCCCTCTGGATAGATGAAGGAACTATTGATATGCACTGCAATATGGATGAATCTCAATATGATCATGCTGAACGAAAAGAAGCCAGATAAGGAAAGTGTGCGTCTTGTATGAGTTCACTTGCATAGAGTTCTTACCAAATGAAGAATAGGCTGTGTTGACAGAAAGCAGGTCAGAGGATGCCTGGGGCGGGGGAGGCAAGGGGATGAAGGTAACTGAACATAAAGGGTTAGAAGGGGCACAAGGGAACTTTGCTGGGGCAGTGGGTATGGTCATTATCTTGATGTGGCGATGGTTTCACAGGTGTAGGTATTTGTCAAGACCTATCAAATTTCACTTTAAACACATGTATTTTATTGTATGTCAGTTATACCTCAATAAAACTGTTCCAAAAAATTAAAAAATAAAGCATAAAATAATTTGGGGAAAATATGGCAATTTCTGATTTCAGAGTGGGAAGACCTTCTTAAGCATAAGTGCAAAAAAATACCATAAAAGAAAGAAAATGTCAAAAGATTTAACTACGTGAAAATTTAAAACCTATTGAGGGGGGAGGGTATAGCTCAAGTGGTAGAGCACATGCTTAGTGTGCAGTAGGTCCTGGGTTCAGTCCCCACCTAGTACCTCCTGTAAAAATTAATAAACCTAATTACCTCCCCACTGCCAAAATAAGACAATTAAATAATACAATAATAAATAAAAATACAGAAAACCTATTAAGGAAAAAAAAACAACACAAAGAAAACTAAAGAGCACAGGATAAACTGGTAAAATCCTGGCCAGAATGTCCAGACATATGCTCTTAACATATTTAAGGTATAAAGAGTTTTACCAAGTAATTAGAGAACTGAGAATGTACCAGTTGATTGATGCGCAAAGGACACGCATAGGCGATTTATAAAAGGAAAACTATAAATGGTTAAGAAACATCTAGAACTTTTTCACTAATCACATCAACGTAGATTAAAATTGAGCTGAGAGATGTCACTCTCTACCTAGTAAATTAACACACAACTTTAAAAAACTGACATAACCCCATGATGAACATTGTGGTAGAGGAACTGGAATCCTCCTACACTGTGCAGCTAAAGGGAGAGTGAATGTGCAACTTTTTTTGGAGGGCAGTTTGGTGGCCTGTATTAAAAGCCCTAATCCTTTGAGCTAGAAATTCCGCACCAGTAGTATAGCCCAAGAAAATAATCCCAACAGAGGAAAAGACGTCTTACTCAATTTGCAGCTAAGTTCAACCATAACTGACTGATCTTTGATCGTCCATCTGAATCCTCCAGCCCACTGGTGATTCTCTAAGCAGCCCTTCCCAGCTCAGGGCTTGTGTTCTAAACCTCTCGGGGTCACTGCCATCAAATCTCACTTTTCTTGATGATTTACACAGCTGGATAAAATATATGTTTACTCCTAACGAATGCTTTCTTAGTGTTTCAGAAATACTATCAGTGGATTCTGTGTCCATTTGCAAATGGTTTTCTTTCCACGTTCCCCCTCCCCCGAATGCACAGTTAATTTGACTTACACTGAAAAATACAGCTTAATAACCTCCAAATTTATTTGGAATAATTCTAAATAATTCCAGATAATTTCCAAATAATTAAAAATTTGATATTTAAGTTTTAAATCAATGAATTATGTATTTTTAAACCTCAGTGGTATATTTTTAGATCAAAACAGGCATGGATTCAAGGGAAACTGACTTGTTTGCTACCATATAGTGAACCAAATACCCTTCTAGATTCCCAGTGATTTTAAGACATAATAGAAGGTTGTATTGAATGGAAAACTTTTTGAAAGGCAGATAGTAATTTTTATTTTCATGAAATTATTTTTCTGTATTTGAGCGTCAAATGATCTACAGAGAAGCTTCATTAATAAGATTCTAAAAAGGTCCTGTCCTCGGAGAAAATTAAATTTGTGCCGAAGGCTACATTCGTTCTCTGTGGGTCTCTGTCATGTCTTCTCCAGGCTGAGATTACGGTGATCCAGGCTGTCCTAAGAATCACAGGCTCAGGAGTCGGGGACCAGGTGCCACACCCACAGAGAGGAGGACTGTGTCTGCTCTGAGTTTGTGGCAGTGTTGTCTCCACCGCGACTTGAGTTCGTGAAACTAGTTAGACAGATGGCTCCATCAGCAGCTGCCCTGGGGTGCATGTTCTCAGCTGAACAAAGAGACATTATTTCCTGACAAACAGCCCTTTTCATTTCCTTTCACCTTTGAACTAAACTGCTGTAAAGAGGCAAAGAGAGAAAAAAAAATCAGCCGCCCTATAGTATTCAGGCAGTAAAATAAAAATCGAGATAGCAAACGGTCCAGCGTGGTTCTACCGATTTGGCTTTTGGCTACTTGCTAACGGGAATGGCATTCCCTGACTTCCTCCACCTCCCTCTGCCCCGCAAATGGGGCGAAGCTCACAGACCCAGGGAAGCGGCGAAGGTGGGCTCACAGTCACCGTGTGTGTGTGTGTGTGTGTGTGTGTGTGTGTGTGTGTGATGCACACACAAAATACTTAATAAGATAGTCCTTAAAGTTAAAGAAACTTAAAATTGAGACGGCTGGAGATATATGTCATTTAATAATGGTGGTGACTTCATAACCATTGTTGAGCCTGGACTGATGCTGTTATGAGCAATCTGTAAACAGATCTTGCTTTTGTCGTTTGAAAGGTGGGAAAGCTGAGATGAGGGAGGTTCCATCACTTGCTCTGGGTCACCCGGCTCATAGGTGACCAAGCTGGGACCTGAATCCAGGTTTGCTCTGGCTCAACACCTGGGCTCTGGGCTATTTGGCCCTTCTTTTTCAGAACTGTCTCCACGAGGCAGGACTTTTGCTTCTGCAGAGGACGTGGACTCTGCTGGCCACGTGATCAGGGTCTAACAGCTCCGTCCCCGCAAAGACAGGCTGTGAGCTCAGTTAGCAGAGGTTAGTCTCTTCCTCCCTCCTTACCATTTGAGAGCGTGCTTTTCAGTTGTAGTTTTGAAAACAGTAGGTGGGAAAACCTACTGTAATAGAGAACTGAGATTTACCAAGTAACTCCCTTCTCGCAAGAATTTGAAAAGATTTTTTAGGAAGCAATGCTAAGCTTTTTATAGCTGTCATCCATTCTGCAAGATGATTTTTAGACAGGATCTAAAGTGTTCCTACCTTTGACATGTTTGCCAATGTAGGGCTGTCATCAAATTGAAAGATGTTTTGTTGTTCTGTGACTCATGTTAATGCGTCAGTATGACTTGTCATTCATTCAACAATATTTCCTGGGCTGAGAATTTTGTGGAAAACGTGACAAGTGGAGTCTCTACGTGATTTTTTTTTTCCTGGTGCAGAAATCAGCTCTACAATTAGCAAGAGTTGATGAATTATGCCACCTGCCAGTTGTTTAGAGCGGGTAAAAGTGCGATACTCTGCTGGTCCACTCTTGTGAAGGGGAATGTCTTTAAACTAATGGCAAATGAAGACACAGTTATCAACTGGCTTTGGTCATACAAAATCTCTTCTGTATTGAACCTGCAGTTCAGTATGCATACTGTCATATCAAATTTGAATTGGGATAGATTTAAAAATACTTTAAAACTTTTTAACTGAAAAGAACACATATTTTAAAAAATAGTTGACCTTAAAAAGCATTTGCAGCTGTTACTGTGAAGACAAGTTTCTGTGCTTGGCTTACATAATCATCAATTTATTTTGACTTGTGCAATTAAAGATCTAGAAATAATGCAAGAATTTGGTGGGGGTAGGGGGTAAATTGTGAACCCCTTAAAATACAAATATTAAAATGTTTGCTCCCAAAGGCAAAATATGAGCTACGTTTTTAATCAGAATGCCAAGTGTCTGCAGCTGTTCAATGAATTATTTTCCATATTTGATGTTGAGATTGGGGGAGTGGGGTAAGAGAGAAAAAGGAATTTTTACCTGTAAAGATAAAGAGGAACGTTTTGCAAAGTTTGAGCCCAGTCTGTGCTAAGAAAGGCAGGGGGGCTGTCTTTCTGGATGAGAAGTCATTAAACCCCGCGGCCTGTGCCGAGCAGCGAGCAGAGAATGGAGGCTCTAATGAGAAAATATCCAGGACTTTGGTGGAGGAAGGAGCCCTGACGTCTGGAAAGCATTGCGTCTGCTGAATTCAGACAAAATAGGATCGAAAGACACCATATCAAGTTAGGGCTCTTCAAAAAGGTGACTCATCCTAATTCTTAAGCCACTTTTTAGAAACCATGTGACTATGAGTCACAGAAAACGAATTATTAGAGTCATGATGTGAATATAACCAGAGAGTGGGTTGGACAAATTTCTATGCTGTTAACAAGCCCTGGGTTGAGTTTCTGGGTCACTTCTGCTCTCTTTTGCCTCTTGTAAAATGGGCACATGTACCTTTTTTTTTTTCATACAGGAAGCAGATGACCCAGGTTCTAACCCCACAGTGGACAGCCTGACCCCACAGTCGTGGGTTTGGACTCTGTCTTACTTCTATTCCAGAAGATAGCAAGCTGGCTCCTGCAGACCAGCTGACCTCCTTTCCACATGACTCTTCTCAGCCGCAGCTGCTGGGTGAGTCCCAACCCGAGGCGGTTTCGCACCCCAGCCTTGCGCGAAGTACATCACGCGGGTATCTGTCCAGTCCCGGGAGGTGAGAGCTTTGATCATCTCCATTTACATTTTGAAGAAACTGTCTTAAGACAGGAGCCGGCCCCAAGGGCATCTGGTTATTAACTGGTGGAGCCAGGGCTTGAGCTCAGGTCTGTTAGATTTGTTGAGTTCACACACGTTCTCCCCCACGATTCCAAGGTGGGTACCATTCTCCAAAGTTTTCTAAGTGCCTCACTGATGTCCGAACCCCTGCCCAGCTTTGGTCTCCTCCTCTACCTTGGGTTTCTAGCTGAACTGTTACCTGATATTTTTTCTTTTTTTTGGAGTGGGGGTGGGGCAATTAGGTTTATTTATTTATTTTAATTTTTTTTAATGGAGGTACTGGGGATTGAACCCAGGACCGCAGGCATGCTAAGCACATGCTCTACCACTGTGCAATACCCTCTCCCCCCGATATGTTTTCTTGTTTTGTATCTTCCTCTGTATCATGTGTAGGCTTCTGGGGGGAAAAAGCCCATTTCCTTGTTTCCGAATCCAGTACATTGGTCTCTTCCTTTCCTTAGGCTGAGCTGTTTTGTTCTATTGCTGAAATTCATTCTACACCACGTGGCAGGAGGCTTACAGTTTACTCTGCTTTGCTTCAATGAAATGAGATAATGGTTGTTTATTTCTGTTCACTTGTATGCCCATGTTTATGAAACCCAGAGCTTTTTTAAAACCAAGTTGTTGGATTTTTAAAATATATTTAGACTCTGAGAACCCTTGAAGATAATACATAAGATTAAGAGAGGTTCACAAAAATGGATTAAATGAGAGTAATAGAGTTTTCTATAACCTGCTCCAAGATAGAATGTTAACTTGATCGCACTGGAAAGATCATTCGGAAAGAACCCATCCTGAATGAAGACCCTGTGTTTCCCCATACCACCTCCTACACGTGTAACTGGGATGTAAGGATTTCCTCCTTTGTGTTCAGATTCCCTTCTTATTGAGTCCAGGTGTCCCGCGGAAGGAATCTGGGGGATAGACTTAGGTGTGCCTGTCTGGTCTCACAGTGGACCGTCCTCCTGATCTAGCCAAGCAGACGTGAAGATGTGCTGTTAACTGATGAGCTGAATCAGTAGCGGTTTTATTAAGGGCTTTTCAGAATTTCCTCTCTAACTGAAAGTAGTTTCTTTGCTATTCATACCTGTTTTGAAGACTTCTAAGAATTGTTTCAACTGATCACCAGGTAAGATGGTCAACCAGCCAGGCAAACAGGGCTGTCATTTTGATATGCGACGCTGTGTTGTGCCGATTGTGACGCAGGATCGCTCGATTACAGTTAGATTAGCTTTTGGCATCTCTCCTCTGGCGAGATTTGAGCGCCTAATGAGATGAGGAAGAAGGCGGTTTTCTGCGGGGGGAGGGAGTGGGTGCGCTGGGGCCAGGTTGCTGCCGTTGTCCCTGCGCTCTGGCTTGGAGACTTGTAATCACATCTGGCTGCTTCTAGCGCAGTACATTTTTTAATCATTTCCCAGGTGTTTGAATTAATCTATGCAAATTATAAATTATATTTTTAATATAAGAAGTTGAAATGAATGGAAGAATCCAATTATTCAAACCGACTGCCACTGGTTATTTTCAGAAAGATTGAAAGGATTTCAAAGCTTAATTTTCTTTTCTTTTGTTATGTATGCACTTAATTAAAATGTGTGAAGAACTTTGATAATGAAAGACAACGTATCTAATCAAACCTGATATTCAAGTAGAACCGTGTGTTTCCCCACACAAAGCTCTTGCTTTGTGTTAAGGTTCTTAGTCATTTGTCCCCCGATGTTCATTAGATGTGATGCTGGAAGAATGTCTCAGTCGTGGAGAGTGTCTGAGGTATTGTAGTAACGTGCTGGAAGTGGGTGGGGTGCAGCCCACGCCGTCCGGATGGTGGGACATCTGGTTCTGTCTTGTCTTCCGTCTCCAGGGGTCGGGGTGGGCTTCTGTTCCATGCTGCTTTCCTGTCCAGGTGTCTGGACCCTGTCACACCTCCTGCTCAGGGCCAGTGGGTGGAGAGACTGCCCTCTTAGAGCGGTGCTCTGCCCCAGTCTACCGACCAGATGCTGACTGGTTAAGTTAAAGGAGAGAGCCCTAAGTTTATGACCATTTAAGGACTTCCTCCTTTAACCCAAACAGTCAGTATTCAGGCCCAGTGCTTTGAGAAAAGTGCCAGGCAGAAAACAAAGATGGCAACTTCCCGAGTTCTCAGCATCACGTAATGAAGGTTCTCAGAAGCCGACTTGCGCAGCCAGCTTTCCTGCTCCTGGGCTGGACAGGAGGGATCATGGGCTGAGAGGGATGGGGAACAGGATGAGGACAAGAGGTCCTCAGCCACTGGGACACAAGCCCCAAGTCAGTGCCCAGTCGCCCTTCCCCTGCAGTCCAGTGAGCAGCCAGCGAATCACCTGGATTGTCCAGCTGGAAGGACACTCACCTCTGTCTTTAACACAATGAGGGTCTGCCTGGCACCTGGGCTTAAATACACACAGAGGCAAAGGGTCAAACCTTTTATGCATAGCCAACTACATGATTGCACAAAGAATCCAACAAGGGGTAACAACGGTAAATTTGGGGTTTCTAAGAATCAGGGACAGAAACTGCTGGGATTCACTTGGCGCACCTGGGAACAGCAGTGCTTGTCAAGAACTCTGAGTGGTATTTCATTGTATGTATACTCCGCAGCTTCTTTCTCCAGTCATCTGTCGATGCACATTTGGGTTGCTTCCACATCTTGGCTATTGTAAATAGTGCTGCTATGAACACTGAGGTGCATGTATCTTTTCAAATTATAATTTCCTCTGGATATAAGCCCCAGAGTGAAATTGCTGGATCATATGGCAAGTTTATTTTTAGTTTTTTAAGGAATCTCCATACTGTTTTCCATAATGGTTGCACCAAACTGCATTCCCACCAACAGTGTAAGAGGGTTCCCTTTTCTCCACACCCTCTCCAGCATTTATCATTTGTAGACTTTTTAATGATGGTCACTCTGACCAGTGTGAGGTGATAATTCACTGGAGTTTTGATTTGCATTTCTCTGATAGTTAGAGATATTGTGCAAAAAGTTGGGCCTTCCTAATGGCCCCTCGGTGGGAAAAATTCAAGACTCAACCCAGATCTAAAGATAGGCCTTTCTAGTGGCCCCTCAGGAGAAGGAACCAGAGGTCTCTGCATTTCCTTCTCATATCTATTCGTGCCATCAACAGACTGATTCTCTCCATAATGCTACGTTTAAATTTCAGAATGAGAGCATCTCATTATTGCAACTAGTCACCCTTGGCTACGTTTGTGTAGAGCTTCTGTATCAAGCTACCTCCAGGCTGGCTGGCGGGTCTCTGAGTTATCTGCCCCCGTGGGACCCAAGAAGAGGCAGGAAGGTGGCCTGAGGTGGGAAGGACTGTCAGAGATGGAGGACATAGGCTCCACAAACAGGGAGTAGCTCGGGGCCCTTTGTGAAGCAGTAGCCCTTAAGGAACAGAATGTGGCTGTTCTGTATTGAATAATCAGACATCTTGGGGAAAAGAAAAAGTCAGGTTTTTTTTTAATGTACATTCAGGCATTTGCCTTGTTTATAGGCAGTCAGTGTGTCTACAACAGTTATGATACTGGCTTTAAATAAGTCCCAGCTGCATTGATTTTTTTTTCGGTTAAATGGTCTTTGTCTGTAGTGACACCCCATAATACGGCTAGTGCTCAGAGATCCCAGTGGCTCCATCATGTCTCCAGGTGATCCGTGATAGGTGAAAAGGCCAAGTACCAAAAATCTGTATCACCCTGCTGCCCTCTAGTGGTGCAGTCTAGAGTTCACAGTTAACGGCACTGCCGTCGCGTTCTACACAAATGCAGCCTTCTGCCCTAATGCCAAGTTTATGTAGCAAACTCTGCTTTTGTTTCATTTAGAGAATGCACCAAGAGCCATCATATCATTATACCAATACCTACCAATTTCTTACCCTGGGAAAATCACAAACGAGGCCCATCAAACTCGCACAGAAGGTCTTGCATTGGATACCATGCAAGCTGAGTGTTTTGAACCTTCGGTGCTTTTTGGTGTTGTTAGAATTATCTGAGTAAGGAATGGAGCAAAGTTTAAGACCACTGGATCCAACCCAGTCATTTTACAGTTGAGAAAAACAAGCTCCAAGATTTAAATATCTCGGTTGAAGTGCAACAGATAATTTACAGTCGAACTTAGTGTAGAATTTGAGTTCCCTGCCTCCGAGGCAGCGAATCATTCTTTCTCAGAACCCCCATAAGACGATCAGATTTACTCAGTGGGAAGAGAGCCCCAGACGCTGGCTGTTGTTACCGAGAAAAACACAGGGAGATACTATGTGGTATCTCAAAAAGGGAAATGTGTCCATCAGTTGTTCTAAGGAAGAGGGGGCTCTATGCTCTTTCTCTTTCAGGAAAATAGTACAGCTTAAAAACGTCATCTTCTTTATTGATTCCAGAGCATTTTCTGGGCAGAGCAGGAGAGAGGAGAAGGTAGGCTGAGTTGGGTAGAGGCAAGAAGGGAAGGGTCTACAAGAACTCCTGTCTCCACGCTTCTGACCCAAGACAATCTTTCTTAATCAGTGAGTAGATTATGAGCGAGCGTGGTTTGGCTGGGAGCCTGCCCCTTCCATCAGGAGTCTGAGAGTCTGTGCTATGCGCTGAATTGTGTCCCCTAGTGTATGTCGAAGCTCGAACCCCTAGTGTGACTGTGTTTAGAGATAGGTCTAAAAGGAGATAATTAAGGTTAAGTTCATGGGGGTGGGGTCCTACTGTGGTAGGACTGTCACCTTCTGACCTATCTCTGTCACCTGAGGACGCAGCTAGAAGGCACCATATGCCATCCTGGAAGAGATCTCACTGGAACTCAACCACGTTGACATCCTGCCACCATGATTTCATTTTAATTTTACAAATTTTGGAAACGAAGGCTTAGAGGGTAACTTACCATCCTTGTAAGTGGTGGAATGACTAACCCAACCACGGTTTGCGCGACTCTGAAGCCCGAGGTCATTCATCCCCCTGCACTGGACTTTGGCTATGTAATTTCTTTACCCACTGCCTCCAAGCCACACCCTCCACCCCTGCCCCACCTTGAGTGAGCCCAAGGAAGCAATGAGATTCACTAAGCATGGTTTAGTAGTCACCAGAATGAAAGACATGTGCCATGCGGCCAGTCTTCCTAGTGTGGATGGCTGTGGAGGCCACTCCTTTACTGACTTCTGTGATGCTTTTGCCAGTGTAGACCATCCGTCCTTGAAAAGCCCTCTTCCCTGGGTTTCCATGGTACCAGTTTCTGGTGGCTGTCTTTCTTCCTGTCTAACTCACTCTTCATTCCTCGTCCCTTCAAGGGCGTCCTCCACGTGTCCTTGAGTAGCACTGATGTGCCCTCATGGTATCTGTCTTTTATTTTTTGTGGGGGGAGCAATCTCATGTACTTGGTGTTATTTGGTTTTTACTACCACCCACATTCTTTCTCTTTCTTTCTTGTCTGTCTTGAAGTCCTTCCTGAGCTTCAGATCTGTGTGTTGAGTGCTGGCTAGTTCTATCTGGATCACCGACAGATACTTCAATACAAATCACACATCTGAACTTCAGGCATTTTGATTCATCCAGTGTTCTGCCTCAAACTCATCCTTCCCCAGCGCAGAAATAGCAAGGACTTCCCAGTTACCCCAGCAGGAAAGCTGGGAGCAGTTTCCAGTGTTTCCTTCCACTCTTTCTCCCTTACCTGATCAATCATCAGTTTCTGACTAATTCATCAGTTTCACCTCAGTAACCGCAGACTCCGCCCCTTCTCTCCTTTCCTACCGCCTTTGCTGTAGCTCACAGTCTCTTCATCGCTTGCTTTTATGAACCTTCTCATCATCTCCCTGCTTCCATTACTGACCCACTTAAATCTCTCCTATGACAGCTGGCCTGAATATTCCATAATGCAAATACGACCAGTTGCGAAGAAGAAAACTGAGTTTCTAAAACAGGGGGCATAGGGTCCTTATCATTTAGTCACTGCCTTCATTTGCAGCCTCATCTCCAGTCACCTGGACAGCAAGGGCTATTTTCCAGGGCTGCTAAATTTTTTTTATAGTTTCTTGTTTACATAACTTCTGTTGTTGGTTCTTTATGCGCTTTTCTCTGTCCATAACGCACTCTTCCTCCAAACCCTGAGCCATGACCCTCGCTCAGCAAGAATAATACCTGTAATTACTCATTTTTTTCAAGACTCAGTTGAGGTGTCACCCCCTCCAGGAAGCCTTCCCGAGATTGCATGAGGCTGGGTGTTCTCCCTCTGTGCTCACAGGATCCTGAACATTCCTCTGCCCTCGGACCTACCACTTTGTGGATGCTTGTCTGTCCTCTCTGGTGTTCCCCCACTTTTTTAAAGCCTTCATTACACCACTTCGCTCTTACGTTGTCTTACATCAGTACCTGTTTTTGCCAGCTGGAGGAAATCTGAGGAGGATTTTTGCTTTAGAAAAGAAGGTGAAAATCGAAAATAGGGTCCAGTGTTTGCTTTTCAGCAGCCGTTAAAGGGGCAGTGTGCTCCTGGGACAGTGAGAGGAATGCCACCCAGCTCCTTCCCGGGAGAGCCACACTCAGCATCCCAGCATCCTGCCACTGTAGCTTTGAACTGCCTGTGAGCCTCTGCGCTTCATCTCGATTTATTCTGTGCACCTGTTAGTAAGATATGTCCTAAGGCATGAGAAACACCTAAGAAAGCTCCTAAAGGTGTGCCACTTAGTGTAAAACTAGACATAATTAAGAGTTGGGATAATGGTAAACAAAATAAAGACATTGCCGGTGTCCGCCATTCACACTGCTTACACCAGTCATGGAGAAAGTGGAAAGTCTGTGCTTGAGTGGATTGATGGGTATACAAAGCGTGCTGTCCTGTGAAGTTACCTGATACTCAAGGAGAAATCAGTCAGCCTTTTAAATAAGCTGCAACGGAAAGCCCTGGACGGTGGTGGTGGAAGTGTCATGCGCATGGCAAAGCTAGTGACGGCGATTTGACCGGTGTTTGAGGAGAGGGAGGCTTCGTGGCTTGAACGTTCCTGGAGAGAGTGCTTCAGCTGATACTGAAGCTGCTCAGAGTCCTCGGAAGAACTGAAGAAAATAATTACAGAAAATAGTTATTCCTATAAATAAGCATTTAATCATGATGATGGAACTGCAGTGTATTGGAAAAAATTGCCAAGGAAGGGATTTATTTCGATAGAGGAAAAGCAGGCTCCGGACACAGGCATCCAAGGACAGGTTTACCCTAATCCCTGTTATCAGCGCTACTGGTGAGGCTGTCCACACCTCCACTGGCGTGTGGTTCAGGAGATCCCAGGGCACGGGAGGGCTTTGGGAAGGATTTTGGTAATGCACTTCCTGCAACCTAAGTGCCCATTGACAGATGACAGTCTAAAGAAGTTTTTGTGGTATACACGCACACACACACACACACACACACACACATACACACACACAATGGAATATTACTCAGCAATAAAAATAATGAAATAATGCCATTTGCAGCAACATGGATGGACCTAGAGATTATCATATAAAGTGAAGAAAGTCAGACAAAGACAAATATCATATAAAATGTCTTATATGTGGAATTAAAGAAAAGTGATACAAATGAACTTATTTACAAACTCGAAATAGACTCAACAGACATAGAAAACAAACTATGACTACCAAAGGGGAAAGGAGTGGGAGGGAGGGATAAATTAGGAGTTTGGGATTAACATATACATATGACTATATAAAAATAAATAAACAACAAGGACCTACTGTACAGCACAGGAAACTTTGTATTCAGTATCTTGTAATAACCTATAATGGAAAAGAATCTGAAAAAGAACATGTGTAAGTACAATTGAATCACTTTGCTGTATACCTGAAACTAACACAACATTGTAAATCAACTCAACTTCAATAAAAAAAAGAATATGCTTCCTGTTGTGTTTCATTCACATCCAAGCAGTTGGAATATCCAAGTGATTGTTTCTGAGTACAGGTAACCCTTGAACAACAGGGGTTTGAACTGTGGGGGCCCACTTTCAAGGAGGTTTTTTTTTTTTTTCAGTAAATAGTCCTGCAGTCCTACATAATCCATTGGGTTGAATCCATGGATGCAGAACTGTACGGAGAGGGCGCTGTAAAGTTATACTTGGATTTTCCTACTTTTGACACTGACACTGGGCAGGATGGGTGCCCCATCCCTGTGGTTGCTCAAGGGTCAACTGTGCATGAGTGGATATCTTACTCCAATTGCTGAAAAGTACCATCGAGAAAAATACCTGGATCATAGGTGTCTTCTGATTGTTGACACTGTGCTGGTCATCTGCCTGTCATTCCTGGATATGGCGATAACATTCCTGTTGTGTTCTTACTGCAGAACATGAGGTTGGTGCTGCAGCTAAGACCTACCAGCCACAATGAAGTCTTACTATGTGCAAACTGTGATGCAGTTTTATTGTAAGTGCCATCGAGAGAGAGGGCAACTCTGAAGCATCGTTATGAGAGATCTGCAGAGACTGCCATGTAAAATCGGCCACCACCAGCCTTGGTGAGGGTGTTCTTGGTAGGCTAGTGGTCTTAAGAAATGCCTTTTGGAGGAAACTTTCCCAAGGAGTTTTGAACTATCAACAATAAATATGGCCACAGTGATTTTTGGCTAAGGATGCTGGGTTTGTAGAAGTCGTTGGAGATGAGATGGAAGAGGTTTTGGCATCCCGTGAGCCAGAACTGACAAATAAAGAGTGGATGCGGAAGCGAAAAGAAAGGATACAAACTGAAACCAGAAGCAACAGCGAGCAACCGGCAAGTGGAGTCGTCCAGGGAACGGGACAAGAAGCACCACGTGTGATTATCACTAGGATTGCCAGTGCTCTAAGGATGGCCAGAAAGTATGACTTTAATTTTGAAAAGACATGTTGTTTAGGGAGGTTTGAGGATGTTTTCAGTGCATACAAAGAATTGTATGATTGAAAAATGCATGGGAGTAAGCAGTCAAGCGACCTGTCCTGTTTCAAGCTGTCCACACCAGCCACACCAGCCACGGCAGACAGTGAACCACCTTCGACCTAGACGGTGTAGACATTAGTGAGCTACCTGCCCTGATGGGTTCAGACGACGATGAGATGTTAATAGATGGCCCTCTTCCCCTCTCTCCTACACTTCGGTCTCCTGTACCTCCCGCTACCCCACCCTCCAGTGAGTGAGCCTAACACGCCATCAGCAGCACCGCTCAGCCTCCCAGTGTGCTGGCTGTCTTCCCGATCCTGGTGAGTGACACGACACTGCACACACATTATTTCTGCTTCGTACAGCCTGGATATTTACCCCATCACTCCTGCTTTTACTGTATGTTAGTGTTATGTTACATCTTGTGTGTTATTTTTGGATGACTTGTATGACTTGGTGGGTTATTTGAGGGGTTTGGAAAGGCTCAAAAATTTTTCTGTAGAAATTGGTAGAAATGTCTGTACCTTCTATGTCTCCAACGGTAGTTGCTTCTTCGCTTTATACCATTTTCACTTACCGAAGGGTTTTAGAAATGCTCTACTTTTGGGTAAGGGGGAAACTTGTGTATACACGCAGATATGTACATATCTGTATGGACACAGACAGATCTGTGTATATTGATTATAATTATTAATTATATAGTATGATTATATTAATATCCATAGATGTACAGATGGAGATATATACAGTCTATATTCACCTTTGTACAATGTATATATTTATACAGCTGTAAGCACATTAAGTAAAGCACAACAAAGCTTTGTTGTAATCATCTGTACTACAGGTCCATTTGAAAATGACTTTGTCAAGGTCCAATACTCTCATGAAAATATGGATGGTAGTTTTCCCCTGCCCCCCATTACAAGGGGCTCCAGAGCATCCTCAGTGTTCTCCGTCCTGTTTGGTGTTTATCTGACAAGGAACCAGAGAAGGCATAAACATTAGCAGGGTAGCGCTGCAGGGGCTCACGGGACTCCTTGCCAAGGGGCTGGGATCTGGACCACTCCTGGCATCACATCCAGAACCCATGGTTTCAAATAAATGTCCTCGTGGGACAAGTCAGATCCGGGAACTCGTTCCTACTCACGAATCCAAGAGTTGTGTTCTCTGGTTTGTTCTTTTTCGCTCCCAGTCTTCGTGCTTTCATCTTGGCCAGGAAAAGGGTCACTGTGTTCCGTGGAACTGGTGTGATGGGCTCGCATGAGGAGTTTGGGAAGTTTTCTTTTCAAGGAAACGATGCTTTTGAAAGACATTGGCATTTCATTGCTAAGCCCACATCATCCCTTTTAGAAACTCATAGCTGTTTATTGGTCCTGGCTTTTGGGAGTAAAGCCTCTGTTCATTTGCCACATCTGTGCCGAGTTCAAAACCCATGTTTCAGCGTCTAGTCCCGAAGTGTGCCCGTGGGCCAAACGGTCACACAGATTTCTGGTGAAAGGGGAAAAAAAAATTGATCTGTATACTAATATGTTAGTATATGTTTGTATGGTGGATTTTAAATGTTCTAAAACAATATGGTGAGGTTTTTGCCATGAGACTACTAAACTAGTCAGATAAGCTATTCTTGTTTATTTTTTCAATGGAGGTCCCGGGGGATTGAACCCAGGACCACGTGCATGCTAAGCATGCGCTCTGCCTCTGAGCTAGACCCTCCCCAACTCAGATAACCTATTCTGGCTGCAATTATGTACCTTTAAGTGGCCCTCAAGTAACTTTTATAAGACTAAAAAGAAAGACTGTTCAGTACCAGAAGACATACATCTAAATAACATTACTCTCCAGTAACAGTGCTATTAAATAGCTCTGGGACCCAGCTCCCACGTGGTGAATTTCCTTCTCCTCTGGGAACCTCCCTCCTTGTCAGATATTAACATGCCTTTAAGACAGAGATTCTCAGTCTCGGGTGGGTATTGGCGTTATCTGGGGAGCATTAAAAATACTGATACTCAAACACCTTTCTAGAGATTCTAGCTCCGTTGATTTGGATGGGCATTCGTATTATAAAAGGCTCCCCGGTGACTTCCGATGGGCAGACAGGAAGGTAATGAAAGGCTGAGTGTGATTAACAAGCAACTGAAGGTCAAGTGGAAACCTCTGTATTTGCCCCATCCCTCTGCCCTCCACCCCGGCCAAGAGAGTAAATCAAAAGCACGTCACAGCTCAGGAGAATGACAGAAATCGTGTCACTTGTAAAAATCTAAAGCCAGGTGGCCCAATAGAGTTTTCTGTAGTGACAGGAATGTTCTCTGCCTATCCTGTCCAATAGGGCACCATTAGCCCCTTGTGACCATTGAACACTTGGCCAGCGTAGTTGAGAAAGTGAATTAAAAATTTCATTTTTAAAGTTTAAATTTGAACAGCCACGTGTCTTCAGCAGCTGCTGTCCTGGACAGTACAGACCCAAAGGATGCAGAGTGGGGACTCTGTCATATTTTCATTTAGTCTGCAGGAAATGTTTCCTGGCAGAGTAATCTTGTTCCTTCCTATCTGCATGTGTCCTACTGCTGCTAAACAAGTTGCTACCAACACAGTGGCTTATAAGAACACACATTTAGGACCGTAGGTTCTTAGGTCTGGAGCTTCTGGAGATCAGGAATCCAAAATGGGTCTCAGGAGGCTAAAAGCAAGGTGTTGGCAGGGGCTGTGTGCCTTCCGGGGACTCCAGGAGTGAATCTATTTCCTTGCCTTTTCCGTCTTCTGGAGGTCACCTGTGTTCCTTGGCTTGTGGCCACTTTGTCCATCTTGCCAACTTCAAATTGTCACTTGCCATCTGCCTTTACAAGGACGAAGTCAGAAGCCACTGGGGTCGCTGACCTTTGACACACCCTGAAAGGAGTTCAGGGCAGAGATCAGGAGTGAGGCGCTCGGTGCTCTGGGAGAACTGGCCGAGGAGACCTTTAGATAGTCAGATATTTTCGGGAGATTTTATGAGCCCCAATTCTTGCATCTTCTTTTATCTAGAAAAGCACTAAAATCATTTACAGAGACACCTGCTCTTCCTGACTAGCAGCAAACTTCTGCCAAAACGCGTGCTTGACTGCATGTGTCCCCCTTCACTGAAATCACATCTATACGGACCTCCTCGCTGCCTCTTCTGAGCAGCTCCTCAGAGCTTTCTGAGATGCTGTCTCCTTGGCTGTAGTCCTCAGTTTGCCCCAAATAAAACTTGACTCGCAATTCTCACATTGTAGATTATTTTTTTCAGTCGACGGTCTTCAGAATCAGCAATGTAGGGTCTTCAAATCTCTGACTCTGACGTTTCTACCTCTCTCTTTCACTTAAATCCACTGGACCCACTTGGCTCATCCAGATAATCGCCTCATCTCAAACCTCTTAATTCAATCACACCTTCCAGAGAGGGGAGGGAGTTCCGTTGGTGGTTGCAGACTTCCTAGTGTCAAAGTCCTTTGTTCTTGCAGCTGTCTACGTGGGTCAGATCATGGTGTCCCTGTAAACCTCCAGCAAAACAAATGTTATTTTCTATTCTGCAACTTTTTATCTTCATGTGAATGGAAAAGTATTAATACTCTTAAAAATCAGAGCCTTGAGAATGGGCTCTCCTGTCTGTTTCAGGCTCTAGGAACAGTCTTTTACAAAAGGTGCAGAACCAGCATGGCTGAGCCCAGGAAACAGAGCCCAGGGTGAGAGCTAAAGGAACAGATCTCAGATTTGTTCTTTTCTATTACAAGGTGGGGGGGGGGGTCCTGATGCAGCAAATGAATTTTGAGAACTTCATGAAATAGTCACCAATCAATTGATCCACCAGCCCAGAGACTAGACTTTAGAACAGAATTCATCAATCACCAATCAAATGTAGACTGAATAATTGTGCCCTGGTCTGTTCGTTTGGGCTAGATATGAGTCTTGGGCTAATGAGGAAATGGAAGCCACAGGCTGTTTGCCTGATTCTCTAGGAATTAAGTCAAGAACAAGGAGGGTGAAGGCCAGTTAATGGCTTCTGTCTCCCAATGCATTCCACAGTATCACCAGAACATTTTAAAGCTAATACCTTATTTGACAAAGGAAATTGGTGTATGAAAATCTGTATGGTTATGTTAGTAAGCATTTACATCTGAGTGAACAACTTAGATTTTTTTTTAAAGACAATCCATAAAAAATGTCCAGTTTAGTTTCTTTTCCCTTTTTAAAATTGATGTATAGTTGGTTTACACTGTTGTGTTGATTTCTGGTGTACAGCATAGTGATTCAGTTTTATATATGTGTGTATATATATTTTTTCATTATAGGCTATTACAAGCATTCAAGTGTTGAGTATAGCTCCCTGTGCTGTACAGTGGGACCTTGTTGTTTATCTCGTTCATGTACAGTAGTGTGGATCTGCAAAAGCGGGGGATGGAGGGATAAAGTGGGAGTTTGGGATGCAGATTCTAACTACTATACAGCTTAATTATTATACCCACAAAATTTAAACATAGACAAAAGTAGAAAAGATCGTATAACACACCTCATATACCCAGCAACCCCTTTTAGACAGGGTCGTCCCACAGCCCATGTCATTTTAATCTGTGCTTCTTGTCCCCTCCTCCACCCCAACCCTGATTATTTTCAAGCAAATCCCAGAACTGTATCATTTTTATCCATAAATTTAATCACAGATAAGCACATTTGGGCAAATTTGTTAACGAATTTCCTCTTATTCATGCTGGTTTCCTGCGTGTTTTGGCTGCTCCATCATCTTGCTGACACTTGCTCTCTTTTCTTTACCTTTTGTGGACTTTTGTGCTGAAGGGCGAAACATAGCAACTAAATACGGAAAAGGCTAAGCTGGCCAGCCTTGTTTAAGTTTCCTATTATTTTAATTCACATTTTAGAAAGTAGCTTACAAAGTGGGAAGATATGAGAATGCATTTGCATTTTTATTTAGGGGAAGAAAGGAGAGCGCTTAACCCCAGGGAATATCTGAGGGAATAACCAAGCTCTTTCCTTTCCAAGTAACCAAGCTTACTTTCATTTTAGGAACGTATTAAATAATGTTAAGGTAAGACATATATAATCCAGTTTGAGAAGATACATAGCTCCCAGAATTGGGGAAAATTCTGAGGGAAAATTTCTCTTAGGAATAATTAGGTGAAGTCAAAACTAGAAGTGAGAAATAAGATATTGTTGAAGGTGATCGTTAGGTCAGAAAATATAAAGCTATATCAAATGTGGTTTGATAAAATTTGAAAATATAAAATGTTTCTTTTGGAGACTAACATACTATCTTTTCTTATATATCTGTACACGATGGTTGTAAATAACCTTCCTCAACACATGAAATATATCAAAGTGCACACCATCAGGACTGGCTGGGCTAGAGGAGGAGGTCAATACCATCTCCACTTGCCTCTGCCTTTCTGCTGGCTTTCTATTTGTCTATAACTACCAACCAGAGCTAATTTATCCATTTGATGGATAAGTTGTAGTACTTTATTCATAAGAATACAAATTAAACATGTGGAGTAACAAGGAAAATCAATTTCTGATTTTCAGACCCAGATCTAGCGTTCTGAAATGCATCAAGCTGAAACTCCCTGTTGCTTTACTGTTTCAAAGCAGAAAGTTTCCATGTACCTGTTCCATTCCCAGACTGGTAATGTGTTTTAGCTGAATGGAGTATAGGAAGTGAGCTAATTCAGCTTCATGTTTGGACCCGGAGGTTTCCGGATTACATGAATTTCTAAAGGTCACGCAGTTGAAAACTGCCAGTTCAGAGACAAGACATTAACTTTCTTGCCTTTGAGGTTGGGGACACTCTCCCAAATATTACAAAAGGTGGGCTTGTATCCCCAGTGACAAATGAAGAAAATAATGAGATTCTGTTAACCATGATAGTATAGAAATCTCGGCTTTAATAAAATGACTTTGAATGCAAGTTGTTTGTTTCAAGGAGTGATGTGAGTTTTAAGGTCCTTTCAAGCTGTAAGATGATGAATTTATAAGAAGAGGTCTCAGTTTGCATTTTTTAAAAGTTGAACATCGTATTTTTAAAATTATTAATGGAGGTACTGGGGATTGAACCCAGGACCTCATACATGCTAAGTGTGCATTCTACCACTGAGCTATCCCCTCCCCACTGAATACCGTATTTTGCATAAACTCATATAATAAAACTTTGCCAAATATTTTCAAAAGATCAAATATAAATAGAGGAAAGAAGAGGGGATCAGGAGTCTGCTTCTGGTCTCTATTTTTGGTATTGGAGAAGGTGGTGGTACGTTTATAGTTGTGCTGAGCTGATGACAGCAATCTCCCCGCACCTTCAACTTTGCCCGGAAGACCTTCCTCCACCTCTTAGCCTTTAATTCAAACTTGGTTCTACCTTGAATCCAGCTCTAGACTCAGGGCTGTGGGTCCAGGGCAGGGAGGGCCTCCTCACTCCCCCATCACTATGTTCAGATCATTTCTCCTACATCCTCAGACCATACATCCAACTTCTAATCACACATGTAGGTTTCCTACAAAATGATCTGCTCCCAACTCCCATCCCCCATCACCCCACTGTCAAATCTACCCTTGACCCATGTTCACTGTTTCAGAGGACGATGCTCCAAGTTTGCAACTGCCCAAGACAAAGCCTCGAGACCCTGGGCCCCTCCCGACCTCACCTCGTTCAGGCAAATTCACATTCTGCTAATACTGCCTGATAACTCTATCTCCAATCTGCTTGTAGCTCTTCAAACCTGGGACTCACATGATGTCCAGTCACCACCATCTCTTTCATGAACTGTGGCCGTAGACTCCCTTGCCGTTAGACTCTGCCTCTTCCAATCTCTTTATCTGCTTGGTGGTGACAACCAACCACAGGCAAGGTATCTTTTTCTTTTAGCATCCATACTGCTTTCATAATAGAAACTGAACACCACGACAACCAAAACATTTGCTCACCCTGACACAGCTCTTGAGAGTGAGAGCAAGATTGTCTGACTCCTAACGAGGGTTCCACTGACTTCCAGGGGGCCCTTCTGCAGGTCTGGAGAGGTGTGCAGCCCTGAGGGATAAACAGTAGACCTCATCACAGGATGAAAGGTTAAGAGGCTGTCAACTTTGTTTTTAATTGAAGTACAGCCAATTACAATGTGTCAGTTTCTGGTGCACAGTGCAGTGTCCCAGTCATGCAGATACATACATATATTCATTTTCATATTTTTTCCATTAAAGGTCATTACAAGATATTGAACATAGTTCCCTGTGCTATACAGAAGAAACTTAAAAAAAACTATTTTTATATATAGTGGCTAACATTTGTAAATCTGAAACTCCCAAATTTATCCCTTCCCACCCCCTTTCCCTGGTAACCATAAGATTGTTGACTATGTCTGTGAGTCTGTTTCTGTTTTGTAGATGAGTTCATAGTGCCCCCCCCTTACTTTTTTAGATTCCACATATAAGCGATATCATATGGTATTTTTCTTTCTCTTTCTGGCTCACTTCACTTAGAATTTCGATCTCTAGGTCCATCCATGTTGCTGCAAATGGCATTCTTTTACTCTTTTATTATTTCTTTTATTCTTTTGTTATTATTTTAGTTTCAGTAGGTCAGTATATAAATAAACTATGGTACATCTAGACAGTAGACGATTACTCAGTGATAAAATGAGCTATCAAGCCACAAAGACACAGTGGGACCTGAAATGCATATTGTGATGTAAAAGAAGCCAGTCTAAAAATGCCTTATGATTACAAGTACATGGCATTCTGGAGAAGGAAAAACCATGGAGACAGAAGGACCAGTGGTTTCTAGGGATTCGAGGGGAAGTGGGGAGGGATGAAATACATCAGTTGTAAGAAATGTAGCCCACTAAATAGGACGTTAATAATAGAGGACACTGTGTGTGTGTGTGTGTGTGTGTGTGTGTGTGTGTGTGTAGGAGGAGGAGGGGGTGGATGGAAACTCTCTCTACTTTCTACTCAATTTTCTGTAAATTGAAAAAGGAAGATTGTAAACTTACTTTTCTTCTGGGGGTGCATTATGGATTTTTGAATCTTAGGCATTGTTTCTGTTTTAAAACAAATTTTCTGAGGTCTAATTGATGTATAAACAACAGCACATATCTAGTGTGTACGGGTTGCAGAGTCTGGACAACTGCAAACACCTGTGATGCCATCACCACAGTCAAGGTAACAGACACGTCCAACACTTCCCAGTTTTCTTGTGTCCCATTTTTTTTTTCCCCTTGAACACGTAACATGAGATCTATCTACCCTCTTAAATTTTGAAGTGAACTATACTGGATTTTAACAATTATAGGCACTAGGTTGTATGGCAGATCCCCGGGACTTACTCCTCTAGCAGAACTGAAACTTTATACCCATCGAACAAGTCCCCATTTAATATCCAAAATATATAAGATATTTCTTATTTTCTTATGGAATGGGAGAAAATGTTTGCAAACTATATATCTGATATGCATTTTTCCCCTAGACCCTTTAAAGTTCTGGTTCCATGGAATTGATTGATTGATGTGAAATTTTGACTGAAAGGGCACAAAATTTCAGCCCTCACATATTGTTGTAAACTCCCAAAGATAGCAGAGATTCACTGCTTAATTCCTTCTTGCCCTCTTTAATGATTCACTGTCAAAATAGAATTGTAATGATAGCTTTATGTAGCTTAGTCAAGTGAAGGTAGGTGCTTCAAATGATTATGATTGGTAGAGAAACAAAATAATTCAGGGTCCAGTTCTGGTTCAACTAAATTGCCATTTCAAATCAATTTTCTGGTTTTATTTTAATTGAGTTTGATTTACCACATGCAGTTTTCACCACACGCATTTTGCAGTGACCCAGGAGAAATTCGGAAAGGAGCCAGCGCCTTTCAGCTGTTATAGTTCAAGTTCAGTTGAAACTTAAAACAGTAGAAACCTTTTCCCTTTCATAAAAGTTTCTCATGCCTGAATGCACTTGGTGTAACTAGCCAACTGTTTGGAAATTGTCTTGTACCTTTCACTTATTGTAATGAAACGTAAAACTTCAAATAATCCACTTTCATGTGGCTTCTCAATCTTAAATTTTTCTTAATTATTCTTAGATTTCTCGGATAATTTTCCTTTTTAAGTAGGGGCAGGATTTCTACGGTTGTTAGTAACATTGCCTAAGGAAATGAGAATTTCAGAAGGCTTTTTATCTATGATCTCATATTTTATTAACTATCAAAAATTAATAACACATTTATAAGATGGTTTAACACTGGGATTTTTTTCCTTTTAATATAGGCTATCTGGTTTTTTAGATCCTTCATAGTAAATGTGTGGTTATTGTGAGTTACACTTTTAAAAATTGTTCTCTGAAGAATGTCATATGTTTTTGTCAGTGTATTTACCCATCAACTTACTTAAATAAAAGAATTCCTAAATGTCATATGTCATGTATAGTTTTAAAGAACTTGAGACTCTCAGAATCTAGGGCTGATAAAATTTTTGTGGAAAATCACCCCATCCACAAGCAAAGGCAATCTGATAAAATCGATGTGTTCTCCCAAGCCTATAGCAGAAATGCCAACCTTTGAATCAAAATCATTGACACCTTTAAGTCTTACTTAATTTTTTTTTTACTTCAAATTGAAAGAGAATTTTTAATGTTTGGAACTAAAAACTGAACACGTAGGTATATGTATATGGAATGGGGTTCTCTTAGTGTATCTTTAAGCTATAAATTTAAAGATGAATCTTCCTGCATTTGAAAAAGGTCATTTTGTTTTCCTTCATATTTTCATGAGTTCTCATCATAAAAGTATACTATAAATTTCCATTCATATAAAATTGTATGTTTTATATAAATGTAGAGTTACGCTAGCCCAGATGTGGGTTGATACTCCATTTTAAATGAAGTTTTAATACACTGATGGGAAGGATTGGCAGTTTTCAGGAACAATTATACGTAAGCCTTCAGTGAATTCAGAACGCTAGACTTCACAATGAGAGTTAGGACATCCACTGGGTGGCAGAAGCGCACCAGGAACGTCCTCAAGCCGCCCCGGCCCTGGGGACGCAGGGCGATGCCACCGGCAAGACGTCCGGCCACTCGCAGGCAGGACATCTGCTGGCCGGGTACTGTCCCCAGCTGTGCCCCGTGTGGACGCGGAGCCCCGTGCTCGCCCACCTGCTCTCCCTTGGGACGAACGGGCACGTTCGCCAGGTGCCTGCGAGAGCGATTTGAGTTCCCGGACTCACCAGTGCCCCCCGCTGGCGAGTCAGAGGACCCCAGCGTCTCCTTGACCGTCCCTGTTTTGCTGCTATGAGCTGCCCAACCGAAGCTTTAGCATTTTACTCAGTTATTCAGAGAAGGATGAGGAAACAAAGGGATGGCAATTTGCTTTTGTTTGTAATACTTTGAAATGGACGGGGAGAAACAGACAAGGAAATTCTTGGCTTTTAAGAGAACACAGAGCCTGCATTCATCTCTTTCTCCCCCTGAAAACACTCTTTATCTGCAAGACGATAAACCACCGTGAAGCAGTGGTTTGTTTCTTTGGGCGTTGGGGAGCGAATTGCGATTGTTTTAAAGTAGGGTTTGCTGCCAAGCTGCGGACTGACTTGAGGCAACTTGTCTAGAAGTCAGGACGGAGGCAAGAAGCGGGTCTGTGAAGCAGGACCTCTCCTGCTACGATGTGCATGGGAATCCCCTGCGGATCTTGCAGAAATGAGCGTCTGAATCACCACCATGTGCGGGTTATTAAGCTGTCGGCTCTCAACTCCAAACCCGTCCCTCCACGCCTGACTGTGCGAGGCTGGACTGGACTCTGCAAACAGCCTTTGCGCTTTGCTCGCTGGCGCTATACTCGGCTTTTCCAGTAGGAGGCGCTCGAGGGAGCCTGCGAAGCCAGAGGCGGGGGAAGGGACCCGTCTGCCGGCTGGCAACTCCTTCCTTGCACCAAATTCCAGTTTTCAGTGTTCCCAACTCTCTTGGAAGTATGATTTTCAAAAATTGTGAATCACCATGTTGTACACCTGTAGCATATAATATTGTACAGCAAATATACTTTAATTAAAAAAAGAACAAAGACAGGTCAAAGTGGAGAGAAAGCTGAGGCTTCGCTGAGCCTACATGTAGCGGCTAGCCTGGTGCCCAACGCATATCCTTAAGGGCTGAGGAACTGGTTCACTTGAGTGAGAATGAGTGCGTCCACACCAAAGAGTAATGGTTTCCTTTGGCTGGGCCTATACTATGTCGGGGGAGCTTTGCTGGGCAGTTTGCACAGGTCATTTCTAATCCTTTGAGGGAAAGTCTATTAGCTCTGTTGTAAAGTTAGTGGGACCAAGAGTCACAGAAGATAAATCACAAGCCAATTTTCCATAGCTAATAAGAGTCAGAGTTTTTGTCCTGTTAGAAAATGATATCTCTGGATATATTCCATTAAGAATACTAAGGATTTCCATCCCAGCAGTGATTTTGCATCGTTTACAGGGGCACAGGCACTGGGATACCAGTGTCGGAGGTGGACCACGGTTGCTAATGAGTACCCATAATGCCCTTCACCGTGGTCCTGCATCACTGCCCTATATCACTGCCCTATATCACTGCCCTGCATCACTGCCCCCATCGTTGTGAGCACGGGCTTCTGTTGGGAGGTGGCCAACAGGAAAGTGCTAACGGGCTCTCAGACAGCTGACCCGGGCCTCCTCAGCGCTTGACTTGCAGGGTACACCGAACCCGCACCCGAGACCAGTGGCTATGGTGGGCGTCCGCTCCCTCAGCTGTCCTCTCGGCTGTCCCACTGACCCTTATCCTCTGCTGGCCCCTGGCAAGTGAACATGTGTGCAAACAGGCAGCCTGTCTTCAAAGGCAGCGAACACTAAGTCATTTTCAAGTTCATCCATCTCATGAGCATGGCTGCAGCAACCATTTTGATGATGTCACCAAAACTGTAACACCTTCTCTCCTTTCCTATTTACACCCTCGCAGAGCAGTCCTTACTTACGCCCTTATGGCGGTGTTTTCCAAATCAGAAGTGCTGTGAAACCCGTGGTGGGCCATGCAGTCAAATGGCCAGCCTTTCTCCCTTCCTTCCTTCCTTCTTTCTTTTTTTCTTTTTCTTTCTTTCTTTCTTTTTTAATGAAGTATGGGAAAGGGGGTGGGAAAGGATAAATCTGGGAGTTTGAGATTTACAGATGTTAGCCACTGTATATAAAAATACATAAAAAACAAATTTCTGTACAGCACAGGGAACTATAGTCAATATCTTCTAATAACCTTTAATGAAAAAGAATATGCAAATGAATGTATGTATGTATGACTGGGACACTGTGCTGTACACCAGAAATTGATACACTGTAACTGACTAAGTGTCAATAAAAAATGAAGTAAACTGGAATAGAATGAAAAATATCAGAGAGCATTCATGCAGCGCTATTTCATGGAACTTTTGCTCCATGAATATATTTGTATATGGGGCCTGGATTAGGTTCTTGCCTCTCCTGGAACAAATTGCCAAACTTTTTCATGGCATAAAACAATGCAGATTTATTGTCTTTTAGTTCTGTGGGCTAGAACTCTCATGGGGCTGAAATCAAGGTGTCTGCTGGCTGCATGCCCCCTGGAGGCTCTAAGGAGAGCCCACATCCTGGCCTTCTCCAGCTCAGAAGGCTGCCTGCCTTCCTCAGCTCATCTCCGCCGCTCCCCTATCGCCTTCAGAGCTGCAAAGCTGGGTTGAGTGCCTCTCACAGCCCGTCACTCTGACCGTCTGTCTCCTCCATCCACTGCTTTTAGGGACCGTGTGATCACACTGGGCTCCTTGTCTCAAAGCCAGTTGATCAGAGTCTTATTCCTCTTTGACCTTTAACCTAACATATTCACAGTCCTAAATATTAGGATGTAGACATTTTGGGGGGGTTATTATTCAACCCTCGACAGAGTTACAATGTCAGAGTTTGAAAAACACAGCCTGATGATAAATTATTCTGCTTCAAACATAGCAAGTAGCTTTGAAGGGCTTCCCTGTAGTTGGAGATCAGGTTCAACTTCATGTGTCCCATGGCTTTGGGTCTCGAGCTGAGCACGGTTTTTGGTTTCTACTAACCTGCCTGTGGCCAGTCCATCCACTCCCAGGCCTGAATGTCGGCAGTAATTCTCAACTTTCTGCCTATTCTTTTCCTGAGAACAATTAGTATGAAACTGTAACATGGAACCCTGGGGTCAAGTCATCATTGTCTTTCAACAAAGTAAAAGCCAAGAAGGAAGCAAAAGGCTACTCTTTTTAGAAAAGAGAATCTGAACTTGTGACCCTTCTGTCTCTCTGTGAACGTTCTTGTCATCTCACACCTTGTCGTGGCTAAAACCGTGTGAAGTTATGGACTCTTCTCACACTTGCCCACGCCTTTACGTCATGCCCTCAGACATCACCAGCTTTGAGCATCCCTGTGACCCAGTGAGATCAGCAGGGGTTATTCTCCACAGATTTCAGTTGGGGAAAAACAAGACATTCAGTGGTTTGGATAAGGTAGACATACCGGTGTTGAAAACTGTGTGAACATTTTGAGCGACCTTGTATATACTGAGTATTCACTGTGGGCTCAGCCTGGCCGATTGCTATGGGAATAGATGAGTAGATGGCATGGTACCAGCCTCATGGAACCTCATGGGCAGTAAGAAGTGAGTGTGTGGACTTGTGCCAGTGTGCACATGCGTGTGTGTACGAGGGCATGAGCAGGTGTGTGTGTGGCTGAGTGTGTGCACGTGTGTACATGTCTGCACATGTGCGTGTGTCAGTGTGTGCATGTTTTGATGTTCGTGTACCAGTGACTGAACATCAGTGGTGCCAGGTATTCAGGGACGTACATGCTGCTTGGCATCAAGCTGACGTCCCCTCACTTCCTCTTTTATGAACTTCCTCTTCTCTAACTTGTTTGCAACTTGCCCTGTTTAAACTTTGCGTAAAATCATACCACAGTCTCATTAGAATCCTAATAAACACTAGCACAATTTCTGTTTGGCCCGTTAACGAAGATTCATCAAGGGAGACTTGAAGTCTGCGGCGCTTTTTGAATTTTCCTGTTTTCTGAAACAGACTGAGCTGGTGAAATGCACATTTAATTAGGGAAAGGCAGAATAATGATGATGATGATGATGATGAATCAGCATTCCTGTTACCTTTTCATGGAAGAGTCAAAAAGGGAATGGTGTGTGTTGTAGGAAGGAAAGAGTAAGCACACCGCGTGTGGGAGATTTGCGGACTTGATTGCCTGCTGGATGCTGAGAAGGTGGGCGGCGCAGGGAGGAGGGCGCGGGGGAGCGCTGTCCTGGAGGAGGGTTGGGGGTGGGACGAGCACTTGGATTTGCTCGACGATGGAAACCAGGGGGCTGCCAGAGGGGAGAGGCTGGGGAACCTTTCTATTTAAATATGACATCCCGTGAGCTCTTTCTCCTCCATCTTCGCAGTGGTCGCGGTTCCTTCGCAGACGTGCGGCTGGTTATCCGCGCCCAGAAGCTACACACCCTCCAGGGGACCGGCCTGGAGATGGCTGGTCACCCGCATCAAGGCTCAGGTGGCCTCGCTGGAGGGCATCGCTCCAGAAGATGGAGCTGTGCTCGAGGCAGACAGGCCCCCAGAGGATGAGGCTGTGTGGCCGGGATGGGGTGGTGGTTCTGACCACCGGGAGGTTCCCGGCCGCAGGCTAGGAGGGCACGGTACAGCACAAGGAAGAGACCAGACCCTCAAGGCGGCCAAACGGGAGAAAAAGAAAAGCAGCTGGGCCCGGAGGTCAGGGCAGGTCAAGCCTGCGTGGTCAGTGGTGTGACCACCCGGGACGAAGAAGGGCCCCGATGCCAACGCTTCGATCCTTTGTGATCCGGCTGCCCCTCTACAGCCACTTAGCCCGGCCCCCCCCAGTAAACCCAAATAAATTCTGCATCACGTGGGTACCGGAGAAGGCTTCACACTCATTTCCCAGAGTCCCCTTTTTGGCCTATGTTTTTTCTTCTTGCTGTCCTCACCAAAAAGAAATGAGCAGATTCGACTTCCTGTTTAAAAAAATACATATTCTTCCCTGAAGGAACGGTTGTTCAGACTCAAACTGACCAAGAATAAACCCATTTGGAAATGAAAGTTTTCAAAACTGTGTATTCCTTGTGTTGTCTTTGGAACAAACTCAGAGTTCTAACCCTAAGGACCCTGGATTGTAAGATCCTTTCCGGATCTAAAATATTAAAATTTAGGATAAAGTTAAAGAGAGGTAAGGGTCTGCGATTTTACTGATAACTCTTTAAGAAGAAGCTATTTGAGAACATGATTCACAGCTGGAGGGTCCTCGCGGAGATTTCAGCGACACAGAACACGGTTTTAATTGAGTTCTTATTCCCCGCCAGGCTTTCTGTTAAGTGCTGGGTGGGCGGGAAAGAGGAGGAGGGGGAAGTCTGATATAAAGATGCAAATGCTTGGCACATTAAAGACACATAATAAATAGTCACTGGATGAATGAATGAATAGCCGAGACCCTGCTGTTGATTGACTGTTTGTCTGGGAGGGGAGGGGCTGGGGAGATGGACACAGAGATAAATGGAGTGGGTGGAGACCAGATCAGTGGTTCTCAACATTTGCCTGCACATTGGAATCATCGGGGTATCAAAAAAACAAAAACAAAAAACAAAAAACACACAAAACACTGATGTCCAGACACCACCCTCAGTGAGTCTGATTTGGTTTGAAGGCAAAGAAAAGAGGTGGGGGGAACCACACCTGCTGTTTTGGAGAAGGAGGAGTGTTTTGGAGTAGAAAAAGTGCAGGTGAGCCCATCTTAGCCAGAGGGTGAACTTCTGGGCAGAAGATGGACAGGTGGGTGGAATTCAGCTCCCGAAAGCACTGGCTTGCCATTGTAATGAGATGGATTTTCTCCTGCAGCCGTCTGGGAGCCGAGGCTGTAAGGAAGGGACACCATGTGATTTGTACCTTGGAGTGGCAGTGCTGGAGTGGGTGCGGCTCATGGTTGGCGAGGGACCGACACCATCGCCAGGAGGCTGCTGCGCTAGTCCAGATGAGAAAAAGCCTTGCACTGGGGATGGAGGCAGAACGGCACCCTCGGTGGACACTCTGGGACAGGCTCCCATGGTCTTGTTATCCAGCCCGCTGAGGTCAATGAAGGAAAAAGAAGATCCCAAGATAACACATTTTCCAGACTATGCTTTCAAGTCTAAAGGTCATTTTTTAACATCAACCAAGAAACTTCAACGGTCCACATCCTAGGAATTAGAGTTTTAGTATCTGTTGATTGAGAAAATCAAAATATTTGGCAAGCTGGCTCCAGCTGGGGAGTGGTGTGTGTGTGTGTGTGTGTGTGACCTGCCTTCCTGAGCTTCCTGAGGCTGGATCTCTTTTATTGGCATCGCTGAGTTCTAGCAAGCTCTTCCGCTGGGTTTGTTTCAAATGCGATTCTCCCTGCAGATGGCTACTCACCTTTGTGTAGGGTTTTCATTCATATGTCTCTTGGAGAGCACTTTATTTCCTTCTCTGCGGTTCTCACACATCGCCCACCAGGATGCCTATCTTTCTGTCCCTGGGTACCAACTGACATGAATGACTGGCTTTTGGTCCACGTCTTCCTTTGAACGAATAGTACACATTCATCATAAATAGCTATGAAATGTAGACGAGCTGAAGGAGAAGTATTCGTAACAGAGCTCTCTCGTCTGGTTAGCGTCTCAGTTTCAAGCATGGCTCTAGTTCACGCCTATATTTATTAATAAACTTACGAGATGGCTTCTCAGTGGATTTTTTATTCTCCCTATTTTTCTCTCTTAACTTTGCACTAGGAGAATTTCTCCACGTGATTCAATCTTTGTTAAAAAAACGAATTCAATATTTGTGAGTGACCTATTATTCCAATAGATGGGTAAATAATATTTTGTTGAATAATGCTCCTTTACTTTTTTCACTTGTATAATAAATCATGCCACCCTGAGAAACTTGCACGTAAATCTTTATGCAAGCTCCGATTCCCTTAAGATAGATGAGTAAACGGGGAAATGACTAGGTTAAAGTATATTTATCTTTGAAAATCTTTCATCCAGATTGCTCAGTTACTTTGCAATAATTTTGAGCATATCTCCAGAACGTTAGAATATACTTTGCTTATGTCCATAATGAGTGAATTTCTAGTGAAAATTTTTGAAATGAGAGTAATGCAAAAAAGGATAATTCTGTTGAGAAAGCTGTGGGGAAAAATAGGCATGGGGGAAAAATATGAATAGCCTGGTAAGTGGATACAGCATATTCTTATTTTTTTTTGGTAATGAAGGGGATTATTGACAAATGTTTTTTTAAGAACTGCAGTTCATTAACTCAGTGGCCCTGCAATAGGTCTGCAATCGATAAGGAAATCTTCTTACTGAGGAAGGAATGGTCACTTTTGTGGGAGGAACATAATCTATCATCCAGGTTACTAGTGTCCAGACAACAGCCTTCTCTGAAAGAGAACAATCAACCTATATATTTCTCGGGAAGCCTTTTTTTTTTTCCTCTCTCTCTTTTTAAAAATAATTTCTTAACACCTTTATTGTGGTCTGGTTCCTGTACAATAAACTACACATATCTCAGATGTACAATTGGATGAATTTTGATAGATGTCTACACCTGTGCAACCACTGCCACAGTCAAGACAGCTCACATTTCCATCACTCCCCAAGAGGTGCAATTTTAAAATTTCCAATTTATCCCTTCCCACCCCCTTTAACCCCTGGTAACCATAAGTGTGTTCTCTATGTCTGTGAGTCTGTTTCTGTTTTGTAGATAAGTTCATTTGTGTCCTTTTTTATAGATTCCACATATAAGTGATATCATATGGGCTTTTTCTTTCTCTTTCTGGCTCACTTCACTTAGAATGACCATCTCCAGGTCCATCCATGTTGCTGCAAATGGTGTTAGTTTTTATGGCTGAGTAGTATTCCATTGTATAAATATACCACAGCTTCTTTGTCCAGGCCTCTGTTGATGGACATTTAGGTTGCTTCCATGTCTTGGCTATTGGAAATAGTGCTGCTATGAACATCGGGGTGCAGGTGTCTTTTTGCATTAAGGTTCCCTCTGGATATATGCCCAAGAGTGGGATTGCTGGATCATATGGTAACTGTATTTATAGTTTTTAAAGAAATCTCCATACTGTTTTCCACAGTGGCTGCACCAAACTACATTCCCACCAACAGTGTAGGAGGGTTCCTTTTTCTCCACAGCCTCTCCAACATTTATCATTTGTAGACTTTTTAATGATGGCTGTTCTGACTGGTGTGAGATGATATCTCATTATAGTTTTGATTTGCATTTCTCTAACAACTAGTGATGAGAATCTTTTTATGTGCTTGTTGGCCATCTGGGTGTCTTCTTTGGAGAGATGTCTGTTTAGGTCTTCTGCCCGTTTTTTGATTGGTTTGCTTGTTTCTTTGATATTAAGCTGTATGAGCTGTTTGTTTATTTTGGAAATGAGTCTCTTGCTGGTTGCATCATTCGCAAATATTTTCTCCCATTCTGTAGGTTGTCTTTTTGTTTTATTGATTGTATGCTTAGCTGTGCAAAAGCTTTTAAGTTTAATTAGATCCCATTTGTTTATTTTTGCTTTTATTTCCATTACTCTAGGAGCTGGTTCAAAAAAATACATTGCTGTGATTTATGTCCAAGATTTTTCTGACTGTGTTTTCCTCTAAGAGTTTTATAGTCTCTGGTCTTACATTTAAGTCTTTAATCCATTTTGAGTTTATTTTTGTATATGGGGTTAGAGAAGGCTCTAATTTCAGCCTTTACAGGTCATTGTCCAGTTTTCCCAGCACCACTTATTATGAAGCCTTTCTATACTGAGAATTGTGTGAGGCTAGCAAGTGTCTGGAGCTGATTTATTTAATCCAACACACACACACACACACACACACCATGCATCTGGAAGACGTCTTCATGCTGTGCTTGCTGGTCTGACCACAGAGGAGTTTTCCCATCATAAGCTTGTACCGGACACACTTTGAACCATTTATACCATATATCTGGCATTCAGGGTTCCGTCCAGCTGCACATATTTCGTGATAACAGTACAATAGAAATATGTCTCTAGTCTTTGTACTTTTGTTTGCAGTCTTTTTTTTTTTCTGGGACTATTTGCTCTAAAATTATTTTCTCTTATTATGGGAAACGAAATTTTATTTTAAAATAAAATTTACCACCATCCCCCACCAGGAGCTGGTGCATCCTTTCCGGCTGAAAATGTTCCATTTTTTCCTTCAAAGTTCCAACAAAATCCTCACTGCTATCTCTAACACCAACCAACACTGTGATGGAACCAACATTTCTGAGGTGCTTCTGTAATCTGGGAAACCAGAGTTTTAAGTATGACTTCAATCAACAGCTCCTCATCTGACGTGCCTGGAAGTGTAATTGGAAAGCACCAGAGTATTTAGAATTCCTCCCAAATATTTAGGATGGAAACTTAGCACTTAGGAAATAGCAATTGTAAAAACCCACTCTGGACACGTCGTCTCTCAAAACAACAGCAAAGTTATTCAGTATACTGAAGAAGATTTTTTGAAGAGTTTTTAGAATTCACTATTTCTCCTCTTTGTGGAATTCCCAGATGATTTTTACCACATCTTTTTTATGACACTGAACCTTTCCTTGGGGACTTGGAGTTATTCACCCACAGACTTTATCTCCCAAGTCTAGGCACTATCTGATTCACACCTCTACTTAGCCTCCCACAGAATCTGTGTTTAATCAGTGTAAGAGTTGGGTTCTTCCTTAATCATACAAATCTATTATTTCTTAATTTTTCACCTTGAGACCTGGAGGCAACACTCAACTCACAGGTCCTGGAGGCGATGCCTCAGGTTAGCAGCAGGAAGTTAGCGAGATAAAGAAGGACATGGCAGGGGAGGGTTTAGCTCAGTGGTAGAGAGCATGCCTAGCATGCACGAGGTCCTGGGTTCCATCCCCAGTAAGGAAGGAAGGAAGGAAGGAAGGAAGGAAAAAGGAAAGAAAGAAAAAGAAACCTAATTACCGCCTCCAAAATAAATTATCTGTATAAAAAAAAGGACATGGATAACTTAGTGCCACAATGGTAAAACATTCACTGTCCGTGATGAGGAAGAAATCAGCAGAATTGGACATTTCATTTTTATAAAATTCTGAAAGTATTTTTGAAGTTCAGATCATGTGAGTGCTTGTTTGGGCTGATGAGGATAATGGTGGTGGTTGGGGGTGGAGTTTCTCTCTTGCTTTTTCTCATTACCAAACTAATTAAAAAAAAAAAAAACTTCCCGAGTGCCCTCCCACAGCGTTGCCACAGTGGGCATTAAATGTGAAATGGCCTCGTAAAGTGTAACTTTATCACTGTTATTTACCATTGTCATTGTCCATGAAAAGGAAGCTATCTTCAAAGACAAAAAAAGGCTCCCATTTGCTTTCTTGCTGTTGGACCCATCATGCCAGGCAGTGGTCCTGCATCTGAAGTCTTCCCAGCTGAAAGTTGCCAGGAACGCAGAGGGCAAGGATGCTGAGCTATGAGGATGCTGGGAGAGAAAGTATGGGGCGGGCAGGGATGCTGAGCCACGGGGATGCTGGGAGAGGAAATATGGGGCGGCGGAGTGAAATTTAATTGGAATCAGACAGACGGGGGAAGTGATTTCACCCCTCCGAGCCTCAGTTGCTGCCCCTCTAGAATGAAGATAATACCGCCTCTCTCATATGCATTAAGTCCTGGCCTGCTCACGCAGTGTGCAATCTGCAAGGGTTTGTAGCCTCCTTCCCGAGATACCCGTGGCCTTTGTCTGGGCTTCATTCAGCATATCATAGTTACCTCCTGGAATGCGGAGTCCTTCCAGGGCAGGGATGGTCTCCAGTCCGCTTTTCATCTCCGGTGACCTGTTCAGTTCTGGGCAGAAACTGGAGGCTCTGAAAGGAGCAGTTACAGTGCAATGCATTAAACTGTGCTGGAGAATCCACAATCACATCAGAAATTTGGAGAAGTGTGGAGACACTTGGACGGAAGAACGGAGCCTAAAAACCTGGTCCCGCGCCACTGATTCCGATTTATCTCTGGAGAGCTTAGTCAATCCCTGTGATGTTAATGAGAGTATTTGTAAGTGAGCCCCACAGCGAAGGTGTGTCCAGTTGAGATCAGATGACTTGGCTGAGTGCTTG
Organism: Vicugna pacos; assembly: GCF_048564905.1. Classification (NCBI taxonomy): domain Eukaryota; kingdom Metazoa; phylum Chordata; class Mammalia; order Artiodactyla; family Camelidae; genus Vicugna; species Vicugna pacos. Next base: position 6,591,541 of record NC_133006.1, read on the forward strand.
GCGTGTACTGGACACGGAATAAATCAATATTCCGTGATCCATGAAAAGGTGGTTAAGTAAATAGAAGACAGACAAGGAACTCACGGCTTAGTTAGTAAATCTGGTTAGTAAACAGATTATTTGGAAGATAATGTGTGTAGTGGAAGGTGATAACCATTTGCATGTCACCTACAGTGTGAGTGTGTGTATGTGTGTATATACGTGTGAGTTTGTAGGAGTGTGTAATTGTGTGTGTATATATATGAGTGTGTATGCGAGTGTCTATGTGTGTATGTGAATGTGTATATATGAGTGTGTATGAGTGTCTATGTGTATGTGAGTCTGTATGCATGTGTGTCAATGTCTACGTGTGTGTATATGTGTGTATCTTTGTGTATGTGAGTCTATGCATGTGTGTGTCTGTATATGTGTGTGAGTGTATGTATGTGAGTGTGCATGCTTGTGAGTGTGTGTATGCATATGAGTGTGTACGTGAGTGTCTGTGTATGTGAGTGTGTGCATGTGTGTGACTGTGTGTGTGTGTGTGAGTGTATGTGTGTGTGTTGGTCTATAACAAAGAGAGATGGACAGGAGCTGGGGGTGGGGAGAGGAGGGAGGAGGGAAGGGGCGCCCAGGTGAACCACTGAGGGGATGGGTGATTTTTCAGGTTGTGTTTCCTTTCACTGCTGCTAAACGTTAATTTCGGTCCATGGAAGCGGCTGGAGGCCTCAGAGACAGCGGGAGAACTGTCACCTGGCTCAGACAGCGGAACGCCATGCTCTGGGCCCTGGTGGGCAGGGAAGAGAGGACGGCTTGTCATTCCTGTGAATATCCCTTGCTGTCTTGCCTGCTCGCAGACAGCTTCGTCTACCAGCATGAACTGAGAGAGAGGAGAGAGAACTCCATCTGATTTTCTAAGCAAGGAAATGAACGCAGCTTTTATTTTGCACCTGAGGTTTCTGAGTCACCCATGAATATTTCCAGTGCTCTTCCTGCACAAGCCTGGAGTTATCAAACCTGGCAATGGGAATGAATGGGTCTCCCGAGGCTGCATGGGAGGGGAGTGGCCGCTGCCTCCTGCCAAAAGAGAGATGCTCCTGGCCCCTGCTGCTGCTGTCGGCGATTCCAGGAACCGCAGGGGCCTGGCTGGGGCGTCAGCAGCCAGCAGGGCTGCAAACAAGCCCCGGAATCCACTCCAGCCTCATCCTGCTGCCACTCGTTCCTGGCTCGGGGCTGAGCAACTCTGCTTCCCTGCGCGAGCACTGTCTCTCCAAGGACCGGGAAATCAGAGGATATCATTTCCCTCTTGGCGTGTTTAGGGAGGTCTGTGGAGGTTGGAGCAGTGGTGCCACCAACCCCCAGCCTCATTTCTTCATCTGGATTGTTGTAAAATGTGCCCTGCTTTTCACTGTTCTTGTAAAGTGTACAATGCAGTGTGCGTGCACAGTGTGTATATTTTACACTGTGCATATCTGGAGGAAGGGGAAAGGGGGCCGCGAGAGGGGAGCCTCTCCTGCCGTGATCAGGAATTTGACCCATTGTGGGGATTGTGGGGTGCAGAATGTATAGGCTCCTCGTGGGCAGCAAACCCTGAAAGGAGGACAAGGAGGGATGAACTTAGAAGACTGGGCTTCCAATCAAAAAGTAGACAAAAGACCCAAACAGACATTTCACTAAAAAGACATACAGATGGTCAACAGGCACATGAAAGGATGCTCAACATTGCTAATTACTAATATTTACTAAAGAGAAATGCAAATCAAAACTACAAGGTATCACTCAAACTGGTCAGAATGGCCATCATTAAGAAGTCTACAAATAATAAACGCTGGAGAGGGTGCGGAGAAAAGGGAACCCTCCTACACTGTTGGTGGAAATGTACATTGGTGTAGCTGTTATGGAAAACAGTATGGAGATTCCTTAAAAAACTAAAAATAGACTTACCATATGGTCCAGAAATCCTATTCTTCAGCATATATCCACAGAAAACTCTAATTCAAAAAGATACATGCACCTCAATGTTCATGGCAGCACTATTTCCAATGGCCAAGACATGGAAGCAGCCTAAATATCCACTGACAGATGACTGGATAAAGAAGAGGTGGTATATTTATACAATGGAACACTACTCAGACATAAAAAAGAATGAAATAATGCCATTTACATATTACATGGACGGACCTAGAGATTATCGTATTAAGTAAAGTAAGTCAGACAGAGAAAGACAAATATCATGTGATGTCAATCATATGTGGAATCTAAAAAAAAGACACGAATGAACTTATTTACAAACCAGAAAGAGACTCACAGACATAGAAAACAAACTTATGGTTACCAAGGGGAAAGCGGGGAGGGATAAATTAGGAGTTTGGGATTAGCAGATACAAACTACTATATATAAAATAGATAAACAATAAGGACCTATAGTATAGCACAGGGAACTGTGTTCAGTATTGTGTAATAACCTATAATAAAAAAGAATCTGAAAAAGAATATGTATGTATGTATGTATAACTGAATCACTGTGCTGCACAGCGGAAACTAACACAGCATTGTAACTCAACTATACTGCAATTAAAGCAACTGGGCTTCTTTCTCTTCCTTTGCACCCCTCCTCCCATCAAAGCTCCTGCTCCCTTTGGCGTCTCCCTGGGCCCAAGTCGGCCGGGATGCTTCTTGGGATCACGAAGGGTGACCCCTAGCGGTTATTTCAGGATTTTCCGACCGTCGCCCCATTTATTGTAGCCTATTCACATGCACTGTGAGGCGGACTTCACGCTCCGTGGGGAGGATGGGGTCGGTAAGAACGCTTACGGGGGAGGGAAGGTGACAGCTGCTGGCGCTTGTTTAATACTGTGTTGGCCAAATGGAAAATGTGCAAGAGAAAACTGCAATCTAAGCGACACAAAGTGTCCCAATTGTTGTGAAATAAAGCCCAGATTTGGAGGACATAATTTGCCACTTTGAACAGTATTATTATTTCGTGTGCCTACAAATTAAGAGATGCTCCAGAGGCCTTTCCTGTCAACCAGAATGACTTAAAAACATGAGAATTAACAGAATAATTTCAGTGGGGTCCCTGTTGCCTTCGTACAACTAGTACAAACACCATTTCCTTGTCAGGTTTTAAGTACGTCTGTGCCTTGTCAGCACCTTCACATCTTATCATCTGAATTCACAAATGGTTATTGGCTTCACATCCTGTCTGAATCCACAAACCACTATTGGCATTGCTTTAGTTCCTGTGCTTATCTGGCACATAGCATTCTCTAGTTTTAACGAGGACATTTAATGTCTGAAATGACTCACCCCAAAGGTGATACAAAGTGGTACGTGGGTTTCTAAGATCAAGGAGTTTCAGGACATTTAAAAAAGTCTGCTACACAGTTGGAAAGTATCTACAGGCATGAGCATATTTTATAACTTACTGTGCTGGTCAGTTGTAACAAACAAGTCTCCAAGTGAATGACGGGCTGCATCTCACAGAGGCTCATTTCCTCACTCACCTGAAGCCCGAAACAGGGAAGTTCGATGGGCAGGGGGGCTGTGTTCCCAAATGTGACTGGGGATCCAAGTTTCTTCCATCTTGGGGTTCTCCCCTCTCCGATAGTGGTTTCCTGGGTTGCTGGGCTCGTCTCCAGCAAATCAGTGAAAAGGGAAAGAGGGAGGGGTTTTCTCTGGACCAGGATGAGTCTGTTGGCTAGAACTCAGGCTGTACCCCTACCAAGAGGGAAGAGCAGCTTTGATGGAGACCTAGACAGTCTGCTCTTGCCACACTGGCCCATTGTCAGCGCTCAGTCAGCATTGGCTATTATGATTATGATTATTATTATTTTGAATGTCAGTGCATAGCTTTCATAACTCCTTTGTACTTCAGGTGATGTGAAGGATAAAAGATTTGTGTGTGTGTGAATGTGTGCCCAGTTGAGAACCAGGACTGCTGATCTAAACCCCTGTTTGGAAGAGAAGTTGAAGAAGACACTCATAATCTGTTTCTTAGACTGAAGTCAAGTTTAAGTTAGTGGGATTTTAAAATAAAGTAGATACTTTCAGGCCTTAGCTGTGTGCTATGGAAAATAGATAGACACGACTGAATCAGTGGGAACTACTAAAGTTAACTTCACCCAGGAGGAGGGTGGTGAAATAATTTCCCTTCCTTGGACATAGTTTGAGGTAGGTAACCTCCATCAAATACATTCTTTAAGGATGATACTTAAAATGAGTCTAGTAAAGCGCTGTCTTTTATTCATTTCTGTTAGATACTGTAAATGAAAATGTTACATGTGGGTAGAAATTCCCTATATCTGTTTGTATCCATCCATCCACTTACCTGTCCATCCATCCATCAATCTATCCATCCTTCCATCCATCCATCCATCCATCCATCCATCCATCCATCCATCCATCCATCCTGTATATCTATCTATCTGTCTGTCTGTCTGTCTATATACCTATCTATCATCCATCCATCCACCCAACCATCCATCCATCCTGTATATCTATCTGTCTATCTATTATCTATCCATTCACGCATCCATCCATCCATCCATCTACCTACCTACCTATCCACCTATCCATTCATCCACCTACCTACTTATCCATTCATCCATCCACCCACCCATCCATCCATCCATCCATGCTGTGTATCTATCTATCCATCCATCCATCCATCCTGTATATCTATATATCCATCCATCCATCCATCTGTAAATCATCTGTCTATGTGTATATGCAAGTATGACCTATGTATGTATGTGTATATGCATGTATACACGTATGTGTACAGATACATGTATTGTGTGCACATATGCAGTAGGTATGTGTGCATGTGTCTACCACCTAGTATGTATTGTGTATCTGTCATCCATGGATCTACGTATGTACTGTGTATCATCTCTGTGTGTATGTATATGTGCATGTATGTATGTGTGTATCTACATGAGCCCTACAGAAAAGGTTCAAGTATATTTTCTTTCAAAGGAGAGCAGCCGCTCTGGCATAGCGAGATTTTGCTTTGCCACTGGAGCAGAAGTCAGTAACATTTTCTGTTAAACACCAGGTACTAAATCTTTCAAGCTTCGCAGGCCACGCAGTGTCTGTCAGTTATCACTGCTCAGCTGTGCTCTTTCCGTGGGAAAGCGTCTGTAGATGCTATGTAAACCCCATCTTGGGGGCTGTGTCCAATAAAGGTTTATTTGTAAACACAGGCAGCAGCCCAGATTTGGTCCATGGGTTGGGGTTTACCCAGAATGTTCAGCACTTTCTAAGAAGGTGACATTTTCTAATGTCGGATTAGATGCTCATGACACTTAGGAAGCTGACTTCTCTCTTACGGAGTTTGGGATTTTACTTTCACTTTGATTTTTGGCGGCAAGGAGAACCATGACCTAAGATAGCATTGACTAATACACCATGTCTTTTTTTTTTAATTAAAAAAATTAAAGTATAGTCAGTTTACAGTGTTGGGTCGATTTCTGGTGCACAGCATAAAGTTTCAGTCACATTTATACAGACATATATTCCTTTTCAGATTCTTTTTCATTATAGGTTACTCCAAGAGATTCAATATAGCTCCCTGTGCTGTGCAGTAGAAATGTGTTGCTTATCTAGTCTATATATAGTAGTTAGCATTTGCAAATCTCAAACTCCCAGTTTATCCCTTCCCACCTTCTTTCCCCTCTAGTAACCATGAGTTTGTTTTCCATGTCTGAGTCTGTTTCTGTTTTGTATATAAGCTCATTTGTGTCTTTTTTTTTTTTTTTAGATTCCACATATGAGTGATAGCATATGGCATTTTTCTTTCTCTTTCTGGCTGACTTCACTTTGACAATCTCAGGTCCATCCATGTTGCTGCAAATGGCATTATTTTTTATGGCTGAGTAGTATTCCACTGTATAAATATACCACAACTTCTTTATCCACTCATCTGTTGGTGGACATTTAGGTTGTTTCCGTGTTTTGGATATTGTAAATAGTGCTGCTATGAGCATTGGGGTGCATGCATATTTTTGCATTAAGGTTCCCTCTGGATATATGCCCAAGAGTGGGATTGCTGGATCATATGTTAAGTCTATTTTTAGTTTTTTAAGGAATCTCCATACTGTTCTCCACAGTGGCTGCACCAAACTGCATTCCCACCAGCAGTGCAGGAGGGTTCCCTTTTCTCCACACCCTCTCCAGCGTTTATCATATGTGGACTGTTTGATGATGGCCATTCTGACGTTTACCATGTCTTGTATTATCCACATTAGTGAAGCTATGAATCAGAATTGTGTTGCTTGCTTTGTCAGACCTCAGGCGTGTAAAGACTCTCGGTGACCCAGGGTAAAACAGCCCCGTGAAAAACTCTGGGAGAAAGGCTTCTGTGACTCCTAGAGAAATACTCTTTCAGCCTTTCTTGTAAAGTCCAGTCTTTAATGAAGCTTTAGTTGTAGGTGTTCGCTTCATTTTCCTTCTCATTGGCAGATGGGCTTTAATTTTCTTCCTTCAAAGGCTTTGCAGTGTAAGACTCCAGGTAGCATCAGTCATTTTACTTCATGTTGTCCGACCGTCTAGGAGGGGACTGTTTCTTAAAATGTGGCCATCAGCAAGTCGAGTGAAAAAGTTCAGAAGAACGCTGTGCACCTGCCCGAAGTCCATAAAGAGATGGAATAAATGATGCAGGTGGAAATAGGCCTCCTGCCCATGGCATGAAGATGGCGTTATCTGTCTTCATCAAGTAAGGGGACTTGGAATTGTGATACCCCTGCACTCATTTATATAACAAATGTTTTTGAACTAGACCTTAGACCCACCTTGCAGTGGGCGGGGAGCCTCGCTGCCTGTCCTTGGACCAGACCCTCCTGCAGGTGGGGTGGGGGTGGGTTGGGAGGGGACAGCGTCCTTCCGCTGAAGCTCTTGAGTCGCCGGTTCGTCCTTCTTCTTGCACTTTTTTTTTTTCGGTTGGGGGAGGTAATTAGACTTACTTATTTATTCGTTTATTTATTTTTAATGGAGGTACTGGGGCTTGAACCCAGGACCTCGTGCATGCGATGTGCACGTTCTACCACTGAGCTACACCCTCCCCCCGCTCCTTCTTCTTGGACTGACACTGACCAGCCTCTGATGACCGACATGTGAAAGGCAACCACATTCTGGCTCCTCGTGAAGAACTTGTGTGCCTTCTATGACCTCTTCCAACTCCTCACTTAGCATCTGCCCAGTGTAGGCCACTCCAGAGCGTCTTGGGCTTGGGGTCCCCATCAAACATTGTGTGACGTCCACTTGACCCGTGGCAAACGGCAAGCTCTTTATTCCTCCAAGTAGCTTGTAGACTGTCTTTCACTGCCGGCCCTGTCTGAGCCGTATCTTACTCCAACTGTCTTCTCCTCATGCTCAGATAAGCCCAGTGGGAAATCCACAAGGCCCCTGTGTAAGCCGACATCCAGCCTCCCCTTCAGAGGCATCTCCCATCTCTGCATCTTTTATAGGCTCTCCCTCCCTGGATTGTGAGGAGTACCTTCCTTCCCCCGTGTGTAGAGGGCACCCCTTCATCAAGAGTCACTGATGACCTCTGGGCAGCAAGAAAGTCCTTCTCAACATCCTGTTTCAGTATCTTGGACGAGGTTAATGGTGGCCACGTAGGATAGACGTGGATAGATTAGAAGTATTCAGAACACAGTAATGATCATGGTAAGTAGACTATTCTGGTGGATGAGGTGGAGTGAGTAAAGGGGCCAGGGATGAGAGATGGAGAAACAGGAGCTGGGAGTTCATTATCACAAATTCTGTTTTGATACACGGAGCCCCACGTGCTACTACAGGCAGTTGGATGGAAATGTTAGGCAGGCAGCTAGTTACACGGACTACAGGGATCTTGGAGAAGACGTACCTTTATGAGTCTTGGGAACAAAATCTTCTAGGGAGACAGTATCGAGCGGAAAGAGAGTGTCCAGAGTTGATCTTTAAGGAGTTCTGATACTTAATGGTTGGTGGACAGGAATAGCATTCCAAGGAGATGAAGAAGCAGTCAGAAGGGTAGAAGGAAAACCAGGAGGTGACTTCCAAGGTGGTCAAGATGCTGAAGTCCGCGCGAAGGAGCGGGGTCAGGAGAGAGTGGTGGACGGATGACTTGTGGTTATTCTACAGGTGTTGCTCCTATGGATGCAAGAGGACGTTAACCAAATGGAAATGCAAATACAAATGGAAGCAGTATGAGACTTGTGGATCTTTCTGGGATGTTCATGCTCCTGAGTAAAAATTTATTTCTGTGGTTTGCTTCCCACGTGTGTGATAATCAGTTCCAGAGAGAATTTATTTATCACAAAGACAATACTTTATGTATCACAAGGAAAACATTAGAAGTGGAGGAGTAGTCCCATAAAGGAAACAATTTCATCCTTTATAGATTATTAAAAATCTTTGTGTGTGTGCGTGTGTGCGTGCATGTGATTCTCTTTATAAAGCCAACGTTATCATTTGTTCTCAGATTTCTTAGAGTATCGCTCATGCTGTGTGCTAGGTTAATGATCAAATGTCAGGAACATGTTAAAATAACTGCCTGAATTGTGTAAAGCTTATAATACAGAGAATGGTTAAGCAGCTGTTTTCCATTTCTCCTGATGGAAAGCAAGAACACAGCTTCATCTTAAGCCGCAGAAACTTGGGGAACAACAAGAAGGAAAATGGACATTTGCCTAGAACAGAGCAAACGATGGCGGGTTCCTGGAAGACCGAGTAAGACACGGCTTAGTGGAACCACGGTGTGGCGATCTCCTGGGGCACGCTCTCGGTTTCCATGGCTGCGGACATCGCCACACACGGACTTTCTTTGGAAATACACACAGTTCTGAACTTCTCTCCGACTTTAGGCATCTTGTCCACCTTGAAGGCGGCAAAGCTTCCGCAATTTTATTCCAATGTCCTTTTTAAGCCTTGTTTCCCACTACTGCCCTCTGTCCTCCGTCGCAGTAGCACTGCATTCTTCACGCCATTTGGTCAGATTTTCTCAAAATCCTCCGAATATTTGGCTCGGGTGTCCTTTCTGGAACCTTCCAGAGCGCCCCAGTAAAATGTAGTTTCTCCTTCTCATCGATTTCCTCAGGCTTCCTTGAAATTTAAACTTAAACCTCATTCCTGTACTCACTAAATGTTCACTGAATGCCTGTGGTGTCAGGCTCTTCATTGTGACGGGCGCTGGGACGAAGGGTTCTTGCTTTGGGGGAGTTTGCATGCTTGTGGGGGTGTCGTGACTGAGGGCTGCGTGCTTCGAGGCCCGCGCTCCTGGTTTGCATCCTGTTATGTTACTCTCTGGCTGTGTCATCTCGTCCAGAGCTTTATATTTCGTGAGTCTATCTGAAAACGGGAAGTGAGTCACAGCTACCTGAACCGCCCCAGACCCACGTCTTTGCCTTGCTTTCCAGCTGGAGCCGTCCCTGTGATGGCGCGACGTCTCCTCTTGGGCAGGGAGCCGGGCTGCGGCCATGATGGAGAAACTGGGCTCCTGCAGAGAGGCTGCTTCTGGAGATGGGATGGACTTTTCAGACAGAGTGTTCTTCTGCCTCTCTGAGTGTCTCCTGCGTGCCTGAGAGCACCCAGCTTGTCGCAAAGCCGCAGCCAGCTCTGTACCTGAGACCTTCGTGTATGGTCCCCTTCTTCCGCACCCCACTGCCTTGTCCTTGCCCTCCCGCTTCCCTGGGACTGTCCTCCGAGTACAGGGCTGGCGCGTGCGATTTGGCTGTTTTCTAGGGACGCTTGGGCGAGGATGCCACTTCCTCGTGTTGGCTGATTATAAGGATTTGAGTGAGAAGTACCTGGCATCAAGTAGATGATAAATTATTATTTATTACCATTATATTATATACCAATTAATTAATATATTGGTATATAAATATATCATATCAACACATTCATTAATATTAATATTAAGCCAACATTTATATTAATATATTGATATGATATATCAACATACTATAATATATATTATATTATTATATCATACCAATTTATTGATATTAATTTAATATTGATATCAAAATATTGATATATTAACATAATATATAATATATTATTATATAATTCACTCTTATTGTATTATATTATATTATATACTATTATTGTGGGAAAAGAGGAGGGTCTAGGTTGAGGGGAGGTGGGTCTAGGGTGAGGGCAGGAGGGTTATTTAAGGGTCCTCGGAAGAAATGCTGTCTAAGCCAAGACCTGAGGGTTAAGGGGGTGGGATACATACCAGGCAGAAAGGAGCATTATGTTTGAGAGCCTGGGGATAAGAAAGAACCTAGGTTTGAGGAATTGGATACAATAATAATGAAAATTTGTGTCTGTTGTATTCCGTTGTGGATACTTACATACATGCATTTAGCAGGACAGCGAGGTTCATCTCCCTTGGTCCTCCGTCCCTCAAGTTCCCCGCTGTCCTTTTGTGGTTCTGGATAATGAACTGTGAGGGGGTGATGACCTGTGTCCCCTCTGGGTGGGGGCAGGGCAAAGTCCATACTTGCCCTCTGCTACGGGGAATCAGAGAGCTTGTGTTCCAGAGGGACGGGGTGTGAGCAGGAGAGCATCCTTTGTGGAGTGAAGCCCTCCAGAATTTTGGGCTTGGTTTGTTAGTGCAGCGTAACCCAGCTTACCCTGACTGATACAGTGATGAATCTCCCTGGTCACCACATTAGCTTCTGGATCAGGGCTGTGCCTGAGATGAGGCAAGAGAGGCGCCCTTGGTACAAGATGGAAGGGGGCACTTACTCTCAGGTTTGTGCAAGTGAGTGACATTGTGGCCTGGGCAGAGTGAGCAGGTAGGAGGTGAGGTCCGAGATGTGCATCTTCAAAGACCATTGAACGATCTTTGGATTTGTGATGGAGTTATAGTTACCTCTTTATTTTCCATAACATAAGGCAAGGAAATTTCAAAAGCCAGAAGACTTCAGATAGACAGTGAAGGCTTTCTTTCATTATTTAAAGCAAAACTGTGCTCTAAAAAGGGGCTTCTTTGGGAAGAAAATTATCTTCTGCTTCTTCTTTCTTAAAAATCCTCCCTGGAGAGTCCACAGTATCTGTAATAATATAACAACACTTAAACTTTCATTATTTCCACCTAAGACTTTCTTGTGAGTTAAGTCCATGGTTACAGAAGGACCACTCTGTCAAGTTTAAAGTTGCTTCTAGAGGGAGGATGAAAAATAAGTTAGCTTAAGTCTAGATTCCTGACTAATATTCTCCTATTAAACCAGACTTCTTATTGATTTGAGCTCTCTTTTTTGCTGTTTTTTCCTTTTTTTTGGTTTTGGTTTTTAATTGAAGTGTAGTTGATTGACAATGTTGTGTTAGTTTCTGGTGTACAGCAAAGTGATTCAGTTGTACATACACATATATTCTTTTTCATATTCTTTTTCATTATAGGTTATTCCAAGATTCTTTTTTCACTGCTGAATTTGAAACACACTGTGTGTGTGTGGCGGGGTGACGTGGGTCACGCCTACACTCTGGGTTAGAATCCAGTTGTTCATGTGAGAAAGTATGTCATGCTTTTGCTCCTTGATACAGAGGCTTATCTGAAAATGCCCAGAACGAATCCGGGATTTCATTTTGTGACTTGGAAACCAACAAATGCTGAACTGACCATGCATTTCTTTAAGCACAAGTTATCACTGGCACATATTTGTCTTCTGAAATAATTGGTTTTGCAAAAGCCATGCAAAGCAGCAGCAATATTCTCTCCTGTGTCCTTTGTAGAAATTTGCTTTTGGGAAGAGTACATATTTTTCTAAGAAGTTATTAATTGACTTAAAAGTTCCTGTGTAATTGTCCCTGGTGATTGGATATTTGCAAGATACTGCCAAAAAAGAAACAATGAGATGCATTCAGAGAAGACTGTCCATTGGATGTGCTCAAGTCTTAGAAAAATAAATGTGGGGACATCTAATCTCACCACAGTTGGATACATATGTTTTTGCAGATGGAATGTAATTTTCTTAAAAAATATCAGCTGGGTATGGCTCATAAATACTGAGAACATATGCTAATGTTTGGCAGTAGCCAAGGGAAGCCATGGTACTTTAAATTTGAATTTAAATCCTCAGTAATGGGAATGTATCTGAGTGACAGCGTGGGTGGCGTGGAGTCAGAGATTGATGGGAGGAAAAGCAGCAAGTGGAGAAGGAGGGTGCTGATGGCACTCAGTGGTCCGAGTAGGAATGCAGATGGCACACAGCTGAAGGAGGGTGCAGTGGTCCTCAGGCCAGGATGGGGCTGAGTCAGAGTCTGAGACCATCACAGTCCCATACAGAGTGACTTGAGGGACGCTAGAGCGTATTATCCCACCCCCCTTCTCCAATCAGCTCTTCTATTGGGTGGGCAGGGTACCCCCAAGGGTATTCTTGGGGACCACGGCTTGTCCAGGACGTATTGGGTGTTTATGTGCTCCTAGCAAAGCAAAGGGCAGAGGGGAGGGGATAGCTCAGTGGTAGAGTGCGTGCTTTGCATGCACAAGGTCCTGGGTTCAATCTCCAGTACCTCCATTAAAAATAAATAAGTAAAGCTTATAAAACAAAAACAAAACAAAACAAAGGGCAGAGGGCAGGGAGTGGGGGAAGGGAGGCTGAAAATAAGTTTAGGATACAATGAATTGAACGTTAAATGGGTATCTTTACTTTTGGACTTTGCGAAACCCTAAATATATGTGTCTATATATATTATATATAATATATATATATAAATTCATATTAGCATATACAAATTGTGAGTCTCTAAAATGGAATATTGTCTACAGCATCTCTCAAAATGATCTAAACACAGATATTTTACTCCCGGGCAATATCTCATAGGACAAGTGTTTGTGAAACAGGCTTGGGAAATACCAGCTTGGATGCCTGAAATTTGCCTGTCAGCTAATTATTCAACTGAGTTAAGATATGAAGATTCCAAACTTCCTTTGAAAATAAATATGAAGATATTTCTGGAGGTCCTACAGAGTGAGACATTGTCTGGTGTGTACACCACAGCACTGATACAGGAAGCGACCGGCTGCTTGTGAACTGATGGGAAGTCAGTAGTAACAAGTGAGCTGGAGGGGAGGGGAGGGGCTTTGAACGGCCAGCTTCTGAGGCTGGAAGGGTGCATCTGAGATGCTGAGCTGGATGCAGGCGAGGGGAGATGTTTGGACGTGTTACAGTGCGGTCGGGGGAGGGAGGGCTGCATGCTCTTGGTGAGAGGTTGGAGGGTGTGCCTGGCTGCGAGAGAAATGATCTGGAGGGAACTCAAATTCAGAAAGATACATGCACCCCAATGTTCAAAGGAGCACTATATACAATAGCCAAGACATGGAGGCAACCTAAATGTCCATCGACAGATGACTAGATAAAGAAGCTGTGGTATATTTATACAATGGAATAGTACTCAGCCATAAAAAAGAATAAAATAATGCCATATGCAGCAACATGGATTGACTTGGAGGTTGTCACTCTAAGAAGTAAGCCAGAAAGAGAAAGAAAAGTACCGTATGATGTCACTCATATGTGGAACCAAAAAAAAGAAAAAGAAAAGAGGCCACTGAAACTCATCTAGAAAACAGAAACAGACTCATAGACATAGTAAACAATCTTATGGTTACTGGGGGAAAGGGAGTGGGAAGGGATAAATTTCGGATTTTGAGATTTGCAAATGATAACCACTATTTATAAAACTAGATTAAAAAAATTCTTCTGAATAGCACAGGGAACTATATTTAGTATCTTATAATAACCTTTAAAGAAAAAGAATATGAAAATGAATATATGTATGTACATGTATGACTGGGACATGATGCTGTGCACCAGAAACTGACACATTGTAACTGACTATACTTCAATTAAAAAAAAGTAAGGGAGACAGACTGATTTAGGGGCTAACATCTAAGTACTTAAAAAGTATATGCCCCTGAAAGTAAATGAACTGTCAGCTTCTGCTTAAAAAAATGGTGTTGCTTAAAAGTTATTCCTAAAAGACAGTGTGAGCTTTGTCAAGAATTTCCAAATGTCCAAAGTCTCTGAGTAATGTCTAAAGAATGAGGGGGAAAAAATGAATGTTTTTAGCCAAAAAAAAGTTGTCCTTAAAATATCATTTTAATCATAAAATCACATACAATTCTTGTAGAAAAGTCCAAAAATATAAAAAATAAAGAATAAAAGAAAAATCATCCTTATCATCCACAGTCTCTTGATCTAGAAGAAAACTCCCATAAATCTTTTAGCATTTTTATCATTGTCTTCCCTCCCCTCCTGTCTCTTTACCTCTGACTCTCTTTGTTTCTCAACTATGTAGTTTTGACTGATATTAAATGATGAACGTAACATTTTAATGATGATACTGTAACTTAATTGAGTGGTCAGCAAATCTGGCATGCCCCCTCTTTTTTTGTCCCATATCTGAGCTAAGAATGGTTTTTAGATTTTTAAGTTGCTGAAAGAGTCAAAAGAACACTATATCATGATATTTGAAAATTATATGAATTCACCATTCAGGGTCCATTAGTAAAGTTTTGTTGAGACCTGGCCATGCCCACTTCTTTAGTGCTTCTGTGTCACTTTCCTACAATAAGGACAGAGCAGACAGAGACAGCCTCGTCTGCAAGGCCTACAGTATCTACTCTTTGGGTCTTTATAACAAATGTTTGCTGACCTCGAGTTGAACCATTTCACAGTCTGGGGGCTTTTGTTTGTTTCCTATTCTTTTGCCCATTATAAATTATGTTTTAACTGACACATTGGCACATAAATCTTTGCCTACTTTTCTAATTATTCTATCGGGTATTTTCCTTAAAAACAGAATTACTATGTCCATAGGTATGAATATTTTAAGGTTCCTAATGCGTAATACCAAATCTTTCCAGAAAGCTCAAATGAAATTTTACTCCCAACAGAAATACACAAGAGTTGTAAAGATTTTCCTCTTTACTACCCTGACTTACACAATTTTTTTTTTTGGTGGGAGGGTAATTAGGTTTATTTATTTATTATTTTTTTAGTGGTGGTACTGGGGATTGAACCCAGGACCTCAAGCATGCGCTCTGCCACTAAGTCTTACTCTCCTCCCCCTAAGTTTAATAATGAAACAGAGTGTTAATCAAGTCCAGCTTGGCTAGTAGTGAGGATTTGCTGGGATGTAAGTTTCTCATGCTTTGTAATTTTTAGCCTTCCCTTCAATGCAGCGCTGACTGCTTTTAACGCTTCCTGCCGTGAGACCTCATGCAAGCTGCATCCTCAGTCATTGTGAACAGGAGTGTTTAATGGAGAAATAGCTCTCGATATTAGGGGAAATTAATGCTTCATCAGAGTTGTAGACCTGAGGTTAGGTCTCCTTTGCCTGACTGCTTGAATATACTTGGATTTTGCATGATTGATTTTAGACTCAGCATTACAGATTCCACCTGCACCTGCCCACGCTCATTTCTCCTTGGGCTGATAACTATTCTCACCCTCTGAACAGGGAGGCGTTGTCAGTTCCACTCCCACGTGGGGCTGAGAGGGATGTATCTGTGCCCGTGCAAAGGTCTTAGTCACCCTCATTTTAATGTTACTTGGTTGTGCGAGAATAGATATGTAGGCTTCAAAACCTTAAGTCTAGAGTTTACCCATCCTTAATATGAAACTAATCTATGCACGGAGGATACCGTTTGGAGTTTCCTCCTGGTCAAGCTTTACTTTCGACACTGCACGAAAGTTGTGCCTTCCTCCTGTTTCTGTTTCCTTGACAGGTTTTCAAAGATCGAATTGGACACTAATTAAAAACTCTTCATTTTTTTCTATTCGTAGGGGAGATCTATGCTTTTAAGTAAGAAACTTTTTTGGACACAAAACAGATTTTCATCCAGAAAGAAAGTGCAGGGATTAAGATGCATTCTAGGAGAATTTGGAGGGAAAACACACTGTTCTTCATGAAATGAGTACTTCCCACCTCTGTGCACATCCCTGTATCCACCAGGAATAAAGAGACATGGATCTGAAGCCCTATAAGATCATCCCCGGATTAAATTCCCAGATTTGTAAAGAAGAGCAGGGAGAGAGTGACTGGGGCTGAAAAGTGTTATGAGACCATTGAGTTGCCTGTAATCACTTTAGCCTGGACTTGGTCTGGTGGTCGCCTAGAAGACCTCATTCCTTTATTCAGCAACGATTTAATGGGTTAGTCTCTACTAAAAATACTCTTGAGCTCCTTAACTTTTCCTTTGGAAAAAAATCAGAGAAACATCATAGGGAGACTGTGGAAGTATCGCCCTACATCCGTCCTTGCGCAGGTTCATCCATCACTAGACGAGAGCCCTGGGTGAGGGTCTTCCCTTGGGCTGAGCCAAGCAGATCTCCGGGAATCGTCACAGTTCAGGTTTGGAGGGAGAGGGTGGAGATCCCCCTGGGCACCCCCCCCAATCCCAGGCACCAGCTGAGGTGAGAGACGGAGCTGGACCTTTTTTAAACCTTGTTTTTAGCAGGTGCATTGCCCTTTCCCCCAATTCCGCCCTGAAGGCGTTATCCAGTCTGAGCTTTCGGAAGGGCTGAGGCCGATGCCACGTCTCACCCGCACATGAATTCTGGCAGATGGCTGACTGCCCCAGCAGAGGGACCGCTCCCTTTGAGTAACTTGGCATCTTTGAAAACCGCATGAAGCCAGCCAAGTTTTCACCCCCACCTTTTGCTGCCCCAGGAGGCTTCCCAAGGATGCTTTTAGTCAGGGAGAAACCTTGGCAGAGGGTGAGGGGAGATTTGTCTCCCTGCTCCTTCCAACAGGACGTCATGCAGGCAGGTGGTCTAATTTATGATGGCAAGTTCTAGAGATAGTATCTAATAAAAAAGGCATGTACATTTAGCTTCGCAGGGCTCTGTGCAGCTAGACGGAGACAAAATTATACAAACACTAAATACACAGACACTCTCCCTTTTAAGGGCAATGATCAGTCTGGAAGGTTAGGAAAGAAAGATTTTATACCCAGAACTGAAAAAGAAAGTGATGAATCTAGAAGACAGTTCATTAAAATAAGCTGTGATTACTGAGGCATTATGCTGGCATTACCAGAAATGGACACATTGTAAGCTGTGTAAACCTCAATAAAACATATTGAAAAAATAAGCTACGATTTACAGAACATGGGAAGTAAGAAAAATGCAGGTTATAATGTGATTGTAACTATGACCTGACTGTTGCCACAGAGAAAACAGAGGTTCAAGCACTTTAGATCTGGAAAAGGGACCACAGACATCATTTCATCCATCAGCCTAGTTTTTCATATGACATATAACGAAATATCTCTTAAATATGATCAAAGTGGCCTTTATAAAAAAGCATTTTGAATTAAACAGAATTAAAATTAAAGAGACCGAGTGCTGAATCATTTACCTGGGGAAAAATGCAAGTTGGATAATAAATGACTTATTATGACAGAAAAAAAAACCATCTAGGGATGATTGGCATGAACTGTGAAGCCACGTAGTATAGGATTTTTTTTAAAGCAAGTCGAATACTGTGGGATGTCTTCTCCAAGTCATCACTGATAATTTCCCGTCTGAATTACTACTCAGGGATGTATGCAGCACTGGAAGAAATCTCAGAAGTGTGCCAGAATATGATCGGGGGAATGAAAATATGACCTTTAAGAAATATTAAGGAACTGGGATTGTTAGAATTTAGAAAAATATATTAAATAACTTCAAATATTTCTCTCTCTCTCACACACACATTCATTGGAACTTGAAACAATTATTTTGTTGTATATTGATATATTAACTTCAAAGTTAATGGAAAGTGAACTCTTTATTACCTATACCAGCTAACCACACCAATTAAGAACTCAGGGACTTTTTGGGGGGAGGGTGTAGCTCAAGTGATAGAGCGCATGCTTAGCATGCAAATGGTCCTGGGTTCAATCCCCAGTACCTCCTCTAAGAATAAATCAATGAATAAACCTAAATACCTCCCCAACCAAAGCAAAATACAAAAGAATTCAGGGACTTTAAGAATTCTTGTAGATAGGATTCTATTTCCAATTTTTAAATGTAACTGAACAGAAAACCAGTAATGAATATGTTTTCACTTCAGATACATTTCAATCATTAATTAACCAACAAAGAATGTATCTTCCTTCTGCTTTGGAAGATGCCCATGTGTAAATGACTCCAGCACAGAGGACAGTCACATCTTGACTTCCCTCTTCACTGGGATAACCAGAATGAAACATCTTTTGAATGATCTTTTGGATCATAGGGTTAGCCTATTTTTAGTTTTCTAAGGAACCTCCATACTGTTTTCCATAGTGGCCGCACCAATTTACATTCCCTCCAACAGTGTAGGAAGATTCCCTTTTCTCCACACCCTCTCCAGCATTTATTGTTTGTGAACATTTTACTGATGGCCATTCTGACTGGTGTGAGGCGACACCTCCTTATAGTTTTGACTTGAATTTCTTTGATAATTACTGATACTGACTATTTTTTCACATGCCTCTTGGCCACCTGTATGTCTTCATTGGAGAAATGTCTATTTAAGTCTTCTACCCATTTTTTGATTGGGTTTTTTGTTGTTGTTATTGAGTTGTATAAGCTATTTGTATATTTTGGAAATTAAGCCCTTGTTGGTCATACTGTTTGCAAATATTTTCCCCCAGTCCTTAGGTTGTCTTTTCGTTTTGTTTATGGTTTCCTTTGCTGTGCAAAAGCTTGTTAAGTTTAATTAGATCCATTTGTTTATTTTTGCTTTTATTTCTATTGCCTTGGTACACGGACCTAGGAAAACACTGCTGTGATTTATGCCAGAGAATGTTTTGTCTGTATTTTCTTCTAGGAGATTTATGGTGTCTTGTCTTATGTTTAAGTCTTTAAGCCATCTTGAGTTTATTTTTGTGTATGATGTGAGGGCGTGTTCGAACTTCATTGATTTACATGCAGCTGTCCAGTTTTCCCAATGCCGTTTGCCAAAGAGACTGTCTTTTCTCCATTGGGTATTCTTGCCTCCTTTGTGGAAGATTAATTGAGCGTAGGTGTGTGGGTTTATTTCTGGGCTCTTTGTTCTGTTCCATTGGTCCACATGTCTGCTTTTGTGCCAATACCACAGTTTTGATGACTGTAGTCTGTAGTATTGTCTGAACTCTGGGAGGGTTATGCCTCCAGCTTCGTTCTTTTTCCTTGGGATTGCTTTGGCAATTCTGAGTCTTTTGTGGTTCCATATAAATTTGTTTTTGTTCTGTGAAAAATGTCGTTAAGTGATTTGATAGTGATCACTTTAAATCTGTAGATTGCTTTGGATAGTATGGTTATTTTAACAATATTAATTCTTCCAATCCAAGAGCATGGGATATCTTTCCATTTCTTTGAATAATCTTCTTTGAATTGATAAATAATCTTTTATCAGTGTTTTATAGTTCTCAGCATATAAGTCTTTCACCTCCTAGATTAGATTTATTTCTAATTTTTTTGATGCAATTTAAAAAGGAATTTTTTTTTACTTTCCTTTTTTGATATTTCATTGTTAGTGTAAAGAAATGCAACAGATTTCTGCATGTTCATCTGATATTCTGCTACTTCACTGAATTTGTTTATCATTCCTCACAGTTTTTGTGCAGAAATTGTAGGGTTTTCTGTCTATAGTATCATATACAGACAACTGCATATAGTGACAATTTTATCTCTTCTCTTCCAGTTTGGATATCTCTGATTTCTTTTTCTTATCTGATTGCTGTGACTAGGACTTCCAATACCATGTTGAATGGAAGTGGTGAGAGTGGGCATCCTTTTCTTGTTCCAGATTTTAGCAGGAAGTCTTTTAGCTTTTCACTGTTGAGCGCTATGTTGGCTGTGGGCTTGTCATAAATAGCTTTCGTTATGTTGAGATATGTCCCTCTATACCCACTTTGGCGAGAGTTTTTATCATAAATGGATGTTGAATTTTATCAGATGCTTCTTCTGCATCAATTGAGATCATCATGTAGTTTTTGTCCTTTCTCTTGCTGCTGTGGTGGAGCACGTTGATTGGTTTGTGTGTGTTGAACTATCCTTGTGACCCTGGGATGAATCCAACTTGATTGCGGTGTATGATCCTTTTTTCTGTATGGTTGGATTTGATTTGCCAATATTTTGTTGAAAAATTTTGCATCTATATTTAGTAAAGACATTGGCCTATAATTTTCTTTATTGGTAGTGTCATTGTCGGGTTTTGGTATCAGGATGATGATGGCTTCATAGAATGACTTTGGGAGTGTTCCCTCCTTTTCAGTCTTTTGGAAGAGTTTAAGAAGGGTTGATATAAATTCTTCTTTGTATATTTGGTAGAATTCCCCATCGAAGCCATCTGGTCCTGGGCTTTTGTTTGCAGGGAGGTTTTTTCCTTTTTAAATTTAAATTACAGATTCTGTTTCACTTCTAGTGATCAGTTTATACAAATTATCTATTTCTTCTTGATTCAGCTTTGGAAGACTATATGTTTATAGAAACTTGTCCATTTCTTTTAGGTTGTCCAATTTGTACTGTTAGTTTTTGCTCGTTCTGTAACAAGTTACCACAAACTCAGAAGTGTAAAACAACACATAGGAGATCACAGCTTTTGTAGGTTAGAAATGTGGGCTTGGAGGATTTGAGGCAGCAGAAGTTCAATATGGCTGGTGTTCAGAGGATAAGGGGGTGGGGAGATGGGGAGGAAGTGGCAAGTCTAGAGGGTGGAGAGGTAAGAGTCTTGGAGACCATTCAGAGGTTCAGACCTGATTTTAAGAGCAGTAGGAACCATGTCAGCTTTTTAATTGGGAGAGGGTCAGATTTACTTTAGAGAGGACTTTGGCAAAATCTGATCTTGAGCAATTGGACATATGGTGGTGCCTTTGAGAAAGAGAGGGGAACAGGTTGTTTTGGAAGGACAGAAAGATGATAAACACAGTTTTGACCACATTTTATTCCCACGGCCTGTCATTGACATAAGTGAAGATGTCCAGTGGGCAGTTGGGATACTGGCCAAAAGTTGGAGAAAGAGACCTGGGTTAGAGAGGTAGACATGGGACTGGATGAAGGCCTTTTAACATTTTTGTGGGGTCAGAGGGCCGTGCTCTGAGAACCTAAAATGTCTTCCAGGTTAAGAGTGAAGCCATGCAAAAGGATAACATGGTTCAAGGAGAGTTCGCTGGGAGAAGAGAAGGCTGAGGGATGGGCACCTAGAGGTGAGCAGAAGAGAAGGACCTGCAGCAGAGAGGAGTAGGTAGGCACAGAGCCAATAAGGGCAGGGGAAGAACGTATGTCAGGGATGGGGCAGGGGCTAACTAGGTAAAGAACTGATGAGAGATTAAGGAAAAAAGAACTGATATGTAGTCTGCAACAGTTCTTAACAAACCGTATGTACTAGGATAACCTAAAGGAGAGTGTCTGCAAACTCCTCCCGAGGCCCCATCACCAGCATCCTGAATCAGTACCAGCACCCTGAATCAGTACCAGCATCCTGAATCAGGATCAGCATTCTGAATCAGGACCAACATCCTCAATCAGGACCAGCATCCTGAATCAGGACCAACATCCTCAATCAGGACCAACATTCTCAATCAGGACCAGCATCCTGAATCAGGATCAGCATCCTCAATCAGGACCAGCATCCTGAATCAGGATCAGCATCCTCAATCAGGACCAGCATCCAGAATCGGGACCAACATCCTGAATCAGGATCAGCATCCTCAATCAGGACCAGCATCCAGAATCGGGACCAACATCCTGAATCAGGATCAGCATCCTGAATCAGAATCTGGTAAATACCCCTGGTCCATTGATACATTTAACCCTCTGCATCCATGGGTTCTGCATCTTTGGATTCAGCTAACCATGGACATAAAATATTTGAAAAAAAGATTCCAGAAAGTTTCAAAAAGCAAAACTTGAATTTGCTGTGTGCTGGCAAATCTATATAGCATTTACATTGCATTTACAACTATTTGCTTAGCATTTGCCTATTATTAAGTATTACAGGTAATGTATAGATGATTCAAAGTATATGGGAAGATATGAGTGTGTTATATGCACATACTACATCATTCTACATAAGGGACTTGAGCATCCGTGGATTTTGGTATCTGCTGGGGTCCTGGAACGAATTCCCTGGAGATAACCCAGGGGTGACTTCATAAGAGATCATTAGCAAACTTGACTGGAGCATTTCAGGGAGTGGTAAGAGCACAAGCGTGTAACCAGTTGGGATGGAAGAGCCTGGAGTGTGTTCAAATAAACTCTTTAAGAGGAAGAGGTTGAAGATACAAGAGGAGATGGAATCATCAATAAGGTGGTTCCTAAGGAGACAGAAGGAGGTGGTACACAGAGCGGAAGTGGAGGTACCCTTTGTCCATTTTAATGGATGGGAAGCAGAAACAATTGGGGCCAGAGTTGGTTTTGGCAGGCTTCAGTTTCCTCTGCAAAGTAGGGAAGAGGCCATTTGCTGAGAGATTGGGATCTATTCTCTTCATTAGTAAGACTATTATTAGGAAATATTATTGTTCTCCATGTCTTCATATTAGAAAATCAGCTTATTACATTTTCATTGACATGATGGGTGAAAAAAACACACTTGCATAACAACGTACTCTAACGTGAACAAATGAATGGGGAGATGAGGGAAATGGTGATTATCCCAAGAGGTTTGCATCTGACCTGAAATCAGTAGGCTTCAGTTATGGACGGAAGGCATTTCTTTGTGAAGGTTCTCCCCCTGGGGAGAAATCAGTTCATGCATTCACTCAGCCCATACTTACTGAGCACCTGCTACATTCCAGATATTGAGGATAAAGCTAGAAGGAAGACCAAGCCTCTATCCTCATGGAATTTTCCTTGAGATGGATGCAAGACACAAGAACAGCTAGCAGAGAGTCAAGTTTCAGGTCGTGTTAAGTGATCTGTTGAAAACGGAGTGGGGTCAGGGGATGGGAGTGGTGGCGGGGGTTCCATCTGGAGGGAACGTGCAGGAAGCGCTCTCTGGAAGTGACACTTGGGACCTGAATGAAGAGACGGAGGCACCTGTGAGGTCTGGGACAGCGCTTTGGAAGCATAAGAAGTAACTATACTAGAACCCACTGGTGTGGATGAGGAGAGCCAAAAAGCCCTATTAGGGGCAGGGTGGGGGGTGGGAGGAGAAACTTGGTGAAAAGTGGCGAGAGTGACAGGTGAGAGCCAGCCAGAGCCAGAGCACGCTGGAGTCTAAGCACATGAAAATTCAAGAGCTTTCTGGATGCTCCGTGTGGAATGGACTGAAAGGGGCAGAGCATCCCTTTATGGTCTTAAGTCAGTCAGTCAACTTCCAGGAGACTTCCCTGTAACTCCTCACTTCTCGAAGGGAACTGCCTGCCCACCTATTTGAACTTGAACTCCCCTCAGGCTGCTACAACCTTAGGTCCAAGGCAGGTCCACCGTCCGCGGCGGGGCGGACCGGGCGGCTGCCCTCGGCGCCCAGAGGTCGGGGAGGGGGCCTCCTTGGATCTGCGCAGGTGCGGCTCGCGGGTCCTGCCTCCCTCCGCGCTCGCCCCGGCCACCTCCGCGTGGCCTTTCTCCCTTCAGCTCCCCGGAGTGCCTCATCCCGCCTCTCCCCAGTCCCGGCTGGACGTGATCTGAGCATGTTTCTACCCGGGTTCCCTCGCAGCTCGCACTGGGGATCCAGTTCCAAAACCCACCCTCTGGCCGCGGCCCCCGGAAAGGGGGCGGGTGGGGGCGCGAACCTTATCTCGAGCTCCGCCTCCAGGGGCCGGGAGCGTCCCGCGCGCTCTGCACCGGCCGCTGCGGGCAGACGGGCTCCGGGCTCCGGGAGGGCGGCCGCCTCGCTTCCAGCCCAGGTTCGGTCCAGGGGCTGCGGCCGGTCACTCCTGGGACACCCGGCCCCCCGCGGAGCGCGCATTGGCTGCGAGGGCACCCCTGACCCGGGACGCGCGCCAGGTACGGAGGCATCTCCTCTTCCTCCTCTGTCCCCCCCAGAATGACAAATAGGGGACTTCAGGCTGGCCCTCCCGCAAACGCAGTTTGCATTTTGCAGCCCCGAGGGTGCAGTTTCTTCCCCCGCGCGCGCGGAGGCGGTGGGTGAACCGTGAGGTAAAGCCCGCGCTCAGGCCGGCGGCTGGGGCTCAGGATTTGTCTTGCAAAGTGACTGGGCGGTAGGTAATGTAATCTCCAGAGCCTCCCTGGGCGCTGATTTCTGCTCGGAGGGTTTGGCCTCCGGGAATGAAGAGTGCGCGGCGATTGACTCCCCTGGGCTCCTCCTCCTCGGCCTCGGACTTCTGCAAGGGGCCACGGCGTCCACACGTGGGGCGCCCCGGGGCGTGCCGCCGAGCGCGCGGGGCCGGGGGCTGTGCGGGCTGCACCGAGGTTCTCGGAGGCTGCGGCCCAGGAAGCTCACTTCGCGAAGCTTAAAAAATCTGGTGCAGACCAATTAAATCAGGATCTCGGGGAGTGGGGTTTAGGGCACCCACAGTTTAAAAACTTCTCAGGTGATGCCACGTGGAGTGGTTTGGGAGCCAGTGAGTTAGAGCAGAGGGTCTAGGTGCGGGTAGGGTGGGTCTCTGGTCTCTCCCTGGTGAGTCACCAGGGAACTTTTAGAAATGCAAAATCTAGGACCCGGCTCCTCCCTAGATCTCCTGAATCTGAAACTCTGAGGGTGGGGGCCCCGTCGCCTGTGTTTTAATGGGCTCTCCAGGTGATGCTAGGGGTTGCTTATGTCTGAAAATGACTGGGCTGGATCCCAGTGGAGGAAAGGGCAAACATCTTCGAAATCCCCCTCCAGAGGGGGGAGGAAAGAGATCACTTTTCAGAACATCTTAGGTATTTATCCGTAGGATTTTACCCATATAAAAAAAGACTTTGGAGGATCCTGTAAAGGACTGAGACTTAGCCATTATCTTGAGCAATTTTTGCATAGTAGAGAACATTTTCTTTTCTTTTGTTTTTTTTTTTTTTCAGTGAGTTGAAAGGAAGCCAAAGAAGAAATGTTCATACGTCTTCTGGTTGTAATAACATGCATGTTTGGCCCCTGATACCTGTCCTCAATGCACAGTACAGGACTCAGATGAAGTTTTTGTTTATTTGTTTGTTTGTTTTAGCAATGGGAAGTTGAAGGGATTCATGCCAATTCTCCAGAGTAAAAGGGAATTCAGCATTGCAGGTCTCTGGATTATCTGAGTGGCTTTTTTTCCCCCCCTTTTAATAAAGATCTGAGATTTCAGAATTTTGGCTGAAAGAATTCCAGCTGTTCCTAAGTCGTTAGTACAGAAATAGAATGACTTTGCAAATAAGCTTACATGGATTAGAAAATCTGCAGTTGGAATAAAAAGCTAGATGAGGCATGACTCCAGTCCCAGCCCATGTGTGCCGGGGTGAACACTGTGCTGACTGGGCCAAGACTTTCTGTGCACAGAATGCTTACCTTCCAAGCTTCCGAGCATCACAAATTTCAGTGCCAGTCTGTGAAGTGGTACATAGACTTATGGGACAGGTACTGAAGTTGTGTTTAGAGATCTGGGGGAAATAAAGGTGCTGGTTAGAATGAAGAGCCTTGATCTGAGGCCCCAGCTGCGGGTTCCGCGTCTCCATGCTCTGGGACATGTGCCTAACTCCCGGAGCCTTACTTTCCTCATCTGTAAAATGGGGACTCTTGTAGTACAATGCATACCCTGTAACTCTGTTGTCCAAGTGAAAGGAAACAATGCTTCTAAAAGTATCTAGCATAGTAAATTAAATATTTGTTAGCTCAAGATGTGCACACACAAATACACAAACTAAAAAACAAAACTGAAACCCAATCCCCAAACACCTTGGAATGAAAAATCTGTTGCTGACATGGTCACATTCTTTATTGACATGTATTTATGTACTAACTTCTTCCTTAGAATGTATAGATTCTCCTTCTTCCTAGAATGTGAACATATGGACATCATCAAATTATCTTCATACTTTCATTGCATATTTTATATAGAACATTCTAGAAAAAAATTTTTTAGTAGATTATTTTCAAATCAACAGCCTAGTTCTTTATCTTCTCAGTGTCTGTGGTAATGGTTTTCACCATCTGGTGGAATTTATGCTCTGTTACCCTTCACTTTTAAATAGCCTTAAAATTTGGCTCTCTCTCCAGAATATCATTCCTCATAAGAGAAAATTCAGATGGTAGGAGTGGCATGCTCTGGGCTCCAGGAGAACCAGTTTAAGAAGCACTGTCTGATGTTTTGTAGGTTCTTGAGAGAGAGAAAAAAATGAAACCGTACCCAGTTCCATCAAGGTTTGTTTAAGACAGTGTAAGAGAGAACAAAATGAGGACACAGAGCAAGGACAGGCCCAAACTGGCAGAACGGGTAGGTGAGGAAATTTAAGTGTCCTTTTCCTCCTTCACTGTCATCATTTCAAAATGCTTCGAAACCACATACAGAAGAAGCAGTTCCTTTCATGGTGTTTGAGTGGAACTGAGCTGGATGGTCCTCTTAGGATCAAATAGTTCTCATAAAATAAATTTATGGGGATTACTTCCAAAAAGGGTGCCAAGTCATTCTGGACTTTGAAATTAGTCTGGATTCTCCTTCCATTCCAGGGACGAATTGAATCTCAGGTCGCTAGCGTACAGTGTCTTTTTAGGACTCATTTCCCATCTTTAAATGTAAGAGGTTGTACCCTTCCTGTTACCAATCTTCTGAAGCTTCTAGAAGACTAAACATAATGCAGATTCCAGCGCATAAACATCTTAGTGACGCCTCCATGTGAGAAAATCATGTCTTCATTAGGATCCTTTGGAGATGACAATTTAATGCTATTAAATTGAATATAATTAGAATGTCATGTTGTTAAATGAAATATAATTATCATTTAATGTAAGGAGGGTTTTCTCTTTGGCTCCCTGCGGATGAAGTGAGATGCAGCTCTGGGCAGGGAAAGGAAAGACCAGAGGCACATCTCTTGATGGGAAAAATGAAGGTGCTTGGAAGCAAATTCAAACGCTCAGTAATCAAGTTATACATTCTGGATAATGTAACTCAAGAGCTGAGAGTCTGTGATGTCGCAGGGCAGTGACAGGCTGTCACTGTGTCGCAGCAGAGTGGCCCATTAGGAGTGATCATTCTTACAATGCCCCACAATGATTTTATGATTCTCCATTAAGAGACACAAAGGCCAGGAGCAGAGACAGCCATAAAGAGGTGAGCGTAATTGCATCTGATTTCCATAACCTGGTTCCCTGAGAAAGGCAGAGATGGCATTCATTTAGCTTCCCTTATTTGGAGGGCCCCAGTTGTTCCAAAGTTGATGGTTTTACCCTTAAGGCCAATATGGAAAGTCTCATGAATTAAACCCATCACAGGAAAAGGATACACATTGTCCTTTTGTATTTGTTATCTTTGGATTGTGTTTCTCAGCCTGAGGTAGTAATTCTTTACCTTGATTCATTATCATTCTTGGGAGGAACAAAGCTGAGATGTCTTATTTCTGGCAGGTGAGCCAGTCTCAGGCAAAGAGAATTGTCCATGGAGGTTGGGTTCGCCAGCTTCCTCTGTCTCATGGTTAAGGGCACACACTCTTCAGCCAGACTGCCAGGCCTTGAATCCTGATTCTGTCACTCAGTTGTTTGAACTTGGACGAGTCGCATAACCTTTCTTTGCTTCTGTTTCCTCATTAGTAAAATTGGGATAATGGTGCCTACCTCAGTGGGATTGTCATAAGGACTAAATAAGTTAACTTACAGAAAGTTCTACCAACAGCGCCTGGCTCACGGTAAACGCTTAATAAGAATTTGCTCTCATCTCACGTTGGACGTTAACGAATGGTTTAAGCTAAAATTTGCTTTACTATTTTCACCTCTGAAAATTAGGACCCTAAAAAGGAAGCCATCGTTTAGGTTATGTTCATTGGATGGTTTTTCTGTTTTTGTAAGGGGGACACTTTGTTTCCGAATAAGTGCACTACAAGTTTCTCAGAAAATAATACAGCCTTTTGAACAATGTTCTAGAAGTTTCCAGATGCTGGCCTGAGGCCATACTTTGAGAGTCACTGCTTCAACCCACTAGTCCCCCAACTGGACTGCACATTAAAATCACCTGGGAACAGTTTTCTAGCATGTTGACGCCCAAGCTGATTAGAAAAATTAATCAGTTTGATTAATTTATTGTGAAAAGAGTCAAGTATTCACATACCTTACAAAAGAGAGATTATTTAGCATTACATATTAACTCAATACATGGGATTCCCATGGCCTCATGGAATTTTTAGAACGATAAGGAATACTAGAATCTTTCTAACGTAAATGAGGAAACAGAGTCTTGGAGATTGTCACTCCAGTCTAAGGGCTCAGGAAGAGTCAGTGGTGACACCAGGTGACAACTCAGGTTTCCTGCGTTCTACTCAGGACATTTTCCATTCAGTTATCTTGTCTTCTGAAAAACCAAGTAAGGTGACAGAGACACAAACCCAACTTAGCAATCCCATTCAGTAGTGGGGCTGCTGTAGACCTGCCTGTCCCACTTGGCCCAGACTCATTTCGGGGTTATTTATTGAAAAGTTTTTCTAAATGAGAGAGAAAAAAAAAAAAAAACGCTGAAGCCAATATGGCCAACATGTTCGGAAAATAACTCGATAGCTCTCAGTTGTGTAAAGGATGATTTTTGTTTTTCACTAGGTGTATCATCTCAAAGGATTCAATCTAGCTTTTTCTCTTTGCTCTTTCTTTAGCATTTTGGTTTTTACTAATGAAAAACCTGAGAGATAGCTCTGAAAATTTCAGGAAACCTTGACAGTTTCCTCAAGTCCAAGTTTGGTGACCTTCTGGGAATCCCGCCAGTTGCCTGCGCTGGATTCAGGGTTGAATTTTTGCTTTGACTTGTCTTGTTTGGATCTAGGTGGATTTCCCTATGATTGCAGTGTTACGCTATCCATTAACTTTATTTTTATGGTTATTGGTGTCAAGAAAAGGTTAAGGACCAACAAAATTTTCTTTTTAAATTCGAAGTCAGAAAGAAGTTCTAGTGAAGTTTGAGCTTTATAGGAAGTCCTTCTAAAAACGTTCTTTGGAAATTTAATCTTTTACCTTTTACTGATGTAACAGGGGTAAATAAAAAACAACACTCGGAAAATGTGTATTATATTTTTATGGTAACTTTCAAATCCATAGGTGATTCAAGGATTGAAACACCTTATTGAATTATGTACTTGTAAAAATGCTAAACCTTGCTGAATATGTATTTTTTACCTAGTTAGGGAGAGTTAGATTCTGCCTCCTGGGGAGTGTCCACGCACGTGTTTTCCAGTGGTCCTGAGAATTAGGTGCTTACAGAGAAGACAGGGAGGAACATTCCTTGTGAGTGGTCAGCCGTTCACCATACACCAATGAAGTGCTTACCAAGTGCTTGGTTCTCCTGGGGGATTCAGAGAAGTTGCTATGTTCGGTTTACTAAGTCTATTAATTGCCAAGTGGCCTTTTTCATTTTCTTTTTTTTTTAAATGGAAAACTCCCTGGAATTTACTATACAAAAATAACACTTTGTGCATATTTTCAAGTGAAAAACTGTATAAGGCACAACGAGTTCTGATTTAAATTTAGAAAACGCAACCAGCCTAGCGTGATGTGTCACTTCGTGTCTTCTCAAACCATTTTTGAGTCTCATTTCACAGAATGTCAAGGATCAGTCTTTAGAAAGGGCTGACTACGATTTGAATTTATATCTAGGTGAGACGTGGAGAGGTTGTCCCAGAGAGAGGCGCTGCGGAGAAGAGACGTACCCGTCTTGAGAATGGAGACAGATCTTCTGCCTCCCTGTAGAAGCACCCCCCTTCCCTCTGGCAGCCTGCCTTTTTCATCTTTTCATAGTACCTTTGTTTTCATGTCCCATTCAAATCACATGTTAGCCAGCACCTCTGAACTGAAGTTTGAAATGAGAGAGAATGAGATGTAAGCTATGGGAAGCAGGGATGCCCTGGTACCTGTCTTAGCTGGGATGGTACAAGCAGTTTCCACGTAGGTCCCTTTGGAATGAGGAGGGAGCAGGGATGGAAAGAAAAGGTGGGATGGGATATGGAGGCACATGGAACCTAATTCAAGCTCCTCTGTATTTTGTGGCTGTAAGCACATAAATGTGGAGTGTGAGTGAGTAGGTAGGTACCTACCATCTAAGTTAGTGTCATTTCTATTCAAGCATTTGAATGATAGTCATGATGATAATTAATGTCTGTGGCATCCTAAATAAATGGACACTCTCATTGTTTCCAAGAAGGCTGTGGACCAGGAAATGGGAAGCCTTGTTTTTCATCCCAGCCTACCACCAACTTAACCGAGAAGTTGGTATCTCAGAGAAGCCTGCCGACGCGGGGAGCTGGGCAGGTGTGATTGCGAAGTCTTCTTTTCATTTTTCTGTTCACATATTTATCTGTTCACATATGAAAAGCACCATTTGAGACCATCACGGAACTGTAAAGAACTGCAGCTTTAGAGCATCTGTGTGCAGATTTCAAGTCAACTCCAAGTAGCGTCCTTTAGGGAATTAGTCTCCTGAGAAGTGGCACATTCATTCCTAAAATTCCTATAACATAACTTCTGGAATGTTGACTGAAAATGGACGCTACTGTGAATGAGAAATAATGAGAAAATGGATCTTTTTATTTCAAGAGAATTGTATTTTCCTTTCACAATGCCTAAACGAAAGTTTTTTTGGCCTCCATGTGGGGATCATATAAAAAATATGTTCACTGGGCCTTTCAACATTTGAAAAAAAATTTTTTCTGATTCTTAATTATGGGTTTTGTGAGGGCAATCATGTTTATATGAGCAATCAAATTATTTTTGAGCTCTAAATTGCATGTTTCCCAAAATGTTAACAATTGTATTTTGGGGAGAGCATGATAAATATTTTCCTTCCTGCTTTTCTTGGTGTTCTTTATTTTTTAACACACACATTACTTTTATAATGCAAAAATGAATGCATAACTATGTGCTTTGTAGATGAGACCATCTGAAATTGCCATTGTGAATTCCCATACACATGAGAATGATGTTCCAGTGTGATTAATTTGTGTTCCTATAATTCACAAAGCACACATTGTGCCAGATGGACTTTTAAATACCAGACACACTAATTACAGAGAGTAAAAGTTGGCTAAAATGACACAATAATTTTTTTTAACAGCAGAAAGTCACTTTATGGCTCCTTGAAGAATGCCAAAAGAGTGTTTGACTCTGATATCTTAAAGCTATAGAAGGTCAGTGCTGAGATCAGGGGTGCTTTGTGGGCGTGGCCCTGGCACTTAGCACCTGTGTGACCTTCTACACGGTATTTAACCTTTTTAAGCTGAATTTGCCCATCTGTCA
This sequence comes from Vicugna pacos, assembly GCF_048564905.1. NCBI lineage: Eukaryota > Metazoa > Chordata > Mammalia > Artiodactyla > Camelidae > Vicugna > Vicugna pacos. Next base: position 6,622,810 of record NC_133006.1, read on the forward strand.
AGAGAGGATCACAGGACCTACTTCAAAGTGGGGTCCGGAAGGTTAAATGGATTAACGTCCATGAACCCTTTAGCATAAGCGCTTGGCAGTTAAAAATCCTCAAATTAGCTCAGATAAGTATAATGGTCTCCCTACATCGAAGCCTCTTCATGCTTGTGAGTGGCTTATCCATCTCGTGGAAAGCGTGTTAATTCTTTCAACAAGAATCTCCTCCATGCAGCCTGGGTCCCGGAGGAGAGGCAATTCCGGATTCTCATCATTCTCCGTGTCGTGCTGGGGGGCGAGGAGCCTGGGTTCAGGGGAGGGTGTCTGCAGAGGCTGGCAGTGCACTTGCAGCGACAGCAGAGGCTCTCACGAGCAGCTGCTGTGTGAGTGTTGGTCCTGGAGCCCTGAGGCTGTCATCCTCTGCCGTATGACCCAGGCCGCAGTCACTGTGGCTGTTGGGTGAGGTTGACGGTGCCCGCGGGTCTGTCTTGCAGCTGCAGGTGGTTTGTCATGAGCTCTTGGACTTAGCAATCGTAGAGGTCCCTTTGCTCAGGGCACATGTCCGGCTTTGTGACATTAGAAGATAGCTTTTCTTTGGGTGGATGCAGCCCTGGCTTTTGGTATCAGTTTGCCTCCTCGACCAGGTGACTTGATGCTGCTGCAGCCCAGACTTCGGTGCATCCGTGTAGGGTATGCATTAATTCATCCACTGGGCAAACCGCGTTTCAGCTCTTTCTATAGGTTAATTTAGATCCTAGGGATGCAGCAGGATCCCCGTCCTCAAGGACCCACAACCTCTTTGCAAATTTCCCCATGGCCTCTTCGTACGTCAGGGCTGGTTGTCAGACCACAGAGCTCCTAACCCTATTCCCTTGATGCCTCAAAGAGTTCCTTGTGGTTGAGTTCATGTGTTAATTGCCCCCACACCCACTAATCTGAAGATTTATTATTAGGGTCCCTATTGGATCTATGTTCTCCTTAAAACTGCGATGAAATCTACATATACAACGTAACTTAGTAAGTTTCTACAAAGTATTTAGATTAGGCATGTGGTCGACTAACCCAAAAACTAAACAGAAAACCGTGATGCACTGAACTGAATAGACTGAGACAGAAGGAAGTTACGGAGACACTGGGAAAACCAGAGTCAATTATTTTTAGACTACACATGTCACAGCCCTGGAAAAAGTGTAAATACTTTCTGAGCTCTGATTCATTCTCCATTAGTTAATTAAATGAACGCTTGGCCAGTTAGCAGTATAGGATAGTCAGAGCCATTTGTGCATCTGTGTTTCCTTAACTGTGTCTCTAAAGATTTTTAATTTTTCAGTTGGGTAGTGTAATTTCATATTGGTCCTATAACATCATTACGTGCTAAGCTTGAGTAGTGCAATGAGTTTGTGCATTTTACTATTTCCTTATTTTTTATTGCAGGATGGTTGATTGACAGTGTTAGTTTCTGGTGCACAGCATAGTGAGTTCAGTTATGCATATATATATTTCATATTCTTTTTCATTATAGCTTATTACAAGATATTGAATGTGGTTCCCTGTGCTATACAGTAGGACCTTGTTGTTTATCTATTTTTATATATAGTAGTTTATATCTGCTAATCCCAAACTCCTAATTTATCCCTCCCCCACCTTTCCCCTTTGGTAACCGTAAGTTTGTTTTCTATGTAGTCTGCATTTTAAATGTTTCTACATCATTTTGGATAAGATTGCCGAGTTGAATTCCACATCTCCCCTCTAATATCCTGCCATGTTTTTGATCTTTGGGCTTAAAGCAGAATAAGTAAGATGAAGGGAAGCAATTATAATTTCATATTTTCAAACTTGATTTGAATACTAATGACTTGAATTTAAAAATAAACGTGTGCGTGCTTTCCACTTTATCCCCTCTTCCAGATTTTCCGCAAACATGAGCACTTATCATAAAATTAGCTGCGGAAGCAGCCTTTATTTCCCTTTCATCATTTTAGCTTTGCCAGTCCTTAGGCAAGACCTATCTGTTTAACCTTCAAGACAGTGTCCTCCGCGAATCCACTTGTTACAGGGCTGCAGTCTTCCCACAGGGCAGTGAAGAGGAGACGTAGCGCTGCTTCTCCAGAGTGCGAGAGTTTGCTCCAGACTCTAGGGAACTTCGGATTTTGACTTGTTTTCCTTCAAAATCTTTCTCCTGGGATTTCTGTTTTCTCAGAACCATCTATGGGTATGTTCTAAGGCAAAGCAGGAGGGAAGAAGGCATATCTTATTATCTGCAAAAGCTGCAGAATGTGTTTCAGTGACCATAACCATGGTCCTCACTGGGGAGTTGGGAAATGTTATATGGAAAAGACAGGAATTTTGATCTATCAAGAGGGAAGAGGGGGCAGAGGAATGCCCCAGGAAGCTGTTTCTATGCATTTCATCAGTTTCACGACAGGGACCTGTGGGTGATTGTAAGAATGTTGATTCCGTGCTATATAGGGGGGGAAAACAGCATCGATGAGTCAGCAAGTTAAATTTCAGTGGCTCCCAGGGTGCCTGGTAGATTATGGACATGACCCTGGGTCGCTTATGATATGCTTGAGAGATGGGCTGTTTGAAATGTAATTTTTGGAAGCAAAGCAAGACTCTAACTGAGCTCCAAATGGCCTAATACGGAGGTGGGCATTGTGGAAGATACGGTCTGTTGTGATTTGCTTTGCCTTGAAACTGCTTCTTGAAACATGGTTCAGTTTAGGCACACTCTAGTCAACGTCAATCATAGGGCTGGAAATTCACTTACAAGTAATTGTGGCTTATAGTACAAATAGTGTTTTAACCTCTCTCTATAGCATCCCTAATGAGCACACGATCTGATGCCGGACACCTCTAGTGATGGGAAATTTTTAGTTTTAGGGACATCCGTATTTATGGAAGACTGTTTTCTTAAATTCAACTGAAAATCCCTCCCTGGGGTTTCCAAGCACTGGTCCTAATTCTGTGCTCTGGGAGTGACAAGGACAAAAAAAAAATTTTTTTTCCACGTGGCAGTCTTGCCAGAATTTGAAGACACGTAGAACCTCATATTCTGAAACTCTTTTTCTTTTTTTTTTTTCGCAATGGTTTGGAGTTACATCTCCAGTCTGGACAGCTTTCCCTGGACATGCTGAATTTTGACTCTTTCTTACCATTGGTTGCTGAATAGAAAGGGTGTAGCTCTGTTCTTTTCTTGCTGTAGCCCAAGAGCAAACTAATTGTTGGCAGCCAGTTCACACTAATGACTTCAGTTTACCATTAGCTAAGGCCTTTTTGTCTGTTCAGCCCTCCTGCTGTTAGGCCAACTGACTCCTCTTAAGCATTCTACAGTCCAGATTTTGGATCCCAGGATTTTTGTGTGTTTCTTTGGAATTCTGTCTTATTGCAGTCGGCTCATTATGGATCCAGGTGAGATCTCTTGAAATTGACAGACTTGCGCTCAGTCAGTTAGAAATCTTCCTTAGCTTTGCTTTGTCTGGAAATTTGATTTGCAGACCATCATTCTCCTCACTCAAATTGTGAATAACCAATGAACGGGACAGGGCAGATGGCAGAATTCTAAACCCTGCCTCTAGAAACCTCCTGCTGGGTTGTCATCAGCTGTTACTCTCCACTGGGGTGCCAGTTAATTACTTTTATATCCAGATTACACTTATCTGCTTTCATTGTGGAAGAACTGTAAGTACAGTTTTCTCCTGATGTCAGCCTAGTACTCCGATCAAAAAAGTACCGGTCAGTGTGATGTGATCTGTTCTTGGCAGGTAACAAGCGTCGTGTAGTGTTTACAACACAGTCCGTTTGTAGGTTTTGCAAGTGCTCACAGACAGGAGTGAGGTTTAGAATATTTAACAAACCAGAAAAGCCAGGGCAATCAACCGCCCGGCGTGGGCACAGGGCAGTTCACTGCTGTACAGCCTGCACATCGGTGCTGCTCTGTGCCGGCTGACGTGGCTGGGCTCACGCCTGCTCTTAACCATCAGCCTTGTGGGTTTCCCGGAGGCCCATGTGCTCTTGGTCTTCAGATCTTGATTTCTTCTCTCCTTTCTGTAAGTTTCTCCTATTTATTGCTCAGACCCTGAGCCCTGGTCTACATTTCACAAATTAAGATGTGTCGTTGAAAAGAGGCTTAAAACTGGGGATGGGTATGGCTTATGGACGGGGTTTGGAGGACTTGCCTGATGGGAGTGGAGAGTTTAGTGTTGGGAGAGTAGGAAATAAGAGTCCATACATGGGACCTGGAGCCCTTCTGTAGAAGTGGTCACTGAAGCAGTGAGCGTGTTGTCATTTCTGGATGCAAGGCCATGGTCAGTTGGCTGAGCATAGATCTGTCAATAGCCAACCAAAGAGGAAAAATCCAGAAGAAGATGACCCATCAAGACATGGGATATCTTTCAAGAGATATGTACTGTAAAGGGAAGTGTACTGTAAAAGGAAGGTATCTTGAAGAGGAATAACTCTCATGCAGTGTATTTCTTAAAGAAGGCGATAAAAGTGAGGGAAGCAGGTGATGGAAGCCATTCGTTGGGAGAGAAGGAGGTCATCAGTATTCAGGTGCACCTGTCAACTGGTGATGAGTAAATGCGCTTTTATTGAATTTTAGGAAAAATGAACGATGAGCTTTGGAAGCTGTAAGAAGTGTGTGATAATTGCTCGGAATGTTTGGTCAACAGAGAAAAATAGGGAAAATCTCGAGGAGGCAGATTTCAGCAGAGAAACATACCTTTTCTGCCTTTCGAGTTATCATTACAGTGTCATTCCTAGAATAGATTCCTTCATTAAAGAAAACGATGCAGTGTGACTGCTCAGTTCCCCCGATGGACTACACCTTGCTTGAAAAACCCTTGCAGCTCAGCTGTTCCAGTGCTGATTAATTTGTGGAATCTCCTCCAAGCAAAAGTACCAGGCACTGTGCCCCTCCAGTGGGAGAAATCCTCAGTTGTGGCCATCTCTGAATCTGCAAAGGAGAAGGGATTTTGAGCAGAAGGAAGAAGGAGGGCAGGTATGAGGACCCACTGGAGGAGCTGTGGAAAGTTTTCTGTGGACCACTGTGAATTCCAAATAAGTCTTCCCCAGTGGTTCTAGGCAATGGTGGTACCTCGCTTTAATACCTGAGCTAGAGTCCTCTTCTCCCTGAATATTTGCCTTGTGTTTACTTTACAGAGCTGATATTCTTATGAAAAGAAATGTTAAGAGGGAAGACAAAGGTTTGCAATGCATTGTTCAGCTTTCCAACGTATTAGTAGAGACAGTACTGTTCATGGGGAAGAGCACGTGTCTGCCTTTAACGGTTGCCTGGTGTGCGTGTTGTGGCTCTGAGCTCTTCAGAAGTGTCTGGGCTGAGCTGGAGAAGACCAGTCAGTTCCCGTGTTACCAGCGTCAGTTTCTCTTTCTGGGGGTCTGAGGATCTGAGGCTCCTTTGGTTGGTGGATCTGTCAGTTGTGTTGTCAATTTCACCACATCTGTATTCTTTCTTTTTTTTCCCCCAGACAGAATACTTCTAGAGGTGTTTATTATTATACTATTTGTATAAGTTAGATACAGAAAATATCCTAAATGTGTAAGACTAGAGAGAGAAGGTTGATGTTTGCATTGATCATGCAACAGTGTTAAAAATGATGTTTAACGGTAAATGTGTCTTTAGACATAATAGATAGGGAATAAAGTAAACAAATTTATATACAGAAATGTTCATGTCAAAATAATCAGATACAAATGGATACAGTTTTATAACTTATTTCTTAGGAAACTGATCTCTTATAGATATGAAATATTCCTTTCTTGGTCTTGTTTAATGCTTTTTTGCCTTCAGTTCTATTTTATGTGCTCTATTTTGTTTTATTAGCATTATTTCTAATAAATGCTTTCTAATAAGTAATATAATATTTATAGGCATATTTTTCTGCCATTTTATTTTCATCATTTGTTGTTACTGAATTATAAGTGGGTTTCTTGTAAGAAGCATATAGGTGGGCTTAAAAACAATCAAATATTTCTGAATTCTAAATAGTCGAATTTAATGTATTAAATGTTATTATGATTACTAATATGTTTGAACTCCTTCTTTGCATTTTCCTTTCTATTTTTATCATGTTTTCTTATTCTTTATTGTAATGGTTACTGTTAGTTTTTCCATCTGTTTAGAATTACTTAAGTTTACTTCATTTTCTTCCTCTACCAGTTATCTCTGGAAGTTATATTCCTATTTATAGGATAGTGATTACTGTATCATTTCTATATATCAGTTAAAACTTGTATATTCCTACTAATAGCTAGTTGGTATCTATCCCCTCCCTCAAGATAATTTACTTGTCATGTTCACATTTGCATCCCGTGATACACTGCTCCCATCCCCCATTCCATAGCCAGCTCACAATCTGAGAGCTCGTGTTTTATTTCTAGAATGTTATTAACTTTTTTTTTTAGTAACAATGTTAGAATGAAGTTTATTTTGAAAGAATGGTTAGGGGAGGGCAGCCAGTTTTGTTGATTTTTTTTAAAAAACAGTTTCTATCCCACAAATAGCTCTTAGTTTTATCTTCTGGTTATTTTTCTGGAGAGTGACTAGATGGTAGACCTAAGAGTTCTTTAATGTTCAGATGTTCAAAATGTTCAAAAATGAATGTTTCTTTGACTAGGTCCAAAACTGTCTTCCTGCAGAACTTTTGAACATTTTTGACCTATTGTCTTTTAGCTTTTCTTTTGTGATAATAGACTTTAGACAATCTGAATTTTATTTCTTTTTAGATTTCCTTCATCCCTGCTCCCTCCCACAACTCCTCCCCCACACTAGAAACTCTCAGGATATTTTGCTTTATCCTTTGAATTATGATTTTTCATCATTATGTGTCTAGAAGGTTTCCCCCGACTTCCCACCGCATTCAAACAATTTGTTACTTGTGAGACCCTCTCAATCTGAAGGTTCAAATCATTATTTAGCTCAGAAAGCTTTTCTTTGACTTTTTCTTCTATTATTTCTTCAATATATATGTCACTGTATTTTTTTTTCTTCTGGAAACTCTTTTTTAATATTTTGTAAGATCTGTATCCTTCTGCATTGAAACCTGGTAGAATTCTTCAGCTTGCTTTTTCCATCTGGCTACTTCCCTCTTCAATCATTCTCACATATACCTCTGAATATATTAATATGCATATTCAAATATTCTTACACATCTCTCTAATTACATGAATGACAGTGAAGCTAGGCTTCTTTGTGCTGTTGTTAACTCTGTTTCTGTGGCTGTTAGTTACTGCATTTGCTGAGTTTGTGGGCTTTTCCTCCATGATGCTAGTTTTTGTTGCTCCATCTTTGTGTTTGCAGTTTCGTGTTTCCTGCTTCCGGGATCTGTTCTCTTTCCTGTAACTTGCCCCTAATGATTGTGGGTCATACAGAGTACAGTGCCATGTCGTCTGGACACGGCTGCTTCCTGTTCCTCTTGGGTTTGTTCGTGGGGGAACCCACCTGAGACCGGCTCTGCCCATCCAGTCCAAGAGCCCAGACTCATGGCTTCCCGAGAGCTGCATAGTGTCCAGGAGGCCACGGTTCTTCCTCATTTGCACAAACCACTTCCTTCTCAGTCTGAGAGGCACCCACCTCTGTCAGGGTGTTTTTCCTTCTCCTGCTCTGAGCATCTTTGTTCTTCCAGCTCTGAGAGCACTGTTCCACTGACCTCCCCAGCAATACAGGCCATGGCGTTCAGGGTCACGCCAAGTATTCATCTGACAGTCTTCTAAAATACCTGAAATTGTGGAAAGGAACAAAAGTCATTTGGGTGTCTGCTTTATTACTTCTGCTGTGAACATTCTGGACCAAGCAAATATGTGGACAGCCATTTGGCTCCTTTGGGCCATGGGTGATATGGCTTTAGAGATCTCATTCGCAATTTCTTCTGAACAGCATTTGGATGATATAGAAAAGAAAAAAAAAAAAGAACATCTCCTTTTGGATAATGTCTGACTGTACTTCTGAGCCTGCACTTGGCACTTGCTAGAAAAAAGTCAGCTTCCAGCAGGGACAGACCAGTGCAGCTGTTTCTGCTTTCACCGTGGAATCTGGAAGTCTGCATGAGAGACTGTAACCGACCAGCTTTGGAGCGAACAGCAAGGGATGAGAATTTCCCTCCTGACTTTCTTGCCTTGCAGATGGCCAGTCTGGTGATAAAAATACTATCTTGAGTTTGGGTCTTACGTTCCCTTTTAGGGCCCCTTTCTGCAAGAATTTTTATAATGATTTAATGACAGTGTCACCTCCTCTAATTCAGTCTCTTAATCCCCCTGGTCTCACATAACAGGGATTGAAAGATAATCTTTTTAAACATTGCTCCCTGTTCTCGTTGGCCAAGGTGTGACCCAAAATATTTATAGAGTGGAACATTTTCTAGTTCCCTGGGGTTGGTTTTTCCTAGGAAAGTTTTTATTATGTACGCCATCTGAAGTACAGTATTGTCACCTTCCAGAATGCCAGGCATACTTTTTTTTCCCCCCAAATATAAGAGTAAAAGACATTCCAGTGCCTGATGGCAGAGGTACCTCTACTCTCTGCCATTTAAGATTATCAGGACTAGTTCTCTCTCACCATCCCAGTTGGCAAATAATCTGAATTTGACTGTAGTATTTATTTGCTAACTTTTGTGTGTGTGTGTGTGTGTGCGTGTGTGTGTGTGTGTGTTGGGGAGAACAATGTAAAACAGTTCAAGAAATCCCACATTTTAGGATCCGAAACCATACTTCAGGCATTCGGTGGGATTGGTGTGGTACTTGTCAGTTGTTTGAAAGGAGGACGGTTTTCAGGGGATTATTTTTTGTCTGAAATCTTGGCAGCAATGACAATGAAACTTTCATGGGAAGAGAATGATCAGAATGGTACCGGGCATCTCTCTGGAGCTCTTTGAATACCATAGAAATAGACATGATCATTTTGAGTACAAAATGCACACTTACAGAAAATTCAGAATGTATTAGATCTAGTGGATTCAGTTGGGGAAAGTGGAAAGAAATGACCGCCGGGGGAGGTCGGCTTTAAGAAGCTAATTATTAGCCTTGTACTTACTGGCAAACGTAAGAAGATAAATTTCAAGAGAACAGAACCACGGCCAATTTGAAATGGAAGAGCTCCTTTGGCTCACTCATGTCTTCCCCTTGGGACTTTATAGAGGAGGTACTGCAGTCCAGCCAGGCTTCAAGTTGTCTTGCCCAGATTCCTTTGGTGTCTTAGTGGCCTCGCCGGGCCTGGGAAACAGATGGTCCGGCTGCCAGGACAAGCCTTTTCCTCCACACCTAACTGAGTAAGTCCAGGAAGGAACTGGGTATGGTGAGTCATCACTTTCAGACAAGGCACTATTCTTGATCTGAATATAATGCTGCTTTAATTAACAAATGCAGGATGTTCATCGGTTTTCCCTGCCCGGGCTTCCTTTTACCTGGTAAGAAAGTGCACACGCGCGTATTTTTGAGGATGGTCTTTCCATTTTCCGTTCTCTCAGCACAGCTAGTCATGTTTTATCTGGTTTTCTTGAATGTCAGGATGGTCGATTGTATTAGTTCGTGTCGGCTCGTTTTTCCCCTCCGGAAACCTCTGACATACCTAGGGAGGCAGAGGGGCATCTGGGAGAGAAAGGAAGGCTGGATTGCATGAGGCATTTGTCTGTGATCCTTGGCAGTTTAGCAAGCATTTTCCCTGTAAAACAAAAGGCTGTCTTTTGAACTGGCAGGGCTGTGAAGGGTGGGTAAGAAAAAGCATGGCAGTGTATTTGAAGGGAAGGGAGAAAACACTGAAATGGGTTGAAGTGCTGGCTTTTTGGTCAGTGCTTTATAAACATTTCACATGGAAGATAGAAAGTAAGAGTTAAGATAAATTCACTTTGTAAAGGAGAAATTTAAAACTCAATAAATACTGCACCCCCCCAACCTCACATAGAATGTGCATATTTCAGATTTGAATTTTGTTAGCTGGCCATATGAAGTAGAATGTTGGAAATTGGGAATATTGTCTGTGACAAGGAGTTAGAGGCAATAGGTATTTTGCAATTTTGACATACGCATTCTGCCCTGAACATAAGCCTGATAAAAGTCATCCACGACGTTGTGTTGTAAGTTTATCAACTTACAGCAAGACAAAGTCAAAGAATTTTTATTACCATTCATCTTGGTCAAGTATGCCATTAATGTAAGAATTGTGTATGTTCCTACCAAATAAAATGAGGCTCTGTAGAATTATCTGTTGAAGTGTGGAAAAATCTTTCGAAGCTTGAAATCTTCTTATCCATGATAATGATCGCATTTATTGCTAACACTGAGTGTTTATTATGTGCAAGGCAGAGGAGGAAATAATATAACACATATGAATATTCAATATCATATCCACAACATCCCTACGAGATAAGTACTGTTATATTTTCCTTTCTTACTGACGTATAGGTAATTTATGTTTTGTTAGTTTCAGGTGTACAGCAAAGTGATTCGTTGTGTATATGTACACATATATATATTCTTTTTGGATTCTTTTCCATGATAGGTTATTACAAGATATTGAATATAGCTCCCTGTCCTATACAGTAGGTCCTTGAAGTTTTTTGTTTTAGGAGAAATGAAAAGGTATGGAATTCTTAATACTTGAAAGGTGTTAAAATACAAGTCTCTTCATGGTATTTCTTTATTTACTTATTAGTGAGAGAGCATTATATTTAAAGAAAGGGTAAGACTTGGACTCCGTTCTTTGACACTGATTGGTTTCCCTTCAGGGGTAGTCACACAACATTGCATCAGAAGAGCCAGTTTGGAAGCTATTATGTTTCTATGTATCTGGCCTACCTGGGGCTCCCATAGAACAATGGCTTTAAAATTTATTTTTTTTACAGGACCCACAGGAGGCTGTTTCACATTGTGGCACAATCTGTACTTTTTGATAGATGTGTATCGAATCTTGTTTCATGATAAATATCTACCTTTTCTACAGGCATTATGTTCTGACGTTTCCTCTTCCACTGATTCTGTTGGGAAAAAACACTGGTTGTGACACATTGAACTGATTTCACATCCCACTGATGGGTCAGGGTCTGCAGTTTGAACAACACTGCCATAAAGTTCCCTCCATGGTTTCTTTTCTGGAGGTGGGGGCTGATGAATTTGTAGTTATATGTGATCCTTAACTAACTCTGTTTGCCCAGTATATTTCAGGCACACGATAGGTTGACCTCTCCTGGCCCCATGTTAGTTCCGGTCAATGAGTTCAGTGGAAATCAACATGTGTTTCTGGATTGGAACATTTTATTGCTGGTTTGAGACCCTCCAGAGGTCTTTATCTCTGCCAAGGCAGATGGCCACGCTCCTCAGGATGGGTCCTAACATGAGTGATATGAATAAGCAGAGCCCCTGGGCAGCCCATGGTGGGTATATAATATGAGCACAACATAAGCCTTTGTTGTTAAAAGGCACTACCATTTTTGGATATGTTTGCCATTCAGCACAGCTTAACCTTTCCTGATTGGAAGAGAATAATTCAACTATGTGTTCTTCTGGTGGCGGGAAGAACCCTCCTTTTGACATATGTTACCCGTGCCTAAAGACATTTAGAAGTTTAAAAGTAAGTTAATTATTTCTGATTTTAAAACAATATATGTTCTTTATAAAAATATTGGGAAAACACAGGAAAACATAATGAAAAAATTATGTTCATAATGCTACTATCTAGAAAATAATTTTTGACATTTCTAGAAAGAGAGATGTATATATCTACACAATCAGCTTACTGTATAGTTTTGTATTTTGAATTTTGTTCTTATTTTTTACAATATTAAATGTTCTTGCAACACATGCATTTCATGCCTCTATATGTGTGTATATCCAGCATGCACATGAACCAGCATTTAGTTATTCTTGTACTGTTAGAAATTTATTTTTGTTTAATACAGAGATTTTATTTTATTAATTTATTTTTATTGAAGTATAGTTGATTTACAGTGTTGTGTTAGTTTCTGGTGTACAGCATAGTGGCTCAGATACACACACACACACACATACACATACACGTTCTTTTTCATTATAGGCTGTTACAAGCTATTGGATACAGTTCCCTGTGCTGTACAGTAGGGCCTTGTTTATCTCTTTTATATACAGTAGTTTTTCACAGGGACCTTTCTGTTTTCTGAACATCCTTCTCTCTTTTGCTGCCATAGGGAGCTTTCTAAAATGTGAATCAGAATCTGTCCCCCTCTACCGAAAATCTGTAGAATCCTAGAATGATCTTTAAAGACAAAGTCCATTCCTCTTCACTCTATTTAAAAGGTTTGTTTGCTGAGTACCTGCTCCACCATCGTCATTCATTTCCCTCACCGCCTGCTGTGGACTGAATTGTGTCTCCTCCACATTCAGGTGTCAGAGCCCTCACCTGTCTCTGGAGAATGGTCCCATAAGGAGAGAACTGAAGACATAAAGTGAACATGAGGACATAAGGGTGGGGCTCCAATACTACAGGATTAGTGTTCTTAGAAGAAGAGACGTCAGAGAGCTTGTCCCCCATCACCCAGTACAGACACACAGCCAAGCAAGATGGCGGCCAAGCCACAGAGAGCTTGACCAGAGCCCAGCCATGCTGGCACCCTGATCTCGGATTGCCAGCCTCCACAGCTGTGAGGAAATACATGTCCGTTGTTTAAACCACGCCCAGGCTCTGGTATTTTGTTACAGCAGCCTGAGCTGATCAAGACCCTGCCCCTCTTCCCCCTCCAGGGACTTCACTCCAGAACTGCTACTTCAGGGATGCTGTTTCAGTGAGTGCATCCTGCTTGCTAATGTTTTGGGACATAATCAGGTACTGTCTTCCTCTCCTGAGGTTATCTCCAAATCCCTGGCTCTCCTTCAAGTCGTGGGTCAGACTTAATCTTCTCTTGGAAAATTTTCCTTTTTCCTTTCTTTCTTTTAAATGGATGTACTGGGGATCGAACCAACTAGCTCACACATGCTGAGCATGCACTCTACCAACTGAGCTATACCCACCCCCCCAAAAATAAATTTTCTTTTTCCTTTTTTATTTTCCTCTTGGAGAACTCTGCCATCTCCTCTCTGGTGGGTGGATTTAGGTCTTCATTTCTCTGAGTTCCCCTTGCACACACCTCCTTTCACATCTCTCTTCTTCGATGGGAACTGTGTAGTTGTTGTCTTCCGCTGAAACCTACGTTTTTAAAGGCCATTAACTAAGCTTTTCCGTCTTTGAATTCCCAACGCTTCAGATTAATGCCACGTTGCCCGAAATGTGGAAGTCGTAAATATTGTTGAATGAACAGACAAATAAGAGTGGTAAAAGAGTCATTCCTTTATTAACTTCTCTCTCTTAAAGACTTTTCCCCCTCTCTATTACAATCCAAACAACCACGCTTCATGTATTCTTATCAAAACCAGCTGTCAAGACAGGATTTCAAATTCATTTACTGAAGTATAAATAGCTGATTAACAGTTTATGTCTCCTAAGGGAGCTTTCATTTTAACAGGGATAGAATTCCTCATCTGAAGAAGTAAATCTTTCTTGGTGGAGTTGCAAGCTTACCAAGGGTCTGGGCTTGGTTTTAATTGGGGGGTGGGGTGGGGCTTAAGAGGTTTCCTCTGCTTCCAAATCACACCTCATCAGCTCTGCCTAAAGGTGAGACCGGGCCTCTCACCTGCCAACCCACCGAGGAACTGGCCCGTCAGATTACACAGCAAATTCCTGTTTTGTTTCTACTGCTCAGCCTAGATCATAGGAATCTCACATCTGGTAAATGTTTGCACATGACATGTGCATCTGCCCAGAGTTGTGGTTTCCTGGTACGTCCCAGTGGCTCCAAGTCAAGGTCACAAAACCAGCATTGCAGGGTTTCGGTGATCTGGAGGGGCGCTCTGCTCTTAGTTATTGAGAAAGTTGCTTCCCTAGTGCCTTTGAAGACCCTCCATGTTGCCGTTACAGGCTTGAAAAAGCCGTTGGGTGATTCAGAGTCCATTCAAGTGTTGGAAGCCATTCCACAAAGATGAGAAACTGGTCTTAAAAAAAAAAAAAAGCCAAAGAAAGCATTTCTCAGTTTTTCTTAATGACCCATTTTCACGTCTAATCGTCTCATCAGAGGCTTCCTTCTCCTGCTAACATAAATCTTGCCTCTGTGAGCTTTGTTGCCTTGTTCTGTTCTTCTTGGAAGTGAGGACTGTCTGATTTTCACATAAACGGTGACACTGAAGACACCAGGCGGCATACAGCGTTCCGTAAAAGCAAAACAAAGCAGAGAACACATCGCACAAACAACGCAAACTAAATTAAGTTAGGAAAATGGGGTTTTCTGATTACTGTGTGACTCAAAACAGACCTGCTAGTTAGCAAATCTGCTGGTTAGACTGCAAGGCTGATGTTTTGGTGTGTTGTTCATCTTCTCAATGTCCCCAGTGACTCCTGTCCTGAAAAGCCAGATAACATCAGTATAATGGAGGAACTGGTTTATTTCATGTTGTTTCAATTCAGAAAGCAGTGAAAACATCTCATAGGGGTTATCTTTTCCCTCCAGGATTATGAAGGAGAGGGACAAACACTGATCTCTCAAAAAGTGGAAAAATTTAGTAGATGGATCCGTGTCAATTAAATGATGAGGGAAATTTGGTAAAAAGGTACCATTCTCTAGTTTCTAGAAAGAAATAATACAACGCTCCTATTATTCCAGGTGAAGATATCAAAGTGATTTATCTTACTATAGACTTGACCGAAAGCTACCCAGTGGGGTATTCTGCTCTGCCGATGGGTTCAGCACTTTTCTACTGGGTGAGTGAGTTAGCGACGGGTAGCACTTCTAATGTTGGGTATGAATTCTCCTGGGAAGCTTCTGTACAGTGAAGGAGATCATCACAGCGTGGAGGGGCAACCTACTGAGTGGGAGAGGATGTTTTCAAGTTGTACATCCAATCGAGGTTAATGTCCAAATACATACAGAACTCAGCAACTCAAGAACAGCAACAAAATAATCCGACTGAAAAATGCGCAGAGGATCTGAATAAACGTTCTTCCAAAGAAGACGTACAGATGGCCATCAGGCACACGAAGAGATGCTCAACATCACTAACTATCAGGGAAATGCAAATTGGGACCACAATGAGATGCCACCTCACATATGTCAGAATGGCTGTTACCAAGGGGATGAGAAACGAGTGTTGAAGAGGATGAGGAGAAAGGAAAAAAAGTGAAATTCAAGACATATGGATTCTTCAGACAGTTCTGTTTAGTATTTGTTCTGTTTGGTGTTTGTACACTATTGGTTCTTGGGAAGAGTATTTAAAAAATGGTGAAGAAAAGCACAAAATACCAGGCGTAATACTGATTGTAACGTCTAGAAATATAGACACCTTAAAAAAGATAAGAGGATCTGTTAAATGATCAATATGTTTAAAAGTGAAAAGCCACTAATAGATTGAACATTTTCAAAATTGTGCCTGTGATTTATTTCAGTGACATTTTCTTACCATTTGAAGTCCTTTTTTTTTTTTTAAATGATCTTTTGTGCCAAGTCCTTACCAGATTCCCTTATAACGTAGATGATTTTCTTTTCCGTGAGTACCTGAAACAGCATCTTCCTTTGGCCAGGAACAAGCTGAAAATTCACGCAAGTAGTGACTGTGAGGCAGCTGGGTACCAGGCTCTGCGGTCAGAGTGGAAACCTACCGGCTCTCATTCCACCAATTACGTAGGTTCTCTCTGACTTGAGCGGAGAATTTAACCACGTCAAGCTTTC
The DNA here is from genome assembly GCF_048564905.1 of Vicugna pacos. Classification (NCBI taxonomy): domain Eukaryota; kingdom Metazoa; phylum Chordata; class Mammalia; order Artiodactyla; family Camelidae; genus Vicugna; species Vicugna pacos. The sequence goes on from NC_133006.1 coordinate 6,638,532, forward strand.
AAGTTTTCTTACTGATGAACTAGTAGCAACCACTGAAAGTGAGTTTTGGAAAGGGCTGCAAAACATTTGCATCGTTGCCTCACTCAGCAGCAGGTGTTCTGCATCAGTGCGATCAGTCAATCAAGTGGTTAGACAGTTTCTTGTGAGCTCAGGGTTTCAAAATGATTGAAAGACACGGCCAGTTAGCACAGAGGAAGTTGTTTGCTTTACTAATGGCCTTATTGTAACTTGCATCATGTTAAAGGAAGATGGAATATTTTGAGGGTTTTGTGGGGGGAAAATTGAAATTGTGGTTTTGAAGGAGTCAGTGGTGTTTAAACTAGTTTAGTGGTTAGGGTGATCATTTTTAGAATTTTGAGAAAAGGGAAATCTTTCTGATTTTGTTTTCCTGGAGGGTCAGGATTTTGTCTTCCTTTCCCTGTTTATTGACTTAAGTGTTTGTTTTATGTTATAATTTGCATTGCATGGTGTCTTTGCTATTCCCATCACTGTCAGAGGGGGTTAGGGAAAGGGGTGGGCGTGATTTGGTTCACTAGTTGTGGAAGTTAAAGCAGTATTTTTGTTAAATACCCTTGAATACATTAAATGTTAAATACATTTAAATAATAATCTATGGAGTTACATAGATGGGAGACTGTCCAATGGTAGCATTTCATTATGGTTGTCCAAATGACTTCTGTCATTCTTTCATCAACTGGCTCCTACTGACGTATTTTTTTCCAGTAAAGGACTTGGTAAAATAAAGCCATGTCAGGAAAACGCAGCCCATGGTGTTACTGTTTTTAATGTTTTGATTTGGTCAAATCTATCGATTCTTAGAAACACAATCTTTTTTTGAGTGTTAAATACGACTTTTTGTTTACGTCGACCACGTTCCAAAGAGATTGAGACTTGAGTAGTTGTCACTTATTGAAATCAAGTATGTAGATAACAGAATGGAAAACACTAAAATCATTAGAATTTTTTGTTTTAATTGTATCTAGCACAAAGTATAGGCTATCATAGATACTTTTGCTTAAGAAGATTGTAAATCTACATAATAAATAATGGAGTTCAGTTTTATATGTAGTGATTTGGCTTGCTCATTTAACAAATAATAATAATAATAATAATAATAATAATAATTTTTTAATAGACTTTATTCTTTTAGAGCAGTTTCAGGTTCATAACAGTACTGAGCAGAAAATACAGTGTTTGCACACAGCCCTCCCCACCCACTCATATATACTCCCCCACCCTCAGCCTCCCTCATCAGTGCGGCATATTTGGTACAATCAATGAACCAACACGGGCACATTATTATCAACCAAAGTCCACAGTTTGCATTAGGGCTCACTCTTGATGTTGTCCATTCTATGGGCTTTGACAAATGCATAATGACATGTAGCCACCACTGTAGCATCATACAGAATAATTTCATTGCCCTAAAAATCCCTTGTGCTCCATCTATTCATTCCTCGCTCCCTCCCTCTCCTCAAACCCCTGGAAACCATGATCTTTTCATTGTTTCTGTAGCTGGGCCTTGTCCAGAATGTCATTTGGTTGGCATGGGATAGTTTGTAGCCTTTTCAGACTGGCTTCTTTCATTTAGTAATATTTCTTTTAGGTTTCTTCTATGTCTATCATGGCTTGATAGATTATTTCTTTTTTACTGCATAAATTTTTTTAATTTACATATATGTACTGTTCATTTTTTTAAACATTTTTTACTGATTTATAATCATTTTACAATGTTGTGTCAAATTCCAGTGTAGAGCACAATTTTTCAGTTATACATGAACATATATATATTCAATGTCACATTTTTTTCTCTGTGAGCTATCATAAGACCTTGTATATATTTCCCTGTGCTATACAGTATAATCTTGTTTATCTATTTTACAATTTTGAAATCCCAGTCTCTCTCTTCCCACCCCTCACCCCCTTGGCAACCACAAATTTGTATTCTATAACAAACAATTATTGTGCATTGACCATGCTTATGTCAAGAATTGTGAAGAGGCTGAGATTTTTACCCTACTTGGAATCTAACAAGTTAGTCTGCCATGGTTTTAGGTTGGCAGAGAAGAGATTCTTGGGTCAGAGACAAAGGACTTTATTACTTACAACACAGCAAACAGTATGGGCTTCAGATTGGTTCGCATTGGTTTGTCTTGCTCTCCCAACCCCAAGTCCCATAAGAGTGATGTGGAGGGACCCAGGTACACAGTGGTTTATGTCACAGCTGAGGAACCCTGAGCTTGAGAAAGCCTTTCATAAAAAGGGTACGAGAAAACTTGCCCAGTGTTTGTACTGGAGGAAGAAATCATCTTTATTCTGCCAGCCAGGAAACAAGTTTGCCCTTGTCCCACAAGGCAGATAACCCCCAAGGCTGTTTGGGTATCTCCCAGCATCCTTGGAAGTAGTCCAGAGAAAAGCGGATTTAAGAGGTTCAGAAACACCATGCAGAATTGTCTCCCAGTGCTTTACTGTTGAAAGTCAAAATGTAAAATTTGAATCTATTTTGCATATCCATTAATTTAGTTCTTATTGGGGGAAACATTTTTGGTGATTATCAAGAGGAACCAGGCTGCATTTTGTTACCTTGGCAATAGCTAATGATATCATTTCCCTGAGCGTCTTTGATTTAAAGGTGGCTTACCATGAATATCTTGTGCAAATACAGCTTTACACTGATTAAGACGTTGATGTAGTTTTTGAATTATTAGAATTATTCCTTCACCCGTGAAAGTCCAATGGAATAACTGTACCAGAAACCATTTACTCCAGGAAATTTTAATGCATGTCGTTTGCCAACATATACAGAAAGTGACGTAAACCTGGTACCTAAATTCTTAGAAGAATTCCATATATTTTTTTATTTTAAAAATGGAATGATTGAGTTATTTGGAAAAGCAAGTAAATGGGTGTTTCTGCAAGGCATGTCGCAGAATGAGGAATACTGCCTGTGGCATCCACATAGAGCCTGAATAAAAATATGACATAAGAAATTACAGGCCTTTTCCCTCATCTTGCCTTTCGTGGAGGACACTTGGCAGTGAAAAGGGAAAGATAAAATCAAGATGATAATTAAAGAAGCAAAGAATATAGAAACCACATGTTTCTAGTTCTCCCTGCTACTGGTATCACTGTGACCACCTGCCTGTGTTCAGATGAACACAACTATTCTATGGACTGATTATTATGGGAAGTAATTTTGGGGGGACTACAGATTATCCCAGAAGCGACTGGCCCCACCCTAGCTTAGCTAAGGAAGGCAAAAGTTTTTTTTTTAATTTTGACTAGACCAAGGATATTTCTTCCATCACTATGTACCTTCTCAGCATTTAATAAAACACAAATGTATGAGCCACTCACACGCGATCTCTTGGGTATGACAACAAAAATGGGAAAGAGGAGACAAAGACAGGACAGAAGTCACTGACCTGCCATTGCCAAAGTCATCAAGTAGGCTTAGGTTTTGTTTTTTGAAATATGGGAGTTCTCATCTGTGTGATCCGCTCTGAAATTCCCCCAGCCGCCTCCCTGGGAGTACCCCCCCACCCCTTTTTTTGAAAAAAATATGGATTTAAACTGAATGAAAATATATCCAATTGACAGTCACGTGAAAATCCTCCAGGCTGAAAGCCAGAGAATCCTTTTGTACATGCCTTTTTCTGAACCTTAAATGCAGCCAGATGAATTTTCCTTCAGTACTATCCTCCTCGACTGATTCAAATGAATGCTGTGTCTTCTGAGGGGAAATCTGCATCTCATCACAGAGATGAATTATAAGCCTTAATCTTTACTCCCTAGAGAGGCAGTACCTCCTTTGTATTACATTCTTTAAATGTACCACAGACTCAGCTTATGTAACAGTTTCACTCTAGGCATGTGATGTTAGAGCTCCGCAGATGTATGGATTGAGAAATGTGAAAAACACAACCACCTTTATCAGGCCACTAAGTGAAGTATAATAAGAATTCTCATCGGCAACACTGTTACAATGTTTTACAATTAGTTGTATGTGAAACCGGAATAAAATAGAAGGGAAACACTCCCAGTTTTAAAAGGACTCTCTTGTTCACGGCCAAAAAATGACAAGCAAATACAAGCAGTGAAATTGTGTGGCGTATTTATTTCTCTTTCGATTATGATTATTTGTTGAAATATCTGATCTACTGTTTTAAGAACATTTGATTCTGAAATAGAAGCAAAATCCCAGAAACACTGATAGTCAAAGAGTAGAGTTTATATCAAGTCTGAAACAGAAAGGCGAACATCACGTTCTTTTTAATATCTTAACTAAACATAACTTTTTACCTCATTGCCTTATTCTTTGGGCAGAGGATTATGATCATGGTGGTTGAGTCCTGCTAGGAAATCTAAGACTTACAAAGTTCAGATGCATTTTCATTCATTAAGATCTTCTAATTACCAATCCTTGAGGCGAGTCTCTATTGATGAAATCAGTGATTTTCAGTGGGGTTGATTTGGTCCCCAGCTACATTTATGCCTGGAAATCATGTTGGAGTAGAGTTAGGAGTAAAAAATTATTGAATATTCATCAAGTGTGTGCTTTCTATACTTTGAGAGACCGCCGAATCCTAACCACTAGACCACCACCAGGGAGCGTCGTGTTTTCGATACTTTGAAAGCATGGTACCTTAGAAAAGTTTGGGTACCTTTCTCATATTTTGTACCAAGCTAGTGTTTTCTATGTATATTTTAAATACATTCTTCTTTAAAGAAAAAGGTACTAAATTGTATTCATATAGTTTTTTCTGTTTTTCTTTTTTTACTGAAGTATAGTCAGTTTACAGTGTTGTGTCAATTTCTGGTGTACAGCGTAATGATTCAGTCATACATAAACATACATGTATTCATTTTCATATTATTTTTCATTACAGGTTACTACAAGATATTGAATATAGTCCTCTGTGCTATGCAGTAGATATGTGTTGTTTATCTATTTAATACATAGTAGTTAGTATCTGCAAATCTCAAACTCCCAATTTATCCCTTCTCACCCCCTTCCCCCACTGGTAACCGTAAGTTTGTTTTCTATGTCTGTGAGTCTATTTCTGTTTTGTAAATAAGTTCATTTGTGTCATTTTTTTAGATTCCACATAAAAGTGATATCATATGGTATTTGTTTTTCTCTTTCTGACTTACTTTAGTATGATGATCTCCAGGTCCATCCATGTTGCTGCAAATGGCATTATTTCATTCTTTTTTATGGCTGAATAGTACTCCATTGTATAAATATACCACATCTTCTTTATTCAGTCATCTGTTGATGGACATCTAGGTTGTTTCCATGTCTTGGCTATTGTAAATAGTGCTGCTATGAGCATTGGGGTGCATGTGTCTTTTCAAATTAGAGTTTTCTCCAGATATATGCTCAGGAGTGGGATTACTGGATCATATGGTAACTCAGTTTTTAGTTTTTTAAGGAATCACCATCCTATTCAGATAGTTTAATAGTATAGATCAAAGACTGGGCATCTTCTCATTTGGGGACATACACTTTTCAGTACTTTGTAGAGCATGTCTGTCATAGTAAGAGAAACTCTTGAGCTTTCCTGATCACGTTTGGTCCTCATGGAGTAGGGCGGGCTGCCCCTCTCTGTGCACAGGGGGCCTGCAGCTCTCACTGAGATCCAGTGACCAGGAGGATTACGGAGCGGACGCTTTGCAGAGCCAGGACAAGAGGGCGACGGTGCTGCTCCGGGTTAAGCAGTGGGTGGAGTCTTCTTGAGATTCCTGATGCCGCATGTGGTTAAGCCAGAGGCTGACTCCGATGGGAAGCTTCTGGAACAATAACATTAAACCTTTTCCCAGTTAAGGGAGGGAGTATGCTCAATGGAGAAGAACACTGTTCTGGGGACACAGTTCTGACATTGGCTCTGTCACTGCATTTTATGTTGGTTAGAATATTTAATTTCATCGAGCTCCAGATGCTCATCTGTTAAACAATGAAATTGGGTCAGAGGGACATTCTAGAACCTTTCAGTTCATTGGTTAATTTTCCTTAAGGGCCATTCCCTTGATTTTCCTCCTTCTAGGGAGTTTCTTGTTCATTAAATGTATTTAAGGCATCTTCTTCTGAGTCTCTGAGGAAAGTCAATCCTTGGTTGTCACTGTTGGGCTGGACTTCTGGGCTAACCCGGTGATTGGGTTAACTGAGATGAAGCTGGACTTAATCAGTGGTTTGTTTTCAGATGACCCAGCAGCGGGACCCTGCCAACGGGGGCTCTCTTCACTCGCTGGTCCAGTTGTCCAGACAGAGGACACCATTCAGTGAAACTCACAGAATGTCCATTCATAGAAATCTCATTTTAATTAAAAAGCTAACATCATATTTCGATCACTTTTGAGAGTAGTACTCTCCAACACTATTTCTTCTCATTTTGAAACTTAATATATTTCATAATTGGCACTCAAACTCTACATCTTAAAAATGTGACTGGCCACATTTTTGGAAAAACTCAGACATATGAAGATCCTGTGTACCCCTGAATAGGACCTGCTTGCTTAATACAGGAAATACTTATAAGTTGCTTTGAATCTGTAATTAGGACTCACGTTCTAAACATACAGATTTATTTTCTCATGTACTTAATTTTCAGAAAGAAATGACTACATATCTTGTTATTTTAAACATGTGAGAGATGCTGAGGCAAAGGATCTCATACTTTTTATCTTGTAGTAACTTATGGTGAAAAAGAATATAACAATGAATATGTGTATGTTCATGTATGACTGAAGCATTGTACTGTACACCAAAAATTGACATGACATCGTAAACTGACTATACTTCAATAAAAATATATAAGCAAAGGATCTCATACTTTTTAAAGATTATTTAGTTTACACCTGCAAAAAGATGTGGAAAAATGCAGCTTAGGTAAGAAGTTTTGACCTGGGTAAAAAGGCAGTGTCAAGATAATAGGGCTCCAGGGACTCTGCAGGTATTAGAGATGGGACTTGAACTGGAGTGTTCCCGGAGTCAGAGGCAGCGAATAATGCTGACCTAGCACTGGCTTCGTACAGCTGTCCACCCTCACATCTGTGTGAGGTTGACCGTAATCAAGAGGCTTTGGTGATGATTCCAGTGGGGATTATCTGGCTCACAAAGAGCACAGTAGAAGGAGAGAAAAAGTGGGCTTCTCAGCATCTCTCTGAGTCATCCTAGTGTGGACGGGTTCTAAAGGACCTCCTTGGCCAGAATGGAAGATTCTCTGGATGTAAACAGGGAATGGCTATCTTTTTGCTGTTTTTTTTTTTTTAACACTTTTTTAATTGAGTTATAGTCATTTTACAATCTTGTGTCAAATTCCAATGTAGAGCATAATGTTTCAGTTGTACATAAACATACATGTATTCATTGTCACATTTTTTTGCTCTGTGAGCTACCACTCTTTTTGCTGTTTTGATATTTTTGTTGTTATCACCACTTTTTGGCCCTACTTGGTTCACAATTTCAAAGCTAAAATACAGATTTTTCTAAAAATCAACTCTTCTCCAAAAATAATAATGTTGGTCTTCTCTGTGGGGTTGGATGGTATCTCGGCTGGCTTGGTTGGTCGATTGGAACCAAGGTCCCACATGCCAGTTGACTCTGTAGAGCTCCACAAACCACATTCTGTACACTTTGTCTTAGCCAGTCATCCCGCTGATGTGTGACCCCAAAAGAAGGCATCTCGGAAAGTGCAGATGGATTAGCATAACTCTACCACCACTGTGAAAACAGATACAACGAAATAGCTTACCAATGGTGGATGGGCCATCAAAATATTTAACTGATTGCTTACATATAACACGAAAAGCATAGTGTGGCTTAGGGAATTAGTGGCTTTAAACCCTGCCCTCTAGGAACTCACACACGTCAGCCAACTAGGAAATACACATGCACATGAATTACAGGAGACACACTTACAGGAACATGAAGGATGCCTGCTTAAAATGTGCAGATAATGGCCTATGAATATTTAGGGAATGGGGTATTCTTTTCAACTGTAGCAATCATTGCTTTTTCCACTCATTTTTGTAAATCCTGGTGTTAAAAAATTCAAGGAGAATGGAAGAAAAATATTATTGAGTCTTTCCAATGGTGAGAGAGGCTTTACAAAGTGCTTTTATGCCATTTTGTGCAGCATTTATAACAACACTTAAAGGTAGGTAGGGTAGCTCTTTTTTAAAAAATCAGATCTAGGTAGTTTATTTATCTGATGTTTAAGGCAAAACAAGCATTTAGAAGACAGTATACAAAAATATTTTAATAATTTTTTTGGTAAACAAAGTTTATTCTTGGAAGTCCAACTTGTTGAGAGATAAAACCGTTTTAAAAGGTAGCTTTATTTCTGATTTTAGAGAGGAGAAAAGTAAGCCCCAGAGAGATTAAGAAACTTGTTTTAAGTCACACAGTAAGTGGTAGATTAAGAATTTAAATCTGTTTTCACTAAAAACCTGTACTCTTTCAACTATGCCATGGTTTCCAGCAGGATGTAGATGAAAATACAGAAGCGCCTAGATTTGGGCCAATCTCCCAAAACGTTTCCATCTTGATCTGTAGGTAATTGCACTTCTGTGATTAGATGGTATGGTCCAAGAGTGAAAGTACAGGTACAGCTACAGTGTAAGTAGTAGCACCAGGTTTTGAAAACGTGCAATCTGGGATAAGTGGGCATGTAGGGGGAGAGAGAGGTCACCCCATCTCTGAACCCCAGGGATGGACAAGAGTGATGTCCAATACTTGATGGACAAAGAACGTCTCTCCAAGAACCAAAAGCTGGTGGGAAACAGGGCTGACATTCAGCAGTGGATGTCTGTCTATATCTATCCATCCCCCATTTATTGAATTTCTAATATATGAAAGCTTTATGAAATACCATTGGGAAGGGGAGAAATCCAGATATATCTCTGTTCTCAAGAAACTCATGAACAAACTAGTGGTTACCAGTGGGGAGAGGGAAGAGTGGAGGGGGCAGAATAAGGAGAGGGGATTAAGAGATGGAAACTATTTTGTTTTTTCAGTTACTGGAAGTTTATTGAGTTTCTTTGATGGTGTCATATTTCCCTGATTCTTTTTTTTTAACTTTTTTTTATTGATTTATAATCATTTTACAATGTTGTGTCAAATTCAAGTGTAGAGCACAATTTTTCAGTTATACATGTACATATATATATTCATTGTCACATTTTTTTCTCTGTGAGCTACCATAAGATCTTGTATATATTTCCCTGTGCTATACAGTATAATCTTGTTTATCTATTCTACATTTTTGAAATCCCGTCTATCCCTTCCCACTCTCTGCCCCCTTGGCCAACCACAAGTTTGTATTCTGTGTCTATGAGTCTATTTCTGTTTTGTATTTATGCTTTGTTTTTTAGATTCCACATATGAGTGATCTCATATGGTATTTTTCTTTCTCTTTCTGGCTTACTTCACTTAGAATGACATTCTCCAGGAGCATCCATGTTGCTGCAAATGGCATTATGTTGTCAGTTTTTATGGCTGAATAGTATTCCATTGTATAAATATACCACATCTTCTTTATCCAGTCTTCCGTTGATGGACATTTAGGCTGTCTCCATGTCTTGGCTATTGTAAATAGTGCTGCTATGAACATTGGGGTGCAGGTGTCTTTTTGAAGTAGTGTTCCTTCTAGATATAAGCCCAGGAGCAGGATTCCTGGGTCATACGGTAAGTCTATTCCTAGTCTTTTGAGGAATCTCCATATTGTTTTCTATAGTGGCTGCACCAAACTGCATTTCCACCAGCAGTGTAGGAGGGTTCCCATTTCTCCACAGCCTCTCCAACATTTGTCATTTGTGGATTTTTGAATGACAGCCATTCTGACTGGTGTGAGGTGATACCTCATTGTAGTTTTGATTTGCATTAAGAGATGGAAACTATTATGTGTAAAATAAACTACAAGGATATATTGTACAACACAGGGAATAGAGCCAATATTTTACAATAACTGTAAATGGACTGTAACTTTGAAAAATCGTGAATCACTATGTTGTACACCTGTAAGTTATATCATATTGCACATCAACTGTATCTCAATAAAAAATTACACAATTAAAAAAAGAAACTCACATTTTGGTGGGAGAAGATGGACATGTAAACCAGAAATTATTACATCAGAAGTCATCTGAAGTTTCCATGTGAGACAGAATCCTAATTCTCTTTGAGTTGGGAAAGATACCACGATGGAAGGTACCACAAGGACTGTGGACACGGAGGATTCCTGAATGGTAGATGGGAACACATCATGAAAGGGCTTGTTTGAGAAGGAGCTAGAACTCTGTCCTGAAGGCAATAGGAAACCATTAAAGGATTTAAATAAAAAATATTAATTAGAGACTATTTTAAACACATAGGAAAAGAATAGAAAGCCACAACAAACCTATCACTCATAGTTGCAGATGAACCACTAAAGATCTACCCTCATGTCTTCAAACCCAGAAATAATCACTGTCTGAAGCTTGCTGTGTATTATTCCAATGTATACCTTTGTGCTTTTCCTATATATGTATGTACCTCCAAACAACATATATTATTATTTTGTAAATTAAAAATTTACATAGATAGCGTCTTGTTTATTTCTCCCAGAACTTCCTGTATTTGCTTAACATATTGGCACGAAAAGCTCTAAAACAACCATTTTTACTGCCTTAAAATAGCTGGGGTTTGTTTATTCCCCTTTTTACTGACGGAAGATTAAGCTGTGTCCATTTTTTTCTGATGACACACCATGCTGCAGTGACACATACGTCTCCTCCGTGTCTCCTTGTGGACACAGGTCAGTTTTTCAGAGTATACTCCTTAAAATAGAAGCATGAGATTGTAAGACATGTTTTTGTTTTTTTTTTTAATTCTCAGCTTTACTATAAGCATTGGGAATTGGTTCTCAGAGTGGTTGTGCCACTATATTCATTCTCTCTTTAGGAACAAGGATTTCAATTTCCCTATATCCTGTCTAGCTTTTGGTGTTAATGTATTTTTGTAGGTGTGGGTAGTATTTTGCTTTAGTTGGTATTTTCCTAATATCAACTGGCTCAAGGGGAGGGTCTAGCTCAGTGGGTGAGCGCATGCTTAGCATGCACAAGGTCATGGGTTTGATCCCCAGTACTTCCTTTAAAAACCAACCAACCAACAAAAAATCAATCAATCAATCAATCAAATCAGCTGAAATAAGAAAAAAAAAAGATGGCTCAATATTTTCCTATTGGGTATTTGGGTTTCTCATTTGAGTTTCTTGTTTGTAATCTTTGCCCATTGCCCTATTCGATTATTTGTATTTTTCTTATTGAGTGTAGTCTTATAAAATATATCCAAGGCACCAGTCTTTGGCTAGAAATACACATGGCAAATATTTCATTCTGGGTTAGATTTGTCTTTATTTTTAAAATTTATTTAATTTTTTTTTTTTTTTTTGGTGGGAGGAGGTAATTAGGTTTATTTATTTATTTATTTATTTGATGGAAGTACCCGGGATGGAACCCAGGACCTTGTGCCTGCTAAGCATGTGCTCTGCCACTGAGCGCTACCCTCCCCTCTTAAGTTTGTCTTTTAACTTTATGATACCTTTTAAATGAAAATATAAATTTTTTCCTTTCCCAATGTTAAAAAGTTACCTTATATATTCCCCCAAGAGTTTCACAGTTTCGCCTTACACACTTAGGTCTCTAACCCAGCTGTGCTTGGCTTTTGTATGTTATACAGCATAACAGGGCTATGGTTTTATTCACATTAACCCTCTCCTGTATGATTACCAATTACAGCACATTTATGCAACTGTCCATCTCTTCACAGCTCATTTATAGTGTGACTTCTCTCCTATAACAAGTTCCCGTGTATAGCTGGGTTTGTTTCTTGAATCTTTCTTTAGACCCACTATTCCAGTCTAATCTTTTATCAATAGTGATTCTTTATAATTACTGTAGTTTTTAAACAAAATTTATGATCTGGTAGTACAAAATGATTCCTTCCTTATTTTCCTTCCTCCAAATTGTTTCAGCTGAATTTGGTCTGTTTTCCTTCCATTTACATTTTTTGATCAGCTTATACTTTCCACACTTACACTCAGACACGAAACATCTCAGTTTTGATGAGAATTGCATTGAATGCACAGATTAATTGGATGGAAAATCTGTCATCTTTATGATATGAAGTCTTGCCATATGAATGCACATATTTTTCCATATCTTTAGAACATTTTCTCCTTCAACTATAATTTTGTTCTGTTGACATGCCATTATTTTATGGCTACTGTGAATAATAGTTTCAAAAATACACTTTGGAATTTCTTGCTGCTGGAATAAGGGAACGGTATTTGGTTTTAAAAAGCTTAGTTTTGTTTGCAACAACTCAGCTGACATCTATTGTTATTTTAAATGATTTTTTATGGAAGTTTTTTTATTTAGATAATTTTCCCTAATATTGATAATTTTATTTCTTTCTCAATCCTTTTACCTTATTTTTGTTTTCTTATTTTCTTAGAGTGTCTGTTACAGTGCTAAGTAGAGGTGATTGCAGACATTCATGTATTATTTCTAACTTTATTGAAAGAGAATTCTTTTAACATTTCACCGTTAAATATTATATTTACTCATGGTTTTTGGTTTTGTTGTATTTAAAAAACTTGTCTTTTCATTTTAAAATCAAGAATGGGTGTTGTATATTTAGAAATAATGAATACGTGTTGAAATTAGCAAATGTTTTCTTCTGCATCTATTTCAGTAGCATGGGTGGATGTAGCATGATAAATCCCCAAGCCTACGACAGTGGCAGTGGATGCAGTTGTTAGCGGTGAGAGAGGAGGGACAGAAAATAGCTTTGGAAGACACTCATGGTTGTGATTTAGGGTAGCGGTGTAAATGGTAGAGTCGTTACTTGAAGAGAGGACGGGAAGAGGATAGCAAATTTTTACAAATAGACTTTGAGCTCACAAAAAGATTTGTTGGAACTGAGATGCATGTCAGCTATATAAAAGTTGATGTTCGTTACATTTTTGGATATAATTATTTGAAAATAGACTCTTGACTGAAAGAGTGAAGTGTGCTCTTGAAGATAAAACTTTGTGATTCAGTAGTATCAACATGGTAGTTAAAGATGTAGGGGAGGCTAAATTTCTCCAGTGAGAGTTTGCAGAATCAGAAAAGTAGAGGCAGACATAGGAAACAAACTTGTGGTTACCAGGGTGTGAGGAGGGGGTGTGGAGGGATAAATTGGAAGCTTGGGATTTGCAGATACACACTATTATATATAAGATAGATAAACAACAAGGTCCTACTGTACAGCACAGGGAACTATATTCAATACCTTGTAATGGCCTATAATGAAAAAGAATATGAAAAGGAATATATGTATGTGTGTGTGTGTGTGTGTGTGTGTGTGTGTATGTGTATATATATATATCTGAATCACTATGCTGTACCCTGGAAATTAACACAACATTGTAAGCCGACTATATTTCAATTAAAAAAAATAATAAAAAAAAACTCCCATTAAAATACCCATAGGAAAAAAAAAAAAAAACCCAAAGAGAAGGTAGAGGCTCTGGCTAAACCCCAGGAACCCAAATCCATATCGGACAGTAGAGGGGACCCACAGAAAAGTCTGAAAATAAGTCAGGAAGCCTTAGGGAGAAAGTTCCAATTAAAGAAAAAAAGAAAAAAAATAGCCATCTGTATGAGCCAAACGCAGGCAAGTTAAGAAAGATGGCCAGACAGAGCTGACTGACTTTGGCAGCTGGGAAGTCACCGGAGCCCTTACACGGGAGCAGTTTCCACAGCCCGCTGGAGTCAGGCGCTGGGCTGGCGGGGGTGCAGCTGCAGCGGGAGGTGAGGAAACGGAGGGAGCAGGACGGAGACCCTGGTCGGGAAGCTTGGCCGTGACGGGAGGGAGACAACTTGCAAGCAAGAGAGTCGAGACAAGAATGATCCTTCCAGAATGAATTGCCAGTTTCCCAGTTTTGAAATTGTTGGGTGCATAAAGCGTAGAAGATGAAGCTTCAGTGAAATGTGATTGTGAGAGAGTTATCGGATGTGATGAAGAGCCGAACAAGGCTGTGTGACAGTTTTAATTCAGAGTTGATTGTTCAGGTACATATTTGTCTCTTACGTCTGAAAGCTCGGAGTCACGCCAAAGAAATTCATAAGATGCAAATTCAGAGGCTGGAGCTATCCCTGTATGACAGTGAAGTCCTTAAAGAAGGGTAAATCTTTACAGATTCTATTTTCAAACCAAACAGACTTGCAGACATAGAAAAACTATGGTTACCAAAGGGGAAAGGCGGGGGAGGGATGAATTTAGGGGCTGGGGAGTAACAGACACACACTACTAGATACAAAACAGGTAAACAACAAGGACCTACCGTAGGTCATAGGGAGCTCTATTCAATTTCTTGTAATAACATATAATAGAAAAGAATCTGAAAAGAAAAAAATGCATATGTGTGTGTATGTATAACTGAACCATTTTGCTGTACACCTGAAACCAACATTGTAAATCAACTACACTTTAATAAAAAAATTAAAAAAAATTGAACGTGGGGCAAAAATATATAAAAAATCATTTTCATGTCTTATTTGTGGCATAACAACTATATACCAATGATCGAATAGATCTCTAATTTGGAAAAAATAATAATCTAAATGAAAAAAAAGTAGCCTTGCCTGTGAGGGATTGGACTTTGAGTCTGTTTTTGATATCGTGATTCAGTAAAGGCTGTTGAGCCCACAGACTCGGTGAGTCTGGGATGGAGGAAGCCCTTGCTCCAGCACTGGGATCAGGAGAACCATTTTCTGGATGCTGTTTGTCCTGGCACAGTTCGGTTCACCGGATTTGTTTCCAATTTAAATGATTTCTCTGCCAGGTGAAGTTGGTAATGATTAAAGAAATTTTAAAAGATGTCTTTAATCCAGTGAGGTGCTTTCCGTGTCTTTGGTTGTCACTTGAAAACGATATTCATGGTAAGCTGGGGTACATTTCTGAAGGTGCCAGATGTGTTTTCTGTCGTTGAAATTATCACCAAAATCGCCAACAAACCAGTTCAGGGTTTCCATGGAAACATGATTTCACCCCGTCTATGAAAACTTTTTTTTTTTAACCTTCTTATCATGGAACTTGAATCTCGGCAATGTTTTTCCTGCGATTCCTGCTCCAAGAAAAAGAAAACAGGTTTCCAGTTAGACAAAAATGCACATTTTTCCCATTAAAGTTTAACTCCAAGGGACCTTTTCATTTAGGGAGGTGAACAATGGCCATAGCCTAAAATCTTTCCTATTTAGGTACTAATATGCATTTTTTGGTTACTTTTGTCTTGTAGTTTTTAAATACTTGGTCAACCTCTAGTTACAGTTGACCCAAGTTATGTTAAAATGACTTCATACTTCTAGTAACCAGCTACGTGGTATCTAGCCGGTCTAGAAATCTTCAAAGAGCTGTCACCTTCTTCATTTTAATTTTTTCCCCATGCCTACCCCAAAGCCTGACACAGGTTGATTGTCAATACATTCTTCTCGAGCCAGCGATGCTACGAATATTTCCGTGCCTTCTGTGGACTTAGCACTGGGAAGGACTCTGCAGGGTAAAAACACATAGAGAAGAAACTCTCCTGTTGGTCATTAGGAATTAGGAAGGGTAAGGAATGACTATAAATTCGCTTTTCACTATTTAACCTCACACGAGCCAGAGTTTTACTGTCTCATTTAATTTTTTGCAGTAGTCCTAGGAGAGCTGTTGGTTGTTTCAGATGAAGAAACTGTGACCAAGCCAGGGTTGAGAACACGCCCAGGCTAGTGATCGGTAGAGCAGGATGTGAATACCAGCGGCACATTAACAAGATACTTACTAGTTGGAGAGATGATTCTTCACAGTGAATGATTAGTGAAGTAGTAGATGTGACTGGTTGTGAGGATCTTGGACAAGGAACGATTGGGTGGATGAGAATAATCCGTGCACAGTTGAAAATGAAAGCACTGCTTACCACGCGGTGAACTCTACACAGTATCTCTAATCAACACCCCATATTTGTACTTTATCCGCTGGAATACAGCATCTGAGCTCTTAGACTTGTTTCTTAAATGTCTATGATTTGCTTTTTTTTTTTTTTAAAACAGCCAGCAATGCAATTGTATAGTTATACTTTTGTTTAAAAAATACAAAAGAAATCCATGTAAATTGATTTTGCTGATTATCACAGACTCGCAGAATGTCAGGCTGGTCAATCCTTTTCTTTTTGTAGAAAAGAAACCAAGGCCCAGAGACAATTCCAGCTGAGTTTTTCCTTGTGTCTTGCTTACATTTAAATGATGGCAGAATCAGGCTAAATATTGCCTTCCAACACCCAGTCTGTTTTTTAAGCCCCATAATGCTTTCACTCATTGATTTGTAGCAGAGAGATATTCATTATTCATGGATAAAAACAATTCTAATAATTTTTGAGTATATATCCCTTATTTGTCCTACTTTGATAAGCTAGTGTAGAAATTCCTAACTGTGGAAACCATGCATTCAACGTCTTTGTATAAAGCATTCTTAGAAATCCCGAAGGACTTTCAAGTTCATTATTAAACTAGGTGATAATGACGCTTCGTATCTATCCTTTGCCTGTTTTTGCGTGTCTTTTCCTTGGTGATATTTTGTTTCTTTGTCAACGATTTTGAATTCTAGTTTTCCCTTGTCTTCTCTTGGGTTTTACACAAGTGCCATGTGTTTTAATTTTCTCCAATTAGTTGTTTTCCTTGAAAGGGAAAAGTTGTAAGTGCAGGAAGATAATTATAATCATTCTTCTACTTAAATGCTGCCTTTATGGATGTGTTACTCATTTAACAAACCTAGAATTTCTCCTGTAAACCTAGGATACCTTAGAGGAGGATCAGTTACTGTATTTGTAACAAAACTATATTATAAAATCGCTTATTAAGTGGCTCTTTTTTGTTGTAGGAATCTTGTTATTTTGTAAGGGGCTCTGTTCCTGACTGGCAATTAACACTAGATAATACGTCAATGGTTATCTCGCAGTCACAGTCCTAGAGCCGTGATAATTAGACAAATAATGATCTAAACCTTTAAAAATGAACCTAAGTACACAGTACATACCAAATTATATGAGGCCCCAAGTTACCATGACGTATTTCCAGGAAACCCTCCAGTGTATCATAACTATGGTTTGAACATAAGGAATGTTAATGAAACGCTTAGCACTGATTCTCTTAGAATTAAGAATGATTTAGGAGTAAGTTATTCAGGTTACACCACGTCTCTTAAACTCTCCAGGAAATTTGAATTGGCGCCATCTTTTTCTCCAGTGTTCTCTTGACAATTTCACAATCTTTGAAACTCATCAGACTTGGTGACAAAAAAAATCAGAAAAATAACTTCTCATATAACATCATGCTTAAAATTGCAGATAGAGGCATGACCATTCACTGAGTTTTAATAAAAGTATAGAAGTGTTTTATTAATTAGGCAGTTTTGAATTAGTTGAATGTGAAACTAGAAATTGTGTGTGGGGGCTACTTAATGAAGAAAAATAAATTTGTGTTTTTGGAGCATAACCCAGTGAAATAACATTTGTTTTTAAAAAGGGGGGATTGCACTCATTACTGTGTGTATCACATACACATTTAAGCAACAGCCCCCCTACCCTCCAATTTGGTTAATTAGTCTAGAATAGAAACACTGCAAACCAGAGGAAGGTTTTTTTTTTTTTTTTTTTTGGAATGGAGTTAAATAATTCAATATAGTTTCTTCCCTCCATGGCTTAGTGTCTACATTATTATCATGTGTGCTCTGTGAGTGTACTGCTGCTATTAGCCACACCTAGGAATTTAGTTTGTGACATATGTCTTTTAGTAAACTCTGACCATTAAAATGGTTAAAGTAAGAAAAAGACAGATGAAACAGACTGGGTTTACTATTCATCTTAGAAAAAATGTAGAGCATTTGTGTTCTGGGTACAATTTTTTGTTGATTATGTCTGTTACAAATTTTCTTTCCCCACTGGGTGACTGGTACTTTTGTTATTTTTATATCTATTTGTATTATATCTATTTTTATATTATTTTTATTCTTTGAATACATAAGAAGCTAAAACAAACAAACCACCATGCTCCTATCACACCCAGTGAATTTTTTAAAATGGTGAGTATCACCTAATATCCAGTCCACGTACAATTTTCTCTGTCTCAAAAATATCTACCATTTGTTGTTTGATTTAGGATTCCAACAGCTTTCACCATTGCATGTAATTGATCTGTCTCTTAAGTCCCCCTACTTGAGTTTTTGTGACATTTATTAATTGTACAAGTTTTCATTCTGGCTAATTTCATCCTCTTGGTGTCGTTGAACACAGTCCCGAATTTCTTATAATTGGGTAAATACCAAGACTTGGGTAGATTCAAGTTTTCCTTTTTATTGGCCAAAAATAACTCACAGATGGAAATGTGCTCCATTATGTCATGTCTGGAGGAACATATGTCTTACCCTACTTTAATGATGCTGAAGTAGGTGAGTGTGTTCAGGCGTGGTCAAGCACAGTGCACCTGTCCTGGTTTCCTCTCTCACCTTTCACCCAGTCATATTGCAGCACGGGTGAGCCTCTGCTAGACCTCGTATGTCATTAGCACTTGCAAAATATGATTTCTCTCATTCTGTTATAGTCCTCTGGCATTTCTTATCTCTTGCCTCATTAACTGTTTTTTTTACCCTGAAGTATTATTCATTGTAAGAAAAGGAGGAGAAATGCTTGATGCTTTTTGTTTATTTGAGTCCTAGCAACCTTGAAAGTGATCAAGGGTGGTTGGGTTTTTTTTTTTATGTTTGTTTTTGTTTTTATGTATCTTTTTTGGACTCAAAGGTTGAGTAAATTGTTATACTTCAATTCATTGTAGTTCTTCTTTTTCTTATTATTTTATTGAGTTATAGTCAGTTTACAATGCTGTGTCAATTTCTGGTGTTTTTAATGATCCAACGGATTTATCTTTAGCTAATAGGAGCACCTCAACTTAGCTCTTGGGTCCTTTTGATCTAATCCGGGCAGCTTTTGAGACTTCCTTTGTTTTTAGAATGACAAGATTTCTCTGTCTCATGTCCTCCAGATCTGGAATCTGCTATTCTCCCTAAGGAGCCCTGGTTTCTTTTAATGGGAAATGGTATTTAGAAGCCACAGCTGAGGGGCCAGAGTTTTGTTTTGATGGTTTTATTTGTATCACCTGAATATGAATTGCTCATTTCCACCCATTTTCTTTCACCCTGGCTCCTCTTCTGTCTGTGCCATTTACTGTCTGTTTATTACCCTGGATTTCTATTTAGCTTTGCATATGCCTATATTTTATTTTCCAAGTAGGCACGCATCTAAGACGAGAATCACATCATATGACTTGTTACTCCGCATTCTTCGTGGTGGATCGTGGAAGAAATGGAAGATTAGGAGGTTGGAGAACAATTTGACCTGGGTTAGATGTTTAAAATTTTATTAGCTTTTCCTTTGGGGATGTCTTTGCTTTTCTGATATAATAGTTGCAAAAATTTGAGTTGTGTTAAGAAAAAAAAATTATGCTAATATATGTTAATATAAGAGGAATTCCGGGATAGAAAAAAAGAGCTGCATTCATAAGCACACTTAAAATGACCAGCGGCATCCCACGGCCTGATTTCAGTGGACTTGGTGCCACAGGCAAATAAAATACTCTGTACTGCATGTTCCTTGGGCATCTTTTACTGGTCTCATTTCGGATGATTACACAGACACGTATATTCTTTCTTTGCTTGACTATTTAGAAGCTGCTATGGCCAGATGGGATTTTAAATCACTCTCCCAAACTACAGACAATCAAATTACTGTCATTCACTTTTTCTTGTGCGGCTTAAATGGATGCTATGTAACGTGTCCCACAAACAGATTAAGAAAGCGGTCTCCCACTTTGCAATGTACGAAGCAAACTCTGCAAAGTGCAAAACAGAAGCTCCCTGGAATCTGTTAGCCTCCTGCCTATTAAATGGGGATTTATAATTACCTGTCTGCCTACCATGCTAAGTTGTTGTCTAGAGAAATAGGATGACAAATGTCCGTTGTGTAGTTAACCGTTAATTGTTACCCACTATCGAGGTGGCATTGATGAATTACATATTTTGGAGGGCATTATTTGACGTATGAAATTCCGAAAGTTCTAAATGTACTTCTGTTGTTTTAATGATAACTCGAACAAACCAAAGTCTACACACAGACGTATATACAAGAACTCATTCTTGATCCTTTCACTGGTTTGCCAGCATTTTGCCCTTCTCTCTTCCACCTGTCCCATCTGGCGCTTCCTTCTACTACCTTGATGTTAGAAATACAGAACACAATACACGTGTGTTTGTAAAACCGTGGGGACCAGAATTTCTCTTTCCCCACCTTTCCTTCTTTTACAATTTAGTTCAAAGATGAGGGTTGATGTCTCACGAGGGGACTTTTTTTAGTCTTCAAATTTGTCTGAAGGTTTTACAACCAAGCTCAGCAATCACTTTTGGAGATGGCATTTTTCAGGATAGTCCCTCTTTTTCAAAGCATTTCTGCATTCCTGGTGGTGCCTTTCCAGCCAGTGGACCCAAGGAAAGATACATTAATTGCAAGGAGACCAGGCGTTTGCTTTCATTTGTATCCAGTGTTATCAGAAATTTACTTACAAGTATCTATTTTGATTTTAATAAAATATTAGTGGTGGTGGCAGTAGACTATGATACAGCAGATAAAGAAATGGAAGAGAGAAGAAAAATAAATAGGATAATCATCAGTTGACAGTTTCTCTGGGAATCACCTAATTTTTTTTATTTTTTATTGAACTGTAATCAGTTTACAATGTGTCAATTTCTGGTGTACAGCATAATGTGCCAGTCATACATATACATACATATATTCGTTTTCATACTTTTTTTCATTAAAGGTTACTACAAGATATTGAATATAGTTCCCTGTGCTCTACAGTATCAACTCGTTGTTTATTTTACATATAGTAGTTAGTATTTGCAAACTTCAAACCAATTCTTAAATGCTAGAGAATTTTGACTTTGAAAGTGGGATGCTCTACTCAGTGTGAAAATCTCGTGGTAATGCGCGCATGCCTAACACCCTCCAGGATTCACGCTGTATTTAGAGGAAACCGTTCTGAAGGTAACAGACCATGTGGGGTCCTCCTACCTCACAGCAGCCCCTGCCCTTCTTCCTCCTGCTCCCTCACTCTGGTTCCTGGACCTTCCTTCTGTTCCTAGAACCAGCCGCACGTGCTCCATCCGCAGGCGGCAGGGTGGTCCTCAGTTCTGGGCAAGGATGTCTCCTTCCCGTCGGTCAAGATGCTCAGGGTCCCATCGCAGATGCCGTCTCTGACCTCCAAGTGGGAAGCAGCCCTTCCTCTGCTCCTGGCCCAAGTGCTGTTACGTTACTGTTTCCATTTCTTGGTAGCTCCCACCACTATCTGAAATGATCTCACCCAATCATTTAGTCTCTGGCGCATGAACGGCATGAAAGCAGATTCCTTGTCTAGCTGGGTCACTTCCGAATTCCCAGCCCATAGAAGAGTTATCCGTCACACCATAGGCACTTGATAAATATTTGTCATTGTATGAATATAGGGGGAAGAATTTAGGAGTGAGAGAAGCTGAGTTGGGGTTGTGGGACTGTTACTGATGCCTGCGGCAGGCAAGCCGTGGTACCCAAGTCAGAGTCACTTTCCTCCACTCTTGCCCAGGTTAAATGACACACTGTTGTCTCCAGCATTGCAGATTGTAAAATTTCATCATGACAATCCTGTGAGGTTACGGAAGATGAATCATTGTCTCTGTAGTTGAAAGAAAGGTTACAGATAGCCAGTTTCATCCCTTTTTTTTTTGAACAGTAGACCACTATAAGAAAGATATTAAATTATAGCTGGTTGGTGGCAGTGTTAAATCTATCACCTGGGTTGCCTGGTGTATAGTTTGCCTCATGCATATTCCACATGAACAGGCGAGCTCAGTTTAATTTTTACAGTCTGTTAAAAGTAATTTCCTCCTTTTTCATTATCCATAAAGAACTCTTTGGATTGAAAGAGTAGCATTGAAAGGTTCCATTTTTCCAAAACAGAATCTTCCATGTCTAAAGCATCACCTGGGAGCCTGTTAGATGTGAATGATCCTAGGTTGTAAACCAAACCTACTGAATCAGAATCTGCAGTTTAAACAAGATCTCTTAAGTGGCTTGTGTGCATGTTACCATTCAAAATATGGGGATGCTAAAGTTGCCTGACCACACGTCTAGTAGCCAACTCTTAGAAATTTTGCTTGTGAAGATTTTCTGAGTTAGGGTTTCCTATTTGGGGTTGCTACCTTGCTCTACTGGGGGATAGGAGGCTTATTTTTTTCTTATCATTTCTGCTTTGCCTTATACTAGAATTCCTAGAACTTTGGTGCACATTAGCAAGTGGGAGGCACGTCACTTCACTTCACTTCACTTCACTTCACTTCATTTCATTTTATATGTTTGGCCCCTTGCCCTGCAATCTGAAACTAATGTGTAGGTAGGGCTAGGGCATCCGTATGTTAACCAGCTCCTCAGGTGACTGAAGTAAATGGTAAAACTGGTTATGCCTCAGTATATATGCTGAGTATATTGTACAATAAAATAGCTGTAAAATGTATTTATGGAATATCCCAGTTATGTCTTTCAATGGTTAAATCACATGGCTGTAGTATGTATTCAATGCCCTTTTCATATAATCTGCTTTAACGGCTGTCAATCTCAAATATAATGCAGTTAGACATGCACTGTAGCCCAAGGATTCTGAAGGAATTAGATGGTGCATACAAATAATGAGGGGTTTTTTTTGGTAGAGGAGCAGAATAACTTAATTTTGAGGCTTTTGGGGAGGAAGTTAGTCAATTTTTATTAGTACACACTGTTGCCATAAAACAGTACATCCTGGTAATGACTCACCAAAAATGCCTCTCACTGACATTTTTTGACCTTTATAGCTCTTTGTCCAGACAACCAGCCTCATTTTAAAAATGACAGTGATGATTTTGGATTCATTGTTTTTCACTGAGGTGTAAATTATATACAACAAATTGTACAGGTTTTAAGCCTTCTGCTGAATGGCTTTAGACCAATTTATGCTCCTGACTACCATCGCTGCAAATGTAGAATATTTCTCACACCCAGCAAGTTTATTTGTACCACGTTCCAGTTGACTTCGCTCATCAAAGGCAAATGTTTCCTGATTTCTAACACCGCAGATTGGTTTTGTATCTTGGGACTTCATATTACTGAAATCATGCTCTCAGTATTCTTTTGTGTTTGGCTTCTTTCATTTAACCAAATGCATTTAAAATTACTCATGTTCTTGGGTATAACAATAGTTCATTTTTTTTGTTGTTGTTGCTCTGTTCCTTTCTGTGACTATAACCAAACAACTTGTTTATCCATTTTCCTGGGGCTAGCATTTGAGTTATTTTTAGTTTGGCACTATTACGAATCAAACTACTACAAACATTGTTAGAGTCTTTTTGTTGGCACATGTTTTCATTTCTCTAAGTTTTATACTTAGCAGAAGGATTGCTGGTCATAGTTTAATTTTATAGGAAACTGAATCTAACGGTTCTCTGAAGTGGTTACATCATTTTTAACTCTCACCAAAAGTGTGTGAGTTCCAATTTCTCCAATAGCCTCATAAACATTTGATATTGCCAGTCTTTTAATTTAGCTATTTTAGTGAGTGTGAAATGATATCTTATTGTGGTTTTAAGATACTTTTCTCTGATGACTAACGATGAGAAACATTTAATATGCTTAATGGCCGTTTCTGTATTTTCTTATGTGACATGTCTGTTCAAGACTTTTACTCATTAAAAAAATAATTGGATTGTTTTTCTTTTTATTGTTGACTTTTAAAAAAATATTTACATTCTGTATGTGAGTCATGTTTCATAAGTATTTTATTCTGAATATGGGCTTGTCTTCTTAATGATATCTTTGGAGGAACAGAAATGTTTAATTTTGGTGAAATCTAATGTGTATCCATTTTTAAAATTCATAGTGGTTTTTGTGTCCTAAGAAAATTTGCCCAGTCCCAAGGTTGGGAAGATACTCTCTTATGTTTTCTCCCAGAAGAAGCCTTATCGTTGTAGCTTTTACCTTTAGATCTATGCTTCATCTAGTTTCTATATGTGGAGTGAGATGGGGTCAAGGCTCACTTTATTGTATATACAGTTGATCTGGCACCATTTATTGAAAAGCCTTTCCTTTCCCATTCAATGACCTTGGCACTTTAATGCAAATCAATTGACCATATAAGTGTGGGTCTATTTTTGAACTGTCTTGTGTTCTATTCTATATATTTATCCTTACATCAACAGCACACTTTCTTGATTACTGTAGCTTTATAGTAAGTCAAAATCAGATGGTGCAAATTCAATTTAGCTCTTCTTAATCGTGACTGTTCTTTATCTAGATTGTTCTTCATTTAAAATTGTTCTTGTAATTCAAAATCATTTGCATTTTATAAGAATTTTACAGTAAATTTGTCAATTTCTTTTAAAAATCCGCTGGGGTGTTGATTGGGATTGTGTTGAGTCTGTAGGTCAATTTGAGGAGGATTAATGTGTGACCAATATTGAATCTTTTAACCCATGAGTATAGATCTCTCTATTCACGCTCTTTAATTTCTCTCAATGACGTATTATTGTATAGTTTAATGTAGAGGACTTTCACATTTTTCAGTTGTTTTATTTCTAGCTTTATGATGCTTTTGCTAGTATTTGATATATTACATCCACTGCTCTATTTTGTTTCTAGTATATAGATTACACTTAAAAAAAAAACAACTATTAACCTTGTGTCCTGTGACCTTGCTAAGTTCACTTGTTAGTTCTACTAGTATTTTGGTAGATTTCAAAAAGTTTTCTATGGAGATAATCATGTTGTCTGTGAATAATTAACAGTTTTCTTTCTTTTTAAATAGTCTTTGTATCTTTTATTCTCATTTTGAATGTGGTGCTGCCTAAGACTTCCTGTACAGTTTTGAATAGAAGTGATATGAGAATATATCCTTAACTTTCTACTGATTTGGGGGAGAAAGCTTTTAGTCTTTCACCATTCAATATGATTTAAGCTGTCGATTTTTTTCATAGATGGCTTCCATTTATAAAGTTGAAGAAGTCCCTTCTACTGTTAGTTTGCCGAGAGTTTTATCATGAATGGGTGTTGAATTTTATTCAATGCCTTTGCTGTATAAATTGAGATATTCAGGTGATTTTTCTTTTTCAGTTTCTTAGCAATGTGAATTGTATCAGTTGAGTTTTAAATGTTAAACCAATCTTGCATCTCTAGGCTAACCCTCACTGGTCATGATCTTTTGTCTAGATTGCTAGATTTGACTTGCTAATAATTCAGTATGTATTTCTACACCCTGGTTGTGAAAGATAATGAACTATAGTTTTCTTGTAATATCTTTCTCTTCTATTAGGGTTATGTTGGTCTCATATTAGAAGCTGGGGAGATTTTTCCTCTATTTTCATTTCATTTCATTTCATCAAAGTGTTTGATTATTATTATTATTACTTTCTTTAAATGTTTGGTAGAAATTACTGATGAAACTATTGGAAACTGGAGTTTTCTTTGTGGGCAACTTTTTGGTTAAAAAATTCAATTTCTTTAATAATTTCTGTTTAGATCCATTTCAGTAAATAGTGTATTATAAGACTGTCCATTCCATCTGTCTACTCATTGTCCTTTTAATGTCTGTAGGGTCTGTAGTGGCATCTCCTTTTTCAATATTGACTTAGGTGATTTATGTTTTCTGTCTTATTTCTTGATTATTCTTTCTAGGGTTTTTAAGTATATCTATTTGCTCAAAGAACTCTAATTTTATTGTTTCTATTTTATTGATTGTTCTTTTTTTTTTTTTACCTTTTAGGTTTAATTTGTTGTTATTTCTCTAGGTGGAAGCTTAGATACTGATTTTTCATTTTCCTTCTTTTCTCATGTTGTAGGGCTGGAATGCCTCGGAGCGACTTTTCTCCATTCTGTTGCTTCTCCCCTAACATTCAGCAAGAGGAGGATTTGTATCTGAGGAATTCCCTGGGTTCTTGAACAGGGGGAGGGAGGAAGTGGTTGTCTCTAGACTGCTTTGCACTGCTCTCAGTTTTCTGTGCTACCTGTCTATTCCATGTACCCAGTTTAGAGGTGTGGGGAGGAATTGCTGGATGGGGGCATCCTTTCTCTGCAGCCTGGACCTTTCTGGATTCTAAGCTGTCACACCAGCTTTGACTGATATCTTTCATACTGTAGCAAATTCTCCCTCCTCCTGAAGGACGGATCCCTTTCTGCTAGAGACAAAAGCACCTCTGAATGTTTTCTGTCCTATAAAGGATTAATAACTTTTGGAATTTAGATCTTTTAGGTTTCTTTCAACCTTGTTTTTTTCTTCTGTGTTTTAAAAGACTATAGGTTTACAGTTTATCTGGCATGTTTGGGAGTGATAGTCTTTTGTAACTTTCCACATTCTAACCAGGAGTGAAGCCCTTGGACTAACTTAGAAGACGTATTAAACTGAGTGTTTCTGAGTTACATAAAATAGATCTTAATTCTTATACTTACACCCCATTAAAAAAGTTCACTCTTGCCATTCAGCTTTATCATATAGATATTTTTACCAGATACCCTTTGAGTGTTTCTTAAATGAAAACCCATATTTAAAAGAAGGATGTTTGCTACCATTGAGGTAATAAAAAATGTGCTAAGGTTCTACAGACTGCTTAAAAGGGGCAATTCTAGCAAATATTTTGAGCAAAGCCTAAAGTTTTAGATAAGTTTTTGCTTTCCCAAGGTAATTGTGAATTAAAAAACTAATCACGGGCTTTCCTTAGCTCCCAATCATTGTTGTGTTGTCTTGCATCAATACATTTGCAATGTGGCTATTTTGGATGCATAAGTTAATTCCAAGGTTAGTAACTGTACTTCAACTGGATATTGCATTTAAACAATTAAACTTATCGCAGTTAGGTATTTGTCTTTATTTTTCTGATATATTTAACTTTTTATTTTCTTTTTAGGAATCCTAAAACCAAAATATTGGAAGGAAAACAGAAACATGGCTCATCACATTACATTCCTTTGGATAGTTTTGCTTCTTCAGAATTCTGCCTTAGCTGACGATGGGGAAATAAGATCAAGTAAGAACCCTCAACATTGTCTTTTTTGTTATCAACAAATTAATTGTGCAAATCAGATTAGAGGAGCTCAAGCAATGGCTTTAAGAAGCTTAACTTATTCTTCATGTCTTTGATGCTGCGATTCCCTAAAATTGATGAATTGCTATGTTACCCATTAACTGAGAGGAAAAGCTGTGAGAGGTCATTCGGAGAAAATTCTATGCGAATCGTTCATTTTATTAACCCATCAGGGTCTGGAGTAAACCATCTGGTATTGAGTCCAAGTTCAGCTGTTGATAAGCTTCCTGACATGGAGATAAAGAAGGTACTTGCCTCTTAGGACGGTTGTCAGGACCTCATCCTATGAGGTCATTGCGTAGAGATAATAGGACAGTCCTTGTAAATAAGGTAAGGCATTTAAACGTCTCAGCACACAGTGACTAGTACTCTGATCGCCTGTAGGAGGTCTTGTGGTGGAGAAGGTAGGCTCTGTGAGTGGCAGTTTGCTACCCAGGCCATCCTTCACAGATGCCATACTTCTGTTTAAAAGTTTGCTTAGATTCATATTTTAAAACTCATAAACATAAACCCTCTGCTGTAAATGAATTATGGTTTCTATCACAGTTAAATCAGACGGTTTGACAGTTTGGTTCAGCTTGGCTTAAAACTTATTGACAATAATATTTAATGTCTGCATAAACACTTTTATAGTTCAGCCCACCCCCCCC